>NW_027309922.1:155000-517500 GCF_047496795.1 Chiloscyllium punctatum | reverse complement strand
CTGACACACTCACACACACACACCCTGACACACTGACACACACACCCTGACACACTCACACTCACACCCTCACACTCACACACACTCATGCACTCACACTCACTCATGCACTCACACTCACTCATGCACTCACACTCACACACACACACTCACTCACACTCATGCACAAACACACATGCACTCACTCACACACACACACTCACACTCACACACACTCATGCACTCACACTCACTCATGCACTCACACACACACTCACACACACACACACTCATGCACTCACACACACTCACTCACACACACACACTCACTCACACTCACGCACACTCACACATGCACTCACTCACACACTCACTCACACTCACACACTCACGCATACTCATGCACTCACACTCTCACACACTCTCTCATGCACTCACACACACACGCCAACGCACACACGCCAACACACACTCACACACACTCACACTGACACACACACACACTCATGCACACACACTCATGCGCACTCACGCACACACACTCGCACACACTCACACACTCACACACGCCAACACACACACTCACTCACATTCACACACTCACACACACTCACGCACTCATGCACTCACACAGACTCACACACTCACACACAAACTCATACACACACTCACACACACGCCAATACACACACACACTCACACACACTCTCTCGCACACTCACACACATGCCAACACACACACTCACACACAGTCACTCACACACTCACACTCACACGCTCACACCCTCACACACACACACACACACACATGCCAACACACACACACACACACACTAACACATACACTAACACATACACACACACACACATACACTCACACGCAAACACTCTCTCACATACACACACACATGCCAACACACACACACACACTCTCACATACTTATACACACACACTCACATACGCTCACACTCGCCGACACTCTCACTCACACAAACGCACTCAGACACACGCCCACATACACTCACACACACACACTCACACACACACACACTCATACACAGACACACACGCACACCCATACACCCACACATAGAAATAGACACACCCACCCACACACACCCGCGCACACACTCATACACACACACACACCCCAAACACACACGTACCCACACACAGACACACACACACACAGACACATACACCCACCCACACACATCCCACACACACACATACCCCACACACACCCACCCTGCACACACAACCACACACACCCACACACACACGCCCACACTCATACGCCCACACTCATACGCCCCCCCCCACACACACACCCTAAACACGCACCCCCACACTCACCCACACACATACACACACACCCTCACACACCTTTTTTAGATTACTTACATTAGATTAGATTAGATTACTTACAGTGTGGAAACAGGCCCTTCGGCCCAACAAGTCCACACCGCCCCGCCGAAGCGTAACCCACCCATTCCCCTACATCTACATCTACCCCTTACCTAACACTATGGGCAATTTAGCATGGCCAATTCACCTGGCCCTGCACATCTTTGGACTGTGGGAGGAAACCGGAGCACCCGGAGGAAACCCACGCAGACACGGGGAGAACGTGCAAACTCCACACAGAGAGTCGCCTGAGGCGGGAATTGAACGCGGGTCTCTGACGCTGTGAGGCAGCAGTGCTAACCACTGTGCCACCGTGCCGCCCGTGTACCCCACTCTCACTGGGGTACAGTCCCCCACACACTGACTCTCACTGGGGTATAGTCCCACACACACTGACCCTCACTGGGGTACAGTCCCACACACACTGACCCTCACTGGGGTACAGTCCCCCACACACTGACCCTCACTGGGGTACAGTCCCACACACACTGACCCTCACTGGGGTACAGTCCCCCACACACTGACCCTCACTGGGGTACAGTCCCACACACACACACTGACTCTCACTGGGGTACAGTCCCACACACACTGACCCTCACTGGGGTACAGTCCCCCACACACTGACCCTCACTGGGGTACAGTCCCACACACACTGACCCTCACTGGGGTACAGACCCACACACACTGACTCTCACTGGGGTACCCTCCCCCACACACTGACCCTCACTGGGGTACAGACCCACACACACTGACTCTCACTGGGGTACAGACCCACACACACTGACTCTCACTGGGGTACAGACCCACACACACTGACCCTCACTGGGGTACAGTCCCACACACACTGACCCTCACTGGGGTACAGTCCCACACACACTGACCCTCACTGGGGTACAGTCCCACACACACTGACCCTCACTGGGGTACAGTCCCACACACACTGACCCTCACTGGGGTACAGTCCCACACACACTGACCCTCACTGGGGTACAGACCCACACACACTGACTCTCACTGGGGTACCCTCCCCCACACACTGACCCTCACTGGGGTACAGACCCACACACACTGACTCTCACTGGGGTACAGACCCACACACACTGACTCTCACTGGGGTACAGTCCCACACACACACACTGACTCTCACTGGGGTACAGTCCCACACACACACACTGACTCTCACTGGGGTACAGTCCCACACAAACTGACTCTCACTGGGGTACAGTCCCACACAAACTGACTCTCACTGGGGTACAGTCCCCCACACACTGACCCTCACTGGGGTACAGTCCCACACACACTGACCCTCACTGGGGTACAGTCCCACACACACTGACCCTCACTGGGGTACAGACCCACACACACTGATTCTCATTGGGGTACCCTCCCCCACACACTGACCCTCACTGGGGTACAGACCCACACACACTGACTCTCACTGGGGTACAGACCCACACACACTGACTCTCACTGGGGTACAGTCCCACACACACTGACTCTCACTGGGGTACAGTCCCACACACACACACTGACTCTCACTGGGGTACAGACCCACACACACTGACCCTCACTGGGGTACAGTCCCACACACACTGACCCTCACTGGGGTACAGTCCCACACACACTGACCCTCACTGGGGTACAGACCCACACACACTGACTCTCACTGGGGTACAGACCCACACACACTGACTCTCACTGGGGTACAGACCCACACACACTGACCCTCACTGGGGTACAGTCCCACACACACTGACCCTCACTGGGGTACAGTCCCACACACACTGACCCTCACTGGGGTACAGTCCCACACACACTGACCCTCACTGGGGTACAGTCCCACACACACTGACCCTCACTGGGGTACAGTCCCCCACACACTGACCCTCACTGGGGTACAGTCCCACACACACTGACCCTCACTGGGGTACAGTCCCACACACACTGACCCTCACTGGGGTACAGACCCACACACACTGACTCTCACTGGGGTACCCTCCCCCACACACTGACCCTCACTGGGGTCCAGACCCACACACACTGACTCTCACTGGGGTACAGACCCACACACACTGACTCTCACTGGGGTACAGACCCACACACACTGACCCTCACTGGGGTACAGACCCACACACACTGACCCTCACTGGGGTACAGTCCCACACACACTGACCCTCACTGGGGTACAGACCCACACACACTGACTCTCACTGGGGTACCCTCCCCCACACACTGACCCTCACTGGGGTACAGACCCACACACACTGACTCTCACTGGGGTACAGACCCACACACACTGACTCTCACTGGGGTACAGAGCCACACACACACACTGACTCTCACTGGGGTACAGTCCCACACACACACACTGACTCTCACTGGGGTACAGTCCCACACAAACTGACTCTCACTGGGGTACAGTCCCACACAAACTGACTCTCACTGGGGTACAGTCCCACACAAACTGACTCTCACTGGGGTACAGTCCCACACACACTGACTCTCACTGGGGTACAGTCCCCCACACACTGACCCTCACTGGGGTACAGTCCCACACACACTGACTCTCACTGGGGTACAGTCCCACACAAACTGACTCTCACTGGGGTACAGTCCCACACACACTGACTCTCACTGGGGTACACACCCACACACACTGACTCTCACTGGGGTACAGACCCACACACACTGACCCTCACTGGGGTACAGTCCCCCACACACACTGACTCTCACTGGGGTACAGACCCACACACTGACCCTCACTGGGGTACAGACCCACACACACTGACTCTCACTGGGGTACAGACCCACACACTGACCCTCACTGGGGTACAGACCCACACACACTGACTCTCACTGGGGTACAGTCCCACACACACTGACCCTCACTGGGGTACAGTCACACACACACTGACCCTCACTGGGGTACACACCCACACACACTGACTCTCACTGGGGTACACACCCACACACACTGACTCTCACTGGGGTACAGTCCTACACACACTGACTCTCACTGGGGTACACACCCACACACACTGACTCTCACTGGGGTACACACCCACACAAACTGACACTCACTGGGGTACAGTCCTACACACACTGACTCTCAAGGGGGTACAGTCTCATAGACACTGACTCACACTGGGCTATAGAACCACATGCACTGACCCCACTGGGGTACAGTCTCACACACACTGACCCTCACTGGGGTACAGTCACACACACACTGACCCTCACTGGGGTACACACCCACACTCACTGACTCTCACTGGTGTACACTCACACACACACTGACCCTCACTGGGGTACAGTCCCACACACACTGACCGTCACTGGGCTACAGACCCACACAAACTGACTCACACTGGGGTACAGTCACACACACTGACTCTCACTGGGCTACAAACACACACACACACACACTCACACACACACACACACTCACACTCACCCTCACTGGGGTACAGTCCCCCACACATACTGACCCTCACTGGGGTACACACCCATACACACTGACTCTCACTGTGGTACAGTCCCACACACACTGACCCTCACTGGGGTAGTCCCACACACACTGACTCTCAAGGGGGTACAGTCTCGTACACACTGACCCTCACTGGGGTACACTCCCACACACACACACTGACCCTCACTGGGGTACACTCCCACACACACTTACTCTCACTGGGGTACAGTCCCACACACACTGACTCTCACTGGGGTACAGTCCCACACACACTGACTCTCACTGGGGTACACTCCCACACACACACTGACCCTCACTGGGGTATACTCCCACACACACTGACTCTCACTGGGGTAAACTCCCACACACACACTGACCCGCACTGGGGTACAGTCCCACACACACTGACTCTCACTGGGGTACACTCCCACACACACACTGACCCTCACTGGGGTATACTCCCACACACACTGACCCTCACTGGGGTATACTCCCACACACACACTGACCCTCACTGGGGTACAGTCACACACACACTGACTCCCACTGGGGTACACTCCCACACACACTGACTCTCACTGGGGTACAGTCCCACACACACTGACTCTCACTGGGGTACACTCCCACACACACTGACTCTCACTGGGGTACAGTCCCACACACACTGACTCTCACTGGGGTACAGTCCCACACACACTGACTCTCACTGGGGTACAGTCCCACACACACTGACTCTCACTGGGGTACCCTCCCCCACACACTGACTCTCACTGGGGTGCAGTCCCACACACACTGACCCTCACTGGGGTACAGTCCCACACTCACTGACCCTCACTGGGGTATAGTCCCACACACACTGACCCTCACTGGGGTACAGTCCCACACACACTGACTCTCACTGGGGTATAGTCCCACACACACTGACCCTCACTGGGGTACAGTCCCACACACACTGACCCTCACTGGGGTATAGTCCCACACACACTGACTCTCACTGGGGTACAGTCCCACACACACTGACTCTCACTGGGGTACAGTCCCACACACACTGACCCTCACTGGGGTACAGTCCCACACACACTGACCCTCACTGGGGTACAGTCCCCCACACACTGACCCTCACTGGGGTACAGTCCCACACACACTGACCCTCACTGGGGTACAGTCCCACACACACTGACCCTCACTGGGGTACAGTCCCACACACACTGACTCTCACTGGGGTACAGACCCACACACACTGACCCTCACTGGGGTACAGTCCCACACACACTGACCCTCACTGGGGTACAGTCCCACACACACTGACCCTCACTGGGGTACAGTCCCACACACACTGACCCTCACTGGGGTACAGTCCCACACACACTGACCCTCACTGGGGTACAGTCCCACACACACTGACCCTCACTGGGGTACAGACCCACACACACTGACTCTCACTGGGGTACCCTCCCCCACACACTGACCCTCACTGGGGTACAGACCCACACACACTGACTCTCACTGGGGTACAGACCCACACACACTGACTCTCACTGGGGTACAGTCCCACACACACACACTGACTCTCACTGGGGTACAGTCCCACACACACACACTGACTCTCACTGGGGTACAGTCCCACACAAACTGACTCTCACTGGGGTACAGTCCCACACAAACTGACTCTCACTGGGGTACAGTCCCCCACACACTGACCCTCACTGGGGTACAGTCCCACACACACTGACCCTCACTGGGGTACAGTCCCACACACACTGACCCTCACTGGGGTACAGACCCACACACACTGATTCTCATTGGGGTACCCTCCCCCACACACTGACCCTCACTGGGGTACAGACCCACACACACTGACTCTCACTGGGGTACAGACCCACACACACTGACTCTCACTGGGGTACAGTCCCACACACACTGACTCTCACTGGGGTACAGTCCCACACACACTGACTCTCACTGGGGTACAGTCCCACACACACACACTGACTCTCACTGGGGTACAGACCCACACACACTGACCCTCACTGGGGTACAGTCCCACACACACTGACCCTCACTGGGGTACAGTCCCACACACACTGACCCTCACTGGGGTACAGACCCACACACACTGACTCTCACTGGGGTACCCTCCCCCACACACTGACCCTCACTGGGGTACAGACCCACACACACTGACTCTCACTGGGGTACAGACCCACACACACTGACTCTCACTGGGGTACAGACCCACACACACTGACCCTCACTGGGGTACAGTCCCACACACACTGACCCTCACTGGGGTACAGTCCCACACACACTGACCCTCACTGGGGTACAGTCCCACACACACTGACCCTCACTGGGGTACAGTCCCACACACACTGACCCTCACTGGGGTACAGTCCCCCACACACTGACCCTCACTGGGGTACAGTCCCACACACACTGACCCTCACTGGGGTACAGTCCCACACACACTGACCCTCACTGGGGTACAGACCCACACACACTGACTCTCACTGGGGTACCCTCCCCCACACACTGACCCTCACTGGGGTCCAGACCCACACACACTGACTCTCACTGGGGTACAGACCCACACACACTGACTCTCACTGGGGTACAGACCCACACACACTGACCCTCACTGGGGTACAGACCCACACACACTGACCCTCACTGGGGTACAGTCCCACACACACTGACCCTCACTGGGGTACAGACCCACACACACTGACTCTCACTGGGGTACCCTCCCCCACACACTGACCCTCACTGGGGTACAGACCCACACACACTGACTCTCACTGGGGTACAGACCCACACACACTGACTCTGACTGGGGTACAGAGCCACACACACACACTGACTCTCACTGGGGTACAGTCCCACACACACACACTGACTCTCACTGGGGTACAGTCCCACACAAACTGACTCTCACTGGGGTACAGTCCCACACAAACTGACTCTCACTGGGGTACAGTCCCACACAAACTGACTCTCACTGGGGTACAGTCCCACACACACTGACTCTCACTGGGGTACAGTCCCACACACACTGACCCTCACTGGGGTATAGTCCCACACACACTGACTCTCACTGGGGTACCCTCCCCCACACACTGACCCTCACTGGGGTACAGTCCCACACACACTGACCCTCACTGGGGTATAGTCCCACACACACTGACCCTCACTGGGGTACAGTCCCAAACACACTGACTCTCACTGGGGTATAGTCCCACACACACTGACCCTCACTGGGGTACAGTCCCACACACACTGACCCTCACTGGGGTATAGTCCCACACACACTGACTCTCACTGGGGTACAGTCCCACACACACTGACTCTCACTGGGGTACAGTCCCACACACACTGACCCTCACTGGGGTATAGTCCCACACACACTGACTCTCACTGGGGTACCCTCCCCCACACACTGACCCTCACTGGGGTACAGTCCCACACACACTGACCCTCACTGGGGTACAGACCCACACACACTGACTCTCACTGGGGTACCCTCCCCCACACACTGACCCTCACTGGGGTACAGACCCACACACACTGACTCTCACTGGGGTACAGACCCACACACACTGACTCTGACTGGGGTACAGAGCCACACACACACACTGACTCTCACTGGGGTACAGTCCCACACACACACACTGACTCTCACTGGGGTACAGTCCCACACAAACTGACTCTCACTGGGGTACAGTCCCACACAAACTGACTCTCACTGGGGTACAGTCCCACACAAACTGACTCTCACTGGGGTACAGTCCCACACACACTGACTCTCACTGGGGTACAGTCCCACACACACTGACCCTCACTGGGGTATAGTCCCACACACACTGACTCTCACTGGGGTACCCTCCCCCACACACTGACCCTCACTGGGGTACAGTCCCACACACACTGACCCTCACTGGGGTATAGTCCCACACACACTGACCCTCACTGGGGTACAGTCCCAAACACACTGACTCTCACTGGGGTATAGTCCCACACACACTGACCCTCACTGGGGTACAGTCCCACACACACTGACCCTCACTGGGGTATAGTCCCACACACACTGACTCTCACTGGGGTACAGTCCCACACACACTGACTCTCACTGGGGTACAGTCCCACACACACTGACCCTCACTGGGGTATAGTCCCACACACACTGACTCTCACTGGGGTACCCTCCCCCACACACTGACCCTCACTGGGGTACAGTCCCACACACACTGACCCTCACTGGGGTACAGACCCACACACACTGACTCTCACTGGGGTACCCTCCCCCACACACTGACCCTCACTGGGGTACAGACCCACACACACTGACTCTCACTGGGGTACAGACCCACACACACTGACTCTCACTGGGGTACAGTCCCACACACACACACTGACTCTCACTGGGGTACAGTCCCACACACACACACTGACTCTCACTGGGGTACAGTCCCACACAAACTGACTCTCACTGGGGTACAGTCCCACACAAACTGACTCTCACTGGGGTACAGTCCCCCACACACTGACCCTCACTGGGGTACAGTCCCACACACACTGACCCTCACTGGGGTACAGTCCCACACACACTGACCCTCACTGGGGTACAGACCCACACACACTGATTCTCATTGGGGTACCCTCCCCCACACACTGACCCTCACTGGGGTACAGACCCACACACACTGACTCTCACTGGGGTACAGACCCACACACACTGACTCTCACTGGGGTACAGTCCCACACACACTGACTCTCACTGGGGTACAGTCCCACACACACTGACTCTCACTGGGGTACAGTCCCACACACACACACTGACTCTCACTGGGGTACAGACCCACACACACTGACCCTCACTGGGGTACAGTCCCACACACACTGACCCTCACTGGGGTACAGTCCCACACACACTGACCCTCACTGGGGTACAGACCCACACACACTGACTCTCACTGGGGTACCCTCCCCCACACACTGACCCTCACTGGGGTACAGACCCACACACACTGACTCTCACTGGGGTACAGACCCACACACACTGACTCTCACTGGGGTACAGACCCACACACACTGACCCTCACTGGGGTACAGTCCCACACACACTGACCCTCACTGGGGTACAGTCCCACACACACTGACCCTCACTGGGGTACAGTCCCACACACACTGACCCTCACTGGGGTACAGTCCCACACACACTGACCCTCACTGGGGTACAGTCCCCCACACACTGACCCTCACTGGGGTACAGTCCCACACACACTGACCCTCACTGGGGTACAGTCCCACACACACTGACCCTCACTGGGGTACAGACCCACACACACTGACTCTCACTGGGGTACCCTCCCCCACACACTGACCCTCACTGGGGTCCAGACCCACACACACTGACTCTCACTGGGGTACAGACCCACACACACTGACTCTCACTGGGGTACAGACCCACACACACTGACCCTCACTGGGGTACAGACCCACACACACTGACCCTCACTGGGGTACAGTCCCACACACACTGACCCTCACTGGGGTACAGACCCACACACACTGACTCTCACTGGGGTACCCTCCCCCACACACTGACCCTCACTGGGGTACAGACCCACACACACTGACTCTCACTGGGGTACAGACCCACACACACTGACTCTGACTGGGGTACAGAGCCACACACACACACTGACTCTCACTGGGGTACAGTCCCACACACACACACTGACTCTCACTGGGGTACAGTCCCACACAAACTGACTCTCACTGGGGTACAGTCCCACACAAACTGACTCTCACTGGGGTACAGTCCCACACAAACTGACTCTCACTGGGGTACAGTCCCACACACACTGACTCTCACTGGGGTACAGTCCCACACACACTGACCCTCACTGGGGTATAGTCCCACACACACTGACTCTCACTGGGGTACCCTCCCCCACACACTGACCCTCACTGGGGTACAGTCCCACACACACTGACCCTCACTGGGGTATAGTCCCACACACACTGACCCTCACTGGGGTACAGTCCCAAACACACTGACTCTCACTGGGGTATAGTCCCACACACACTGACCCTCACTGGGGTACAGTCCCACACACACTGACCCTCACTGGGGTATAGTCCCACACACACTGACTCTCACTGGGGTACAGTCCCACACACACTGACTCTCACTGGGGTACAGTCCCACACACACTGACCCTCACTGGGGTATAGTCCCACACACACTGACTCTCACTGGGGTACCCTCCCCCACACACTGACTCTCACTGGGGTACAGTCCCACACACACTGACCCTCACTGGGGTATAGTCCCACACACACTGACTCTCACTGGGGTACCCTCCCCCACACACTGACCCTCACTGGGGTACAGTCCCACACTCACTGACCCTCACTGGGGTATAGTCCCACACACACTGACCCTCACTGGGGTACAGTCCCACACACACTGACCCTCACTGGGGTATAGTCCCACACACACTGACTCTCACTGGGGTACAGTCCCACACACACTGACTCTCACTGGGGTACAGTCCCACACACACTGACCCTCACTGGGGTACAGTCCCACACACACTGACCCTCACTGGGGTACAGTCCCCCACACACTGACCCTCACTGGGGTATAGTCCCACACACACTGACTCTCACTGGGGTACAGTCCCACACACACTGACCCTCACTGGGGTACAGTCCCACACACACTGACCCTCACTGGGGTACAGTCCCACACACACTGACTCTCACTGGGGTACAGACCCACACACACTGACCCTCACTGGGGTACAGTCCCACACACACTGACCCTCACTGGGGTACAGTCCCACACACACTGACCCTCACTGGGGTACAGTCCCACACACACTGACCCTCACTGGGGTACAGTCCCACACACACTGACCCTCACTGGGGTACAGTCCCACACACACTGACCCTCACTGGGGTACAGTCCCACACACACTGACCCTCACTGGGGTACAGACCCACACACACTGACTCTCACTGGGGTACCCTCCCCCACACACTGACCCTCACTGGGGTACAGACCCACACACACTGACTCTCACTGGGGTACAGACCCACACACACTGACTCTCACTGGGGTACAGTCCCACACACACACACTGACTCTCACTGGGGTACAGTCCCACACACACACACTGACTCTCACTGGGGTACAGTCCCACACAAACTGACTCTCACTGGGGTACAGTCCCACACAAACTGACTCTCACTGGGGTACAGTCCCCCACACACTGACCCTCACTGGGGTACAGTCCCACACACACTGACCCTCACTGGGGTACAGTCCCACACACACTGACCCTCACTGGGGTACAGACCCACACACACTGATTCTCATTGGGGTACCCTCCCCCACACACTGACCCTCACTGGGGTACAGACCCACACACACTGACTCTCACTGGGGTACAGACCCACACACACTGACTCTCACTGGGGTACAGTCCCACACACACTGACTCTCACTGGGGTACAGTCCCACACACACACACTGACTCTCACTGGGGTACAGACCCACACACACTGACCCTCACTGGGGTACAGTCCCACACACACTGACCCTCACTGGGGTACAGTCCCACACACACTGACCCTCACTGGGGTACAGACCCACACACACTGACTCTCACTGGGGTACCCTCCCCCACACACTGACCCTCACTGGGGTACAGACCCACACACACTGACTCTCACTGGGGTACAGACCCACACACACTGACTCTCACTGGGGTACAGACCCACACACACTGACCCTCACTGGGGTACAGTCCCACACACACTGACCCTCACTGGGGTACAGTCCCACACACACTGACCCTCACTGGGGTACAGTCCCACACACACTGACCCTCACTGGGGTACAGTCCCACACACACTGACCCTCACTGGGGTACAGTCCCCCACACACTGACCCTCACTGGGGTACAGTCCCACACACACTGACCCTCACTGGGGTACAGTCCCACACACACTGACCCTCACTGGGGTACAGACCCACACACACTGACTCTCACTGGGGTACCCTCCCCCACACACTGACCCTCACTGGGGTCCAGACCCACACACACTGACTCTCACTGGGGTACAGACCCACACACACTGACTCTCACTGGGGTACAGACCCACACACACTGACCCTCACTGGGGTACAGACCCACACACACTGACCCTCACTGGGGTACAGTCCCACACACACTGACCCTCACTGGGGTACAGACCCACACACACTGACTCTCACTGGGGTACCCTCCCCCACACACTGACCCTCACTGGGGTACAGACCCACACACACTGACTCTCACTGGGGTACAGACCCACACACACTGACTCTCACTGGGGTACAGAGCCACACACACACACTGACTCTCACTGGGGTACAGTCCCACACACACACACTGACTCTCACTGGGGTACAGTCCCACACAAACTGACTCTCACTGGGGTACAGTCCCACACAAACTGACTCTCACTGGGGTACAGTCCCACACAAACTGACTCTCACTGGGGTACAGTCCCACACACACTGACTCTCACTGGGGTACAGTCCCCCACACACTGACCCTCACTGGGGTACAGTCCCACACACACTGACTCTCACTGGGGTACAGTCCCACACAAACTGACTCTCACTGGGGTACAGTCCCACACACACTGACTCTCACTGGGGTACACACCCACACACACTGACTCTCACTGGGGTACAGACCCACACACACTGACCCTCACTGGGGTACAGTCCCCCACACACACTGACTCTCACTGGGGTACAGACCCACACACTGACCCTCACTGGGGTACAGACCCACACACACTGACTCTCACTGGGGTACAGACCCACACACTGACCCTCACTGGGGTACAGACCCACACACACTGACTCTCACTGGGGTACAGTCCCACACACACTGACCCTCACTGGGGTACAGTCACACACACACTGACTCTCACTGGGGTACACACCCACACACACTGACTCTCACTGGGGTACAGTCCTACACACACTGACTCTCACTGGGGTACACACCCACACACACTGACTCTCACTGGGGTACACACCCACACAAACTGACACTCACTGGGGTACAGTCCTACACACACTGACTCTCAAGGGGGTACAGTCTCATAGACACTGACTCACACTGGGCTATAGAACCACATGCACTGACCCCACTGGGGTACAGTCTCACACACACTGACCCTCACTGGGGTACAGTCTCACACACACTGACTCTCGCGAGGGTACAGTCACACACACACTGACCCTCACTGGGGTACACACCCACACTCACTGACTCTCACTGGTGTACACTCACACACACACTGACCCTCACTGGGGTACAGTCCCACACACACTGACCGTCACTGGGCTACAGACCCACACAAACTGACTCACACTGGGGTACAGTCACACACACTGACTCTCACTGGGCTACAAACACACACACACACACACTCACACACACACACACACTCACACTCACCCTCACTGGGGTACAGTCCCCCACACATACTGACCCTCACTGGGGTACACACCCATACACACTGACTCTCACTGTGGTACAGTCCCACACACACTGACCCTCACTGGGGTAGTCCCACACACACTGACTCTCAAGGGGGTACAGTCTCGTACACACTGACCCTCACTGGGGTACACTCCCACACACACACACTGACCCTCACTGGGGTACACTCCCACACACACTTACTCTCACTGGGGTACAGTCCCACACACACTGACTCTCACTGGGGTACAGTCCCACACACACTGACTCTCACTGGGGTACACTCCCACACACACACTGACCCTCACTGGGGTATACTCCCACACACACTGACTCTCACTGGGGTAAACTCCCACACACACACTGACCCGCACTGGGGTACAGTCCCACACACACTGACTCTCACTGGGGTACACTCCCACACACACACTGACCCTCACTGGGGTATACTCCCACACACACTGACCCTCACTGGGGTATACTCCCACACACACACTGACCCTCACTGGGGTACAGTCACACACACACTGACTCCCACTGGGGTACACTCCCACACACACTGACTCTCACTGGGGTACAGTCCCACACACACTGACTCTCACTGGGGTACACTCCCACACACACTGACTCTCACTGGGGTACAGTCCCACACACACTGACTCTCACTGGGGTACAGTCCCACACACACTGACTCTCACTGGGGTACAGTCCCACACACACTGACTCTCACTGGGGTGCAGTCCCACACACACTGACCCTCACTGGGGTACAGTCCCACACACACTGACCCTCACTGGGGTAGAGTCCCACACACACTGACTCTCACTGGGGTACCCTCCCCCACACACTGACCCTCACTGGGGTACAGTCCCACACACACTGACCCTCACTGGGGTATAGTCCCACACACACTGACCCTCACTGGGGTACAGTCCCACACACACTGACTCTCACTGGGGTATAGTCCCACACACACTGACCCTCACTGGGGTACAGTCCCACACACACTGACCCTCACTGGGGTATAGTCCCACACACACTGACCCTCACTGGGGTACAGTCCCACACACACTGACTCTCACTGGGGTACAGTCCCACACACACTGACCCTCACTGGGGTATAGTCCCACACACACTGACTCTCACTGGGGTACCCTCCCCCACACACTGACCCTCACTGGGGTACAGTCCCACACACACTGACCCTCACTGGGGTATAGTCCCACACACACTGACCCTCACTGGGGTACAGTCCCACACACACTGACTCTCACTGGGGTATAGTCCCACACACACTGACCCTCACTGGGGTACAGTCCCACACACACTGACCCTCACTGGGGTATAGTCCCACACACACTGACTCTCACTGGGGTACAGTCCCACACACACTGACTCTCACTGGGGTACAGTCCCACACACACTGACCCTCACTGGGGTATAGTCCCACACACACTGACCCTCACTGGGGTACAGTCCCACACACACTGACTCTCACTGGGGTACAGTCCCACACACACTGACCCTCACTGGGGTATAGTCCCACACACACTGACTCTCACTGGGGTACCCTCCCCCACACACTGACCCTCACTGGGGTACAGTCCCACACACACTGACCCTCACTGGGGTATAGTCCCACACACACTGACCCTCACTGGGGTACAGTCCCACACACACTGACTCTCACTGGGGTATAGTCCCACACACACTGACCCTCACTGGGGTACAGTCCCACACACACTGACCCTCACTGGGGTATAGTCCCACACACACTGACTCTCACTGGGGTACAGTCCCACACACACTGACTCTCACTGGGGTACAGTCCCACACACACTGACCCTCACTGGGGTATAGTCCCACACACACTGACTCTCACTGGGGTACCCTCCCCCACACACTGACTCTCACTGGGGTACAGTCCCACACACACTGACCCTCACTGGGGTATAGTCCCACACACACTGACTCTCACTGGGGTACCCTCCCCCACACACTGACCCTCACTGGGGTACAGTCCCACACTCACTGACCCTCACTGGGGTATAGTCCCACACACACTGACCCTCACTGGGGTACAGTCCCACACACACTGACTCTCACTGGGGTATAGTCCCACACACACTGACCCTCACTGGGGTACAGTCCCACACACACTGACCCTCACTGGGGTATAGTCCCACACACACTGACTCTCACTGGGGTACAGTCCCACACACACTGACTCTCACTGGGGTACAGTCCCACACACACTGACCCTCACTGGGGTACAGTCCCACACACACTGACCCTCACTGGGGTACAGTCCCCCACACACTGACCCTCACTGGGGTATAGTCCCACACACACTGACTCTCACTGGGGTACAGTCCCACACACACTGACCCTCACTGGGGTACAGTCCCACACACACTGACCCTCACTGGGGTACAGTCCCACACACACTGACTCTCACTGGGGTACAGACCCACACACACTGACCCTCACTGGGGTACAGTCCCACACACACTGACCCTCACTGGGGTACAGTCCCACACACACTGACCCTCACTGGGGTACAGTCCCACACACACTGACCCTCACTGGGGTACAGTCCCACACACACTGACCCTCACTGGGGTACAGTCCCACACACACTGACTCTCACTGGGGTACAGTCCCACACACACTGACCCTCACTGGGGTATAGTCCCACACACACTGACCCTCACTGGGGTACAGTCCCACACACACTGACCCTCACTGGGGTACAGTCCCACACACACTGACCCTCACTGGGGTACAGTCCCACACACACTGACCCTCACTGGGGTACAGTCCCACACACACTGACTCTCACTGGGGTATAGTCCCACACACACTGACCCTCACTGGGGTACAGTCCCACACACACTGACTCTGAGTGACTATTGACTGAAGGAGTTGTCTTGCACCGTTACACTGTGAAGTCCCGAACAAACGATACAATATTTATTACTGTGTTTTCTGAATCGAACAGAGTTTGTATCTGTGTGTGATCGAATAACAATGTTAAGGGTTGCAGATATCAGGGCGGGTCTGGTGTCAGATCTTGTGGATTTGAATTTCCTGTGTGTGGGGGGGGAGGGGGTGGCTGATTAGCATCTGAGAGTTCCTGTATTTGCTGCTGATGCTGGTTTTGAACATGATACAAGTCCCAGACATTACTGACACAGTCAGCCGTGTGTGTGTCTGCTCATTCCAACTCACTGATCAATTCGCTGTTTTCATCTTCACTTCCTTCCAATGTGAGTCATCCTCCCCCCTCCCCCCGACAATTCAGATTCAACTCACTCCAAGTTACACTGGCCTGTCTTCCCAGCAGGAGATAAACCCCAGTCTCATACTTGCAACCAATTCAGGTTTATCCAGGTTACACCCCCCCCCCCACCCCCCACCCCCACCCCCAGCTCCTACACCATCTCTGCCCTCAATGAGTTGCACGTCTATTTTGGACAGAGGTCTCTGTCTGACCTTGAGGAATGTGCTGTGTGTATATGCTGCTGGGACTCAGCCCTGGCAGTTACTGTGCAACGGGCTACACCCAGAGAGAGAAAAACAAGGTCTGCAGATGCTGGAAACCAGAGTCTAGATCAGAGTGGTGCTGGAAAAGCACAGCAGGTCAGGCAGCATCCGAGGAGCAGGAGAATCAACATTTCAGGCCAAAGCCCTTCATCAGGGATAAAGGCAGTGAACCTGAAGCGTGGAGAGGAGGGTGGGGGTGGGGAGAGAGTAGCATAGAGTACAATGGGTGAATTGGGGGAGGGGATGGAGGTGATCGGTCAGGGAGGAGAGGGTGGAGTGGATAGGTGGAAAAGAAGATAGGCAGGTAGGACAAGTCCGGACAAGTCATGGGGACAGTTCCTGAGTTGGGAGTTTGGAACTAGGGTGAGGTGGGGGAAGGGGAAATGAGGAAACTGTTGAAGTCCACATTGATGCCCTGGGGTTGAAGTGTTCCGAGGCGGAAGATGAGGCGTTCTTCCTCCAGGTGTCTGGTGGTGAGGGAACGGCGGTGAAGGAGGCCCAGGACCTCCATGTCCTCGGCAGAGTGGGAGGGGGAGTTGAAATGTTGGGCCACGGGGCGGTGTGGTTGATTGGTGCGGGTGTCCCGGAGATGTTCCCTAAATCGCTCTGCTAGGAGGCGCCCAGTCTCCCCAATGTAGAGGAGACCACATCGGGAGCAACGGATACAATAAATGATATTAGTGGATGTGCAAGTGAAACTTTAATGGATGTGGAAGGCTCCTTTAGGGCCTTGGATAGAGGTGAGGGAGGAGGTGTAGGCACAGGTTTTACAGTTCCTTCGGTGGCAGGGGAAAGTGCCAGAATGGGAGGGTGGGTCGTAGGGGGATGTGGACCTGACCAGGTAGTCACGGAGGGAACGGTCTTTGCGGAAGGCGGAAAGGGGTGGGGAGGGAAATATATCCCTGGTGGTGGGGTCTTTTTGGAGGTGGCGGAAATGTCGGTGGATGATTTGGTTGATGCGAAGGTTTGTAGGGTGGAAGGTGAGCACCAGGGGCGTTCTGTCCTTGTTACGGTTGGACGGGTGGGGTCTGAGGGCAGAGGTGCGGGATGTAGACGAGATGCGTTGGAGGGCATCTTTAACCACGTGGGAAGGGAAATTGCGGTCTCTAAAGAAGGAGGCCATCTGGTGTGTTCTGTGGTGGAACTGGTCCTTCTGGGAGCAGATCCGGCGGAGGCGGAGGAATTGGGAATACGGGATGGCATTTTTGCAGGAGGTAGGGTGGGAAGAGGTGTAATCCAGGTAGCTGTGGGAGTCGGTGGGTTTGTAAAAAAATGTCAGTGTCAAGTCGGTCGTCATTAATGGAGATGGAGAGGTCCAGGAAGGGGAGCGAGGTGTCAGAGATGGTCCAGGTAAATTTAAGGTTAGGGTGGAATGTGTTGGTGAAGTTGATGAATTGCTCAACCTCCTCGCGGGAGCACGAGGTGGCGCCAATGCAGTCATCAATGTAGCGGAGGAAGAGCTGGGGAGTGGTGCTGGTGTAATTACGGAAGATCAACTGCTCTATATAGCCAACAAAGAGACAGGTATAGCTGGGGCCCATACGTGCGCCCATGGCTACCCCTTTGGTCTGGAGGAAGTGGGAGGATTCAAAGGAGAAATTGTTAAGGGTGAGGACCAGTTTGGCCAAACGAATGAGAGTGTCAGTGGAAGAGTACTGTTGGGGACGTCTGGAGAGGAAAAAACGGAGGGCTTGGAGGCCCTGGTCATGGAGGATGGAGGTGTAGAGGGATTGGATATCCATGGTGAAGATGAGGCGTTGGGGGCCAGGGAAACGGAAGTCTTGGAGGAGGTGGAGGGCGTGGGTGGTGTCTCGAACGTATGTGGGGAGTTCCTGGACTCGGGGGGATAGGACAGTGTCACGGAAGGAAGAGATGAGTTCAGTGGGGCAGGAGCATGCTGAGACAATGGGTCGGCCAGGGTGGTCAGGCTTGTGGATCTTGGGAAGGAGGTAGAACCGGGCAGTGCGGGGTTCCCGGACTATGAGGTTGGAAGCTGTGGGTGGGAGATCTCCTGAGGTGAAGAGGTTCTGTATGGTCTGGGAGTTGATGGTTTGGTGATGGGGGGTGGGGTCATGGTCGAGGGGGCAGTAGGAAGAGGTGTCCTCGAGTTGGCGTTTGGCTTCAGCGGTGTAGAGGTCAGTGCGCCAGACTACCACTGCACCCCCTTTATCCGCTGGCTTGATGGTGAGGTTGGGATTGGAGCAGAGGGATTGGAGGGCTGCGCGTTGTGAGGGTGAGAGGTTGGAGTGGGGGAGGGGGGACGACAGGTTGAGGCGGTTAATGTCCCGGTGGCAGTTGGAAATGAAGAGGTCGAGGGCAGGTAATAGGCCAGCACGGGGTGTCCAGGTGGATGCAGTGTGTTGGAGGTGGGCGAAGGGGTTCTCGGAAGGTGGGCGGGAGTCCTGATTGTGAAAGTAAGCTCGGAGGGGGAGGCGACGGAAGAATTATCCAACATCACGGCGTGTATTAAATTCATTGATGCGTGGACGGAGGGGGATGAAGGTGAGTCCTTTGCTGAGGACTGATTGTTCGTCCTCAGTGAGGGGGATGTCTGGGGGGATGGTGAAAACTCGGCAGGGCTGGGAGCTGGGATCTGGTGTGGGTGTAGAGCTGGGAGTGGGGGTGGAACCTGTAACTGGAACATAGAACATAGAACAATACAGCACAGAACAGGCCCTTCGGCCCACGATGTTGTGCCGAACTTCTACCTAGATTAAGCACCCATCCATGTACCTATCCAAATGCCGCTTAAAGGTCGCCAATGATTCTGACTCTACCACTCCCACGGGCAGCGCATTCCATGCCCCCACCACTCTCTGGGTAAAGAACCCACCCCTGACATCTCCCCTATACCTTCCACCCTTCACCTTAAATTTATGTCCCCTTGTAACACTCTGTTGTACCCGGGGAAAAAGTTTCTGACTGTCTACTCTATCTATTCCTCTGATCATCTTATAAACCTCGATCAAGTCACCCCTCATCCTTCGCCGTTCCAACGAGAAAAGGCCTAGCACTCTCAACCTATCCTCGTACGACCTACTCTCCATTCCAGGCAACATCCTGGTAAATCTTCTCTGCACCCTCTCCAAAGCTTCCACATCTTTCCTAAAGTGAGGCGACCAGAACTGCACACAGTACTCCAACTGTGGCCTAACCAAAGTCCCGTACAGCTGCAACATCACCTCACGACTCTTGAATTCAATCCCTCTGCTAATGAACGATAATACTCCATAGGCCTTCTTACAAACTCTATCCACCTGAGTGGCAACCTTCAAAGATCTATGTACATAGACCCCAAGATCCCTCTGTTCCTCCACCTGACTAAGAACCCTACCATTAACCCTGTATTCCGCATTCTTATTTGTTCTTCCAAAATGGACAACCTCACACTTGGCAGGGTTGAACTCCATCTGCCACTCCTCAGCCCAGCTCTGCATCATATCTAAGTCCCTCTGCAGCCGACAACAGCCCTCCTCACTGTCCACAACTCCACCTATCTTTGTATCATCTGCAAATTTACTGACCCACCCTTCGACTCCCTCCTCTAAGTCATTAATAAAAATTACAAACAGCAGAGGACCCAGAACTGATCCCTGCGGAACTCCACTTGTAACTGGACTCCATGCTGAATATTTACCATCTACCACCACTCTCTGACTTCGACCGGTTAGCCAGTTTTCTATCCAATTGGCCAAATTTCCCTCTATCCCATGCCTCCTGACTTTCCGCATAAGCCTACCATGGGGAACCTTATCAAATGCCTTACTAAAATCCATGTACACTACATCCACTGCTCTACCCTCATCCACATGCTTGGTCACCTCCTCGAAGAATTCAATAAGACTTGTAAGGCAAGACCTACCCTTCACAAATCCGTGCTGGCTGTCCCTAATCAAGCAGTGTCTTTCCAGATACTCGTAAATCCTATCCCTCAGTACCCTTTCCATTACTTTGCCTACCACAGAAGTAAGTCTAACTGGCCTGTAATTCCCGGGGTTATCCCTATTCCCTTTTTTGAACAGGGGCACAACATTCGCTACTCTCCAGTCCCCTGGTACCACCCCCGTTGCCAGTGAAGACGAGAAGATCATTGCCAACGGTACTGCAATTTCCTCTCTTGCTTCCCACATAATCCTAGGATATATCCCGTCAGGCCCGGGGGACTTGTCTATCCTCAAGTTGTTCAAAATGTCCAACACATCTTCCTTCCTAACAGGTATCTCTTCTAGCTTATCAGTCCGTTTCACACTCTCCTCTTCAACAATACGGTCCCTCTCGTTGGTAAATACTGAAGAGAAGTACTTGTTCAAGACCTCTCCTATCTCTTCCGACTCAATACACAGTCTCCCACCACTGTCCTTGATCGGACCTACCCTCGTTCTCGTCATTCTCAGGTTTCTCACATACACATAGAATGCCTTGGGGTTATCCTTGATCCTATCCGCCAGGGATTTTTCATGCCCTCTCTTAGCTCTCCTAATCCCTTTCTTCAGGTCCCTTCTGGCTATCCTGTATCCCTCCACTGCTCTGTCTGAACCTTGTTTCCTCAACCTTATGTAAGCCTCCTTCTTCCTCTTTACTAGACATTCAACCTCCCTCGTCAACCAAGGCTCCCTCACACGACCATTTCTTTCCTGCCTGATCGGTACATATATATCAAGGACACGTCGTATCTGCTCCTTGAAAAAGTCCCACATTTCCACCACATCCTTCCCTGACAGCCTATGCTCCCAACGTATGCTCCTCAAATCCTGTCTTACAGTGTCGTAATTTCCCTTCCCCCAATTGTAGAAACTTCCTTGTTGTGCGCACCTATCTCTCTCCATAACCAAGGTGAAATACAGAAAGTTGCCTGTAATATAGTGGGCGTGGAGTTTGGAGAGTGGGGGCGGGGCCAGTAACTGGAGTGGGGGTGGGGCCTGTAATATAGTGGGTGTGGTGTTCGGAGAGTGGGGGCGGGGCCAGTAACTGGAGTGGGGGCAGGGCCTGTAATATAGTGGGTGTGGTGTTCGGAGAGTGGGGGTGGGGCCTGTAATATAGTGGGTGTGGTGTTCGGAGAGTGGGGGTGGGGCCTGTAATATAGTGGGTGTGGTGTTCGGAGAGTGGGGGTGGAGCCTGTAATGGAGTGGGGGCGGGGCCTGTAATATAGTGGGTGTGGTGTTCGGAGAGTGGGGGTGGGGCCTGTAATATAGTGGGTGTGGTGTTCGGAGAGTGGGGGTGGAGCCTGTAATATAGTGGGTGTGGTGTTCGGAGAGTGGGGGTGGAGCCTGTAATGGAGTGGGGGCGGGGCCTGTAATATAGTGGGTGTGGTGTTCGGAGAGTGGGGGTGGGGCCTGTAATATAGTGGGTGTGGTGTTCGGAGAGTGGGGGTGGGGCCTGTAATGGAGTGGGGGCGGGGCCTGTAATATAGTGGGTGTGGTGTTCGGAGAGTGGGGGTGGGGCCTGTAATATAGTGGGTGTGGTGTTCGGAGAGTGGGGGTGGGGCCTGTAATATAGTGGGTGTGGTGTTCGGAGAGTGGGGGTGGAGCCTGTAATGGAGTGGGGGCGGGGCCTGTAATATAGTGGGTGTGGTGTTCGGAGAGTGGGGGTGGGGCCTGTAATATAGTGGGTGTGGTGTTCGGAGAGTGGGGGTGGGGCCTGTAATGGAGTGGGGGCGGGGCCTGTAATATAGTGGGTGTGGTGTTCGGAGAGTGGGGGTGGGGCCTGTAATATAGTGGGTGTGGTGTTCGGAGAGTGGGGGTGGGGCCTGTAATATAGTGGGTGTGGTGTTCGGAGAGTGGGGGCGGGGCCTGTAATGGAGTGGGGGGCGGGGCCTGTAATATAGTGGGTGTGGTGTTTAGAGAGTGGGGGCGGGGCCTGTAATGGAGTGGGGGTGGGGCCTGTAATATAGTGGGTGTGGTGTTCAGAGAGTGGGGGCGGGGCCTGTAATGGAGTGGGGGGCGGGGCCTTTAATATAGTGGGTGTGGTGTTCAGAGAGTGGGGGGGCGGGGCCTGTAATATAATGGGTGTGGTGTCCAGAGAGTGGGGGGCGGGGCCTGTAATATAGTGGGTGTGGTGTCCAGAGAGTGGGGGGCGGGGCCTGTAATATAGTGGGTGTGGTGTTCAGAGAGTGGGGGGGGCTGTAATATAGTGGGTGTGGTGTTTAGAGAGTGGGGGCGGAGCCTTAATGGAGTGGGGGTGGGGCCTGTAATATAGTGGGTGTGGTGTTCAGAGAGTGGGGGCGGGGCCTGTAATGGAGTGGGGGAGGGGCCTGTAATATAGTGGGTGTGGTGTTCAGAGAGTGGGGGCGGGGCCTGTAATATAGTGGGTGTGGTGTACAGAGAGTGGGGGCGGAGCCTGTAATGGAATGGGGGAGGGGCCTGTAATATAGTGGGTGTGGTGTTCAGAGAGTGGGGGCGGGGCCTGTAATGGAGTGGGGGAGGGGCCTGTAATATAGTGGGTGTGGTGTTCAGAGAGTGGGGGCGGGGCCTGTAATGGAGTGGGGGAGGGGCCTGTAATATAGTGGGTGTGGTGTTCAGAGAGTGGGGGCGGGGCCTGTAATGGAGTGGGGGAGGGGCCTGTAATATAGTGGGTGTGGTGTTCAGAGAGTGGGGGCGGGGCCTGTAATATAGTGGGTGTGGTGTACAGAGAGTGGGGGCGGAGCCTGTAATGGAATGGGGGAGGGGCCTGTAATATAGTGGGTGTGGTGTTCAGAGAGTGGGGGCGGGGCCTGTAATGGAGTGGGGGAGGGGCCTGTAATATAGTGGGTGTGGTGTTCAGAGAGTGGGGGCGGGGCCTGTAATGGAGTGGGGGAGGGGCCTGTAATATAGTGGGTGTGGTGTTCGGACAGTGGGGCGGGGCCTGTAATGGAATGTGGGCGGGGCCTGTAATATAGTGGGTGTGGTGTTCGGAGAGTGGAGGCAGGGCCTGTAATGGAGTGGGGGTGGGGCCTGTAATATAGTGGGTGTGGTGTTTGGAGAGTGGGGGCGGGGTCTGTAATATAGTGGGTGTGGTGTTTGGAGAGTGGGGGCGGGGTCTGTAATATAGTGGGTGTGGTGTTCGTAGAGTGGGGGGCGGGGTCTGTAATATAGTGGGTGTGGTGTTCGGAGAGTGTGGGCGGGGCCTGTAATGGAGTGGGGCGGAGCCTGTAATATAGTGGGTGTGGTGTTCAGAGAGTGGGGGCGGGGCCTGTAATGGAGTGGGGGCGGGGCCTGTAATATAGTGGGTGTGGTGTTCGGAGAGTGGGGGCGGGGCCTGTAATGGAGTGGGGGCGGGGCCTGTAATATAGTGGGTGTGGTGTTCGGAGAGTGGGGGCGGGGCCTGTAATGGAGTGGGGGCGGGGCCTGTAATATAGAGTGTGTGGTGTTCGGAGAGTGGGGGCGGGGCCTGTAATGGAGTGGGGGCGGGGCCTGTAATATAGTGGGTGTGGTGTTTGGATAGTGGGGGCGGGGCCTGTAATGGAGTGGGGGCGGGGCCTGTAATATAGTGGGTATGGTGTTCGGAGAGTGGGGGCGGGGCCTGTAATATAGTGGGTGTGGTGTTCAGAGTGTGGGGGGGGCCTGTAATGGAGTGGGGGTGGGGCCTGTAATATAGTGGGTGTGGTGTTCAGAGAGTGGGGGGGGCCTGTAATGGAGTGGGGGTGGGGCCTGTAATATAGTGGGTGTGGTGTTCGGAGAGTGGGGGCGGGGCCTGTAATGGAGTGGGGGCGGGGCCTGTAATAGAGTTGGGGGCGGGGCCTGTAATGGAGTGGGGGCGGGGCCTGTAATATAGTGGGTGTGGCGTTCGGAGAGTGGGGGCGGGGCCTGTAATATAGTGGGTGTGGTGTTCGGAGAGTGGGGGCGGGGCCTGTAATGGAGTTGGGGGGGCGGGGCCTGTAATATAGTGGGTGTGGTGTTCGGAGAGTGGGGGCGGGGCCTGTAATGGAGTGGGGGGCGGGGCCTGTAATGGAGTTGGGGGGCGGGGCCTGTAATATAGTGGGTGAGGTGTTCGGAGAGTGGGGGCGGGGCCTGTAATATAGTGGGTGTGGTGTTCGGAGAGTGGGGGCGGGGCCTGTAATGGAGTGGGGGGCGGGGCCTGTAATGGAGTTGGGGGGCGGGGCCTGTAATATAGTGGGTGTGGTGTTCGGAGAGTGGGGGGGGCCTGTAATGGAGTTGGGGGCGGGGCCTGTAATGGAGTTGGGGGTGGGGCCTGTAATGGAGTGGGGCGGGGCCTGTAATGGAGTGGGGTGTGGGGCCTGTAATGGAGTAGGGGGGCGGGGCCTGTAATATAGTGGGTGTGGTGTTCGGAGAGTGGGGGCGGGGCCTGTAATGGAGTTGGGGCCGGGGCCTGTAATATAGTGGGTGTGGTGTTCGGAGAGTGGGGGCGGGGCCTGTAATGGAGTTGGGGGCGGGGCCTGTAATGGAGTGGGGCAGGGCCTGTAATGGAGTGGGGGGCAGGGCCTGTAATGGAGTGGGGGGCGGGGCCTGTAATGGAGTGGGGGTGGGGCCTGTAATGGAGTGGGGGGGCGGGGCCTGTAATGGAGTGGGGGCGGGGTCTGTAATATAGTGGGTGTGGTGTTCGGAGAGTGGGGGGGGCCTGTAATGGAGTTGGGGGCGGGGCCTGTAATGGAGTGGGGCGGGGCCTGTAATGGAGTGGGGGGCGGGGCCTGTAATGGAGTTGGGGGCGGGGCCTGTAATGGAGTTGGGGGCGGGGCCTGTAATGGAGTGGGGGCGGGGCCTGTAATGGAGTGGGGGCGGGGGGGCGGGCGCCATGAGCACGTTCCCCTCAGGGTAAGCTCTCTGTTGCCATCCTTCCCACTGCCTCTGTCTGACACACAGTCGGCAAACACAGCAGCACCCGCCGGTGAAATACCGCACTCTCTCTGTCTCTGTCTCTGTCTCTCTGTCTCTCTCTCTCTGTCTGTCTCTCTTTCTGTCTGTCTCTTTCTGTCTGTGTCTGTCTCTCTGTCTCTGCCTCTGTCTGTCTCTGTCTGTCTCTCTCTGTCTCTGTGTGTCTGTGCCTGTGTCTGTGTCTGTGTGTCTCTCTCTGTCTCTCTGTCTCTCTCTGTCTGTGTCTGTGTCTGTCTCTCTCTGTCTGTCCCTGTGTGTCTCTCTCTGTCTGTCTCTGTGTCTGTTTCTGTGTGTGTTTCTGTCTCTGTCTGTCTGTCTCTGTCTGTGTCTGTGTCTGTCTCTCTCTGTCTGTCCCTGTGTGTCTCTCTCTGTCTCTCTCTGTCTGTCTGTCTCTGTCTGTGTCTGTTTCTGTGTGTGTGTCTGTCTCTGTCTGTCTGTCTCTGTCTGTGTCTGTGTCTCACTGCTCATTCCAATTGGAGACAGAGCCTGCTCCTGAACACAACATTCCCCACCAACATTCCCCACCAACATTCCTGGTGTGGGATTCTCCTGCTCCTCGGACCTGCTGTGCTTTTCCAGCACCACTCTCTTGCTTCACTCCTCATCAAGAGGCAGTGGGACACATTGGGAAAGTGGTGTGGTCCAATCGGGAGGAAGCGAAGGTCTGCTGTCTCAGAGGAAACTATTTAAACAATATTTAGAGCGACAGTTCCCGAAACATAAAACAGTAAGTGAGAGACAGAGCTAAGTGATCCAACAACCAGTGGATCCGATCTAAGCTGTGCAGTCCTGTTACATCCAGTTGTGAATGGTGGTGGATGTTTAAACAACTCCCTGGAGGAGGAGGCTTGACAAATATCCCCATCCTCAATGATGGAGGAGCCCAGCCCAGATAAGGCTGATGCACTCACAACAATCTTCAGTCAGAAGTGCCAAGTGAATGATCCATCTCAGCCTCTGCCAGTGATCCCCAGCATCACAGACACCAGTCTCCAGACAATTCAATTCACTCCACATGATAACAAGAAACAGCTGGGGACACTGGTTACTGCAAAGGCTATGGGCCCTGACAAGATTGCAGCAACAGTACTGAAGACTTGTGCTCCAAAACTTGCAGCTCCCTTAGGCAAGCTGCTCCTGTACAGTTACAACACTGGTATCTATCCAACAATGTGGGAAATTACCCAGGAATGTCCTGTGCATAAAAAACAGGACCAATCCGACCCGGCAAATTTCCATCCCATCAGTAAAGTGATGGAAGGGGTCAGTAACAGAGCTATCAAGCAGTACCTGCTCAGCAATAACCTGCTCAGTGACCTGCCCAGTTTGGGGTCCCCCAGGGTCACTTAGCTCCTGACCTCATTACAGCCTTGGGTCAAACATGGACAAAAGAGCTGGATTCCAGAGGGGAGGGGAGGGGAGAGGGACAGCCCTGACATCAAGGCTGCATTCAACCGAGTGTGGCATCAAGGAGCCTGGGCAAAACTGGAATCGATGGGCATCAGGGGCAAACACTCCTCTGGTTCGAGTCAAACCTGGCACATAGGAAGATGGTCATGGTTGTGGAAGGTCAGTCATCTCAGCTCCAGGACATCTCTGCAAGAGTCCCTCAGGGTAGTGTCCTAGGCCCAACCACCTTCAGCTGCTTCATCAATGACCTTCCCTTCATCATAAGGTTAGAAATGGGGATGTTCGCCAATGATTGCACAGTGTTCATCACCATTCACGACTCCTCAGATACTGAAGCAGTCCGTGCTCAAATACAACAAGATCTGGACAGTAACCAGAGAGTCAACCATGGACTGGCAAGAGGCAAGTAACATTCACACCACACAATTGCCAGACTATGACCATCACCAACCAGAGACAGTCTAACCACTGCCCCTTGACATTCAATGGTGTTACCATCACTGTGTCCCCCACTGTCAACATCCTGGGGGTTACCGTTGACCAGACACTCAATAGGATTCACCACAGGTTACCTCAGATTACAACAGGATCTGGACCAGATGGGCCAATGGGCTGAGAAGTGGCAGATGGAGTTTAATTCAGATAAATGCGAGGTGCTGCATTTTGGGAAAACAAATCTTAGCAGGACTTATACACTTAATGGTAAGGTCCGAGGGAGTGTTGCTGAACAAAGAGACCTTGGAGTGCAGGTTCATAGCTCCTTGAAAGTGGAGTCGCAGTAGATAGGATAGTGAAGAAGGCGTTTGTTATGCTTTCCTTTATTGGTCAGAGTATTGAGTACAGGAGTTGGGAGGTCATGTTGCGGCTGTACAGGACATCGGTTAGGCCACTGTTGGAATATTGCGTGCAATTCTGGTCTCCTTCCTATCAGAAAGATGTTGTGAAACTTGAAAGGGTTCAGAAAAGATTTACAAGGATGTTGCCAGGGTTGGAGGATCTGAGCGATAGAGAGTTCACATCCATCAACATCAATCTGGCCAAGACACATCCACCAAACACCATCAACTTCATCAGCAAGGCCAGTATTGTGAAGCTAGTGGACCTATGCCTTACCACCCACTTCACCAACAACAACAAAACCTACAGACAAACCAATGGAACCCCCATGGGATCTCCGATATCAGGGTTCTTAGCAGAGACAGTAATGCAGAGACTCGAACAAACTGCTCTGCCAATCATCCAACCCAAACTTTGGGTCTGCTATGTGGATGACACCTTTGTCATCAGTAAATGAAACAAATGAGAGGAAACCTTCGAGACCATCAATAATCCCCTCACTGGCATCAAATTCACTAAAGAGGAAGAAAACAAGAACAAACTGCCATTCCTAGATGTCACAGTGGAGCGAACAGCCAATGGGGAACTTCAAACCAGCATCTACAGGAAAACAGCACATACGGACTAAATACTGAACTACAGAACCAATCATCCCAATATTCACAAACAAACCTTCATCAGAACATTATTTCAACGAGCCAACACACACTGCAGCACAGAGTAACTACACAGAGGGGAGGAAAATCACCGATACCGTGTATTCAAAAAGAATAGATACCCAACGAACACAGTCCACCGATTCTCAACAACAAACCCCAACAAACAGACAAAACACGCCCAGAAACCCTAGTCACTCTCCCCTACATCAAAAACATCTCGGAGATGACTGCCAGAGTACCCAGACCCCTTGGCATCATGGTAGCCCACAAACTCACCAACACACTAAAACAGCAGCTCATGGACTTGACAGACCCCATACAGACAACAAACAAAACTAATGTCATTTACAAAATACCGCACAAGGACTGTAATAAACACTACATTGGACAAACAGGCAGACAACTAGCCACCAGGATACATAAACACCAACTACTCACAAAACAACATGACCCTCTCTCACTAGAATCCTCACGTACGGATGAGGAAGGACACCACTTCGACTGGGACAACACATCCATCCTAGGACAAGCCAAACAAAGACACACAAGAATTCCTAGAAGCATGGCATTCCAATCGGAACTCGATCAACAAACACATCGAGTTAGACCCCATCTACAACCCCCTGAGAAAAGGAACAGGAAGTGACATCACCAACCCAAGGAACCCTAACCACATAAATAGAAAGTGGACCATGGCATCAGTCTTCAACCTGAGGCCCACTGAAGATGTTACCTAGTAGGGGGACGAAACGTCTGAAACTGAACCTTCCAGCTCAGCCAGCAAACCTACATCCAGGAAAGGGTTGTTCTCACTGGAGCGTCGGAGGCTGAGGGGTGACCTTATAGAGGTTTACACAATTATGAGGGGCATGGATTGGGTAAATAGACAAAGTCTTTTCCCTGGGGTGTGGGAGTCCAGAACTAGAGGGCATAGGTTTAGGGTGAGAGGGGAAAGATATAAAAGAGACCAAGGGGCAACCTTTTCACACAGAGGGTGGTACATGTATGGAATGAGCTGCCAGAGGATGTGGTGGAGGATGGTACAATTACAGCATTTAAGAGGCATTTGGATGGGGACATGAATAGGAAGGGTTTGGAGGGATATGGGCCGGGTGCTGGCAGGTGGGACTGGATTTATTTAGGATATATAGTCAGAATAGATAAATTGGACCAAAGGGTCTGTTTCCAAGCTGTACATCTCTACAACTTTATGACATTATCCCAGCAGCAACAGGTTTGGAGGTTAGGGGGAGGCCTTTGGTGGTTTATGGGGTGGTTTGGGGGTCAGGGGGTGGTTTGGGGATCAGGGGGTGGTTTGGGGGTTAGGGGGTGGTTTGGGGTTAGGGGGAGGTTTGGGGTTGGGGGAGGTTTGGGGTTAGGGGGAGGTTTGGGGGTTGAGGGAGGTTTGGGGGTTGAGGGAGGTTGGGGGGTTGAGGGAGGTTGGGGGGTTGAGGGAGGTTGGGGGGTAGGGGAGGTTTGGGGGTTAGGGGGTGGTTTGGTGTTAGGGGGAGGTTTGGGGGTCAGGGGAGGTTTGGGGGTTAGGGGGTGGTTTGGGGTTAGGGGAGGTTTGGGGGTTGAGGGAGGTTTGGGGGTTAGGGGGTGGTTTGGGGTTAGGGGAGGTTTGGGGATTGAGGGAGGTTGGGGGTTAGGGGAGGTTTGGGGGATTAGGGGAGGTTTGGGGGATTAGGGGGTGGTTTGGGGGATTAGGGGGTGGGTTGGGGGTTAGTGGGAGGTTGGGGGGGTTTGGGGGAGGTTTGGGAGTTAGGTGGAGGTTTCGGGGTTAGTGGGAGGTTTGGGGGGGTTAGGGGGAGGTTTGGGGTTAGGGGGGTTGGGGGAGGTTTGGGGGGGTTAGGGGAGGTTTGGGAGTTAGGTGGAGGTTTCAGGGTTAGTGGGAGGTTTCAGGGTTAGTGGGAGGTTCGGGGGGTTAGGGGGAGGTTTGGGGGGGTTAGGGGGAGGTTTGGGGTTAGGGGAGATTTGGGGGGTTGGGGGAGGTTTGGGGGATTAGGGGGTGGTTTGGGGGGTTAGGGGAGGTTTGGGGTTAGGGGGTTAGGGGGAGGTTTGGGAGTTAGGTGGAGGTTTCAGGGTTAGTGGGAGGTTTGGGGGTTAGGGGGAGGTTTGGGGGGGTTAGGGGGAGGTTTGGGGGATTAGGGGGAGGTTTGGAAGTTAGGTGGAGGTTTCGGGGTTAGTGGGAGGTTTCAGGGTTAGTGGGAGGTTCGGGGGGGTTAGGGGAAGGTTTGGGGGTTAGGGGGAGGTTTGGGGGGTTGGGGGAGGTTTGGGGGTTAGGGGGAGGTTTGGGAGTTAGGTGGAGGTTTCGGGGTTAGTGGGAGGTTTCAGGGTTAGTGGGAGGTTCGGGGGGGTTAGGGGGAGGTTTGGGGGTTAGGGGGTTTGGGGGAGGTTTGGGGGGTTGGGGGAGGTTTGGGGGTTAGGGGGAGGTTTGGGAGTTAGGTGGAGGTTTCGGGGTTAGTGGGAGGTTTCAGGGTTAGTGGGAGGTTCGGGGGGGTTAGGGGGAGGTTTGGGGGTTAGGGGGTTTGGGGGAGGTTTGGGGGGTTGGGGGAGGTTTGGGGGTTAGGGGGAGGTTTGGGAGTTAGGTGGAGGTTTCGGGGTTAGTGGGAGGTTTCAGGGTTAGTGGGAGGTTCGGGGGGTTAGGGGGAGGTTTGGGGATTGGGGAGATTTGGGGGGTTGGGGGAGGTTTGGGGGATTAGGGGGTGGTTTGGGGGGTTAGGGGAGGTTTGGGGTTAGGGGGTTAGGGGGAGGTTTGGGAGTTAGGTGGAGGTTTCAGGGTTAGTGGGAGGTTTGGGGGTTAGGGGGAGGTTTGGGGGGGTTAGGGGGAGGTTTGGGAGTTAGGTGGAGGTTTCAGGGTTAGTGGGAGGTTTGGGGGATTAGGGGGTGGTTTGGGGGGTTAGGGGAGGTTTGGGGTTAGGGGGTTAGGGGGAGGTTTGGAAGTTAGGTGGAGGTTTCGGGGTTAGTGGGAGGTTTCAGGGTTAGTGGGAGGTTCGGGGGGGTTAGGGGAAGGTTTGGGGGTTAGGGGGTTTGGGGGAGGTTTGGGGGTTTGGGGGAGGTTTGGGGGTTAGGGGGAGGTTTGGGGGTTAGGGGGAGGTTTCGGGGTTAGTGGGAGGTTTCAGGGTTAGTGGGAGGGTCGGGGGGGTTAGGGGGAGGTTTGGGGGTGAGGGGGTTTGGGGGGTTGGGGGAGGTTTGGGGGTTAGGGGGAGGTTTGGGAGTTAGGTGGAGGTTTCGGGGTTAGTGGGAGGTTTCAGGGTTAGTGGGAGGTTCGGGGGGGTTAGGGGGAGGTTTGGGGTTTGGGGGGTTTCGGGGAGGTTTGGGAGTTAGGTGGAGGTTTCGGGGTTAGTGGGAGGTTTCAGGGTTAGTGGGAGGTTCGGGGGGGTTAGGGGGAGGTTTGGGGGTTAGGGGGAGGTTTGGGGTTTGGGGGGTTTCGGGGAGGTTTGGGGGGTTGGGGGAGGTTTGGGAGTTAGGTGGAGGTTTTGGGGTTAGTGGGAGGTTTCAGGGTTAGTGGGAGGTTCGGGGGGGTTAGGGGGAGGTTTGGGGTTTGGGGTTTGGGGGGTTTCGGGGAGGTTTGGGAGTTAGGTGGAGGTTTCGGGGTTAGTGGGAGGTTCGGGGGGGTTAGGGGGAGGTTTGGGAGTTAGGTGGAGGTTTCGGCGTTAGTGGGAGGTTTCAGGGTTAGTGGGAGGTTCGGGGGGGTTAGGGGGAGGTTTGGGAGTTAGGTGGAGGTTTCGGGGTTAGTGGGAGGTTCGGGGGGGTTAGGGGGAGGTTTGGGAGTTAGGTGGAGGTTTCGGGGTTAGTGGGAGGTTCGGGGGGGTTAGGGGGAGGTTTGGGAGTTAGGTGGAGGTTTCGGGGTTAGTGGGAGGTTCGGGGGGGTTAGGGGGAGGTTCGGGGGGGTTAGGGGGAGGTTTGGGAGTTAGGTGGAGGTTTCGGCGTTAGTGGGAGGTTCGGGGGGGTTAGGGGGAGGTTTGGGAGTTAGGTGGAGGTTTCGGCGTTAGTGGGAGGTTTCGAGGTTAGTGGGAGGTTCGGGGGGGTTAGGGGGAGGTTTGGGAGTTAGGTGGAGGTTTCGGGGTTAGTGGGAGGTTCGGGGGGGTTAGGGGGAGGTTTGGGAGTTAGGTGGAGGTTTCGGGGTTAGTGGGAGGTTTCAGGGTTAGTGGGAGGTTCGGGGGGGTTAGGGGGAGGTTTGGGGGTTAGGTGGAGGTTTCGGCGTTAGTGGGAGGTTTCGAGGTTAGTGGGAGGTTCGGGGGGGTTAGGGGGAGGTTTGGGGGGGTTAGGGGGAGGTTTCGGCGTTAGTGGGAGGTTTCAGGGTTAGTGGGAGGTTCGGGGGGGTTAGGGGGAGGTTTGGGGTTTGGGGGGTTTCGGGGAGGTTTGGGAGTTAGGTGGAGGTTTCGGCGTTAGTGGGAGGTTTCGAGGTTAGTGGGAGGTTCGGGGGGGTTAGGGGGAGGTTTGGGGGTTAGGTGGAGGTTTCGGCGTTAGTGGGAGGTTTCGAGGTTAGTGGGAGGTTCGGGGGGGTTAGGGGGAGGTTTGGGGGGGTTAGGGGGAGGTTTCGGCGTTAGTGGGAGGTTTCGAGGTTAGTGGGAGGTTCGGGGGGGTTAGTGGGAGGTTTGGGGGGGTTAGGGGGAGGTTTGGGGGTTAGGTGGAGGTTTCGGCGTTAGTGGGAGGTTTCGAGGTTAGTGGGAGGTTCGGGGGGGTTAGGGGGAGGTTCGGGGGGGTTAGGGGGAGGTTTCGGCGTTAGTGGGAGGTTTCGAGGTTAGTGGGAGGTTCGGGGGGGTTAGTGGGAGGTTTGGGGGGGGTTAGGGGGAGGTTTGGGGGTTAGGTGGAGGTTTCGGCGTTAGTGGGAGGTTTCGAGGTTAGTGGGAGGTTCGGGGGGGTTAGGGGGAGGTTTGGGGGGGTTAGGGGGAGGTTTGGGGGGGTTAGGGGGAGGTTTGGGGGGGTTAGGGGGAGGTTTCGGCGTTAGTGGGAGGTTTCGAGGTTAGTGGGAGGTTCGGGGGGGTTAGGGGGAGGTTTGGGGGTTAGGTGGAGGTTTCGGCGTTAGTGGGAGGTTTCGAGGTTAGTGGGAGGTTCGGGGGGGTTAGGGGGAGCTTTGGGGGGGTTAGGGGGAGGTTTGGGGGTTAGGTGGAGGTTTCGGCGTTAGTGGGAGGTTTCGGGGTTAGTGGGAGGTTCGGGGGGGTTAGTGGGAGGTTCGGGGGGTTAGGGGGAGGTTTCGGCGTTAGTGGGAGGTTTCGAGGTTAGTGGGAGGTTCGGGGGGGTTAGTGGGAGGTTTGGGGGGTTAGGGGGAGGTTTGGGGGTTAGGTGGAGGTTTCGGCGTTAGTGGGAGGTTTCGAGGTTAGTGGGAGGTTCGGGGGGTTAGGGGGAGGTTTCGGCGTTAGTGGGAGGTTTCGAGGTTAGTGGGAGGTTCGGGGGGGTTAGGGGGAGGTTTGGGGGGGTTAGGGGGAGGTTTCGGCGTTAGTGGGAGGTTTCGAGGTTAGTGGGAGGTTCGGGGGGGTTAGGGGGAGGTTCGGGGGGGTTAGGGGGAGGTTTGGGGGGGTTAGTGGGAGGTTTCGAGGTTAGTGGGAGGTTTCGAGGTTAGTGGGAGGTTCGGGGGGGTTAGGGAGCAAGTGGTGGAAGTGGAGTGTGGAAGTCAGAGTTCGAGGGAGAATGGGATCTGGAATGGGGGAGAGCACCTGGTATTGTCCACGTGTGATGTAGAGGGGATGGAGAAGGGAGTTGGGATCCGGTGCTGTGACCCTGTGCTGTGACCCTGTGCTGGGATCCTGGGCTGGGATCCTGGGCTGGGATCCTGGGCTGGGATCCTGTGTTGGGATCCTGTGCTGTGACCCTGTGCTGTGATGCAGTGCTTGGATCCTGTGCTGTGACCCTATGCTGGGATCCTGTGCTGGGATCATGTGTTGGGATCCTTTGCTGGGATCCTGTGCTGGGACCCTGTGCTGGGATCCTGTGCTGGGATCCTGACCCTGTGCTGGGATCCTGTGCTGTGACCCTGTGCTGGGATCCTGACCCTGTGCTGGGATCCTGTGCTGTGACCCTGTGCTGGGATCCTGTGCTGTGACCCTGACCCTGTGCTGTGACCCTGTGCTGGGATCCTTTGCTGGGATCCTGTGCTGTGACCCTGTTCTGGGATCCTGTGCTGGGATCCTGTGCTGGGATCCTGGGCTGGGATCCTGTGCTGTGACCCTGTTCTGGGATCCTGTGCTGTGACAGAGAGGCAAAGAATAGGGAGAGAGTGCAGTTGAACACGTGGCTGCAAGGATGGTGTAGGAGGGAGGGCTTCAGATATTTGGACAATTGGACTGCATTCTGGGGAAGGTGGGACCTGTATAAACAGGACGGGTTGCACCTGAACCAGAAGGGCACCAATATCCTGGGGGGTAGGTTTGCTAGCACTCTTCGGGGGGGTTTAAACTAATTTGGCAGGGGGATGGGATCCGGACTTGTAGTCCAGCAAGTAAGCTAGCTGTGTGTCAGGATGTCCAAGACTGTAGGGAGGCTGTGGAGAAGGTAGCACTGACAGGGAATACTTGTGGACACAGAGATGGGCTCAAGTGCATATACTTCAATGCAAGGACTATCAGAAATAAGGTGGGTGAACTTAAGGCGTGGATCGGTACCTGGGACTACGATGTTGTGGCCATCACGGAAACATGGATAGATGAGGGACAGGAATGGCTGTTGGAGGTTCCTGGTTACAGATGTTTCAGTAAGATTAGGGAGGGTGGTAAAAAAGGAGGGGGGGTGGGGTGGCATTGCTAATTAGAAATGGTATAACGGCTGCAGAAAGGAAGTTTGAGGGGGATCTGCCTCTGGAGGTAGTATGGGCTGAAGTCAGAAATAGGAAAGGTGCAGTCACCTTGTTGGGTGTTTATTATAGGCCCCCCAATAGCAGCAGAGATGTGGAGAAACAGATTGGGAAACAGATTTTGGAAAGGTGCAGAAGCCACAGGGTCGTAGTCATGGGCGACTTCAACTTCCCAAATATTGATTGGAAGCTCTTTAGATCAAGTAGATTGGATGGGGCAGTGTTTGTGCAGTGTGTCCAGGAAGCTTTTCTAACGCAGTATGTAGATTGTCCAACCAGAGGGGAGGCCATATTGGATTTGGTACTCGGTAACGAACCGGGACAAGTGATGGGCTTGTTAGTGGGTGAACATTTTGGTGATGGCGACCACAATTCTGTGACTTTCACCTTGGTTATGGAGAGAGATAGGTGCGCACAACAAGGAAGTTTTTACAATTGGGGGAAGGGAAATTACGATGCTGTAAGACAGGATTTGAGGAGCATACGTTGGGAGCATAGGCTGTCAGGGAAGGATGTGGTGGAAATGTGGGACTTTTTCAAGGAGCAGATACGACGTGTCCTTGATATGTATGTACCGATCAGGCAGGAAAGAAATGGTCGTGTGAGGGAGCCTTGGTTGACGAGGGAGGTTGAATGTCTAGTAAAGAGGAAGAAGGAGGCTTACATAAGGTTGAGGAAACAAGGTTCAGACAGAGCAGTGGAGGGATACAGGATAGCCAGAAGGGACCTGAAGAAAGGGATTAGGAGAGCTAAGAGAGGGCATGAAAAATCCCTGGCGGAAAGGATCAAGGATAACCCCAAGGCATTCTATGCGTATGTGAGAAACCTGAGAATGACGAGAACGAGGGTAGGTCCGATCAAGGACAGTGGTGGGAGACTGTGTATTGAGTCGGAAGAGATAGGAGAGGTCTTGAACAAGTACTTCTCTTCAGTATTTACGAACGAGAGGGACCGTATTGTTGAAGAGGAGAGTGTGAAACGGACTGTTAAGCTAGAAGAGATACCTGTTAGGAAGGAAGATGTGTTGGACATTTTGAACAACTTGAGGATAGACAAGTCCCCCGGGCCTGACGGGATATATCCTAGGATTATGTGGGAAGCAAGAGAGGAAATTGCAGTACCGTTGGCAATGATCTTCTCGTCTTCACTGGCAACGGGGGTGGTACCAGGGGACTGGAGAGTAGCGAATGTTGTGCCCCTGTTCAAAAAAGGGAATAGGGATAACCCCGGGAATTACAGGCCAGTTAGTCTTACTTCTGTGGTAGGCAAAGTAATGGAAAGGGTACTGAGGGATAGGATTTACGAGTATCTGGAAAGACACTGCTTGATTAGGGACAGCCAGCACGGATTTGTGAAGGGTAGGTCTTGCCTTACAAGTCTTATTGAATTCTTCGAGGAGGTGACCAAGCATGTGGATGAGGGTAGAGCAGTGGATGTAGTGTACATGGATTTTAGTAAGGCATTTGATAAGGATCCCCATGGTAGGCTTATGCGGAAAGTCAGGAGGCATGGGATAGAGGGAAATTTGGCCAATTGGATAGAAAACTGGCTAACCGGTCGAAGTCAGAGAGTGGTAGTAGATGGTAAATATTCAGCATGGAGTCCAGTTACAAGTGGAGTTCCGCAGGGATCAGTTCTGGGTCCTCTGCTGTTTGTAATTTTTATTAATGACTTAGAGGAGGGAGTCGAAGGGTGGGTCAGTAAATTTGCAGATGATACAAAGATAGGTGGAGTTGTGGACAGTGAGGAGGGCTGTTGTCGGCTGCAGAGGGACTTAGATATGATGCAGAGCTGGGCTGAGGAGTGGCAGATGGAGTTCAACCCTGCCAAGTGTGAGGTTGTCCATTTTGGAAGAACAAATAAGAATGCGGAATACAGGGTTAATGGTAGGGTTCTTGGTCAGGTGGAGGAACAGAGGGATCTTGGGGTCTATGTACATAGATCTTTGAAGGTTGCCACTCAGGTGGATAGAGTTTGTAAGAAGGCCTATGGAGTATTATCGTTCATTAGCAGAGGGATTGAATTCAAGAGTCGTGAGGTGATGTTGCAGCTGTACAGGACTTTGGTTCGGCCACATTTGGAGTACTGTGTGCAGTTCTGGTCGCCTCACTTTAGGAAAGATGTGGAAGCTTTGGAGAGGGTGCAGAGAAGATTTACCAGGATGTTGCCTGGAATGGAGAGTAGGTCGTACGAGGATAGGTTGAGAGTTCTCGGCCTTTTCTCGTTGGAACGGCGAAGGATGAGGGGTGACTTGATAGAGGTTTATAAGATGATCAGAGGAATAGATAGAGTAGACAGTCAGAAACTTTTTCCCCGGGTACAACAGAGTGTTACAAGGGGACATAAATTTAAGGTGAAGGGTGGAAGGTATAGGGGAGATGTCAGGGGTGGGTTCTTTACCCAGAGAGTGGTGGGGGCATGGAATGCGCTGCCCGAGGGAGTGGTAGAGTCAGATTCATTGGCGACCTTTAAGCGGCATTTGGATAGGTACATGGATGGGTGCTTAATCTAGGATAGAAGTTCGGCACAACATCGTGGGCCGAAGGGCCTGTTCTGTGCTGTATTGTTCTATGTTCTATGTTCTATGTTCTATGACCCTGTTCTGGGATCCTGTGCTGGGAGACTGTGCTGTGACCCTATGCTGGGATCCTGTGCTGGGATCCTGGGCTGTGACCCTGGGCTGGGATCCTGTGCTGGGATCCTATGCTGGGATCCTGTGCTGGGATCCTGTGCTGTGACCATGTGCTGGGATCCTGTGCTGTGACCCTGTGCCGTGATGCAGTGCTTGGATCCTGTGCTGTGACCCTGTGCTGGGATCCTTTGCTGGGATCCTGTGCTGGGATCCTGTGCTGGGATCCTGTGCTGGGATCCTGTGCTGGGATCCTGTGCTGGGATCCTGTGCTAGGATCCTGTGCTGGGACCCTGTGCTGGGATCCTGTGCTGGGATCCTGTGCTGGGATCCTGTGCTGTGACCATGTGCTGGGATCCCGTGCTGTGACCCTGTGCTGGGATCCTGTGCTGGGATCCTTTGCTGGGATCCTGTGCTGTGACCATGTGCTGGGATCCTGTGCTGTGACCCTGTGCTGGGATCCTTTGCTGGGATCCTGTGCTGGGATCCTTTGCTGTGACCCTGTGCTGGGACCCTGACCCTGTGCTGGGATCCTGTCCTGTGACCCTGTGCTGGGACCCTGACCCTGTGCTGGGATCCTGTCCTGTGACCCTGTGCTGGGACCCTGACCCTGTGCTGTGACCCTGTGCTGGGACCCTGAGCCTGTGCTGGGATCCTGTCCTGTGACCCTGTGCTGGGACCCTGACCCTGTGCTGTGACCCTGTGCTGGGATCCTGTGCTGGGATCCTGTGCTGGGATCCTGTCCTGTGACCCTGATCCTGTCCTGTGACCCTGTGCTGGGATCCTGTCCTGTGATCCTGTGCTGGGGCCCTGACCCTGTGCTGTGACCCTGTGCTGGGATCCTGTCCTGTGACCCTGTGCTGGGACCCTGACCCTGTGCTGGGATCCTGTCCTGTGATCCTGTGCTGGGACCGTGACCCTGTGCTGGGACCCTGACACTGTGCTGGGATCCTGTGCTGGGATCCTGTCCTGTGACCCTGATCCTGTCCTGTGACCCTGTGCTGGGACCCTGACCCTGTGCTGGGACCCGGACCCTGTGCTGGCACCCTGTGCTGTGACCCTGTGCTGGGACCCTGACCCTGTGCTGTGACCCTGTGCTGGGACCCTGACCCTGTGCTGGGATCCTGACCCTGTGCTGGGACCCTGACCCTGTGCTGGGACCCTGACCCTGTGCTGGGACCCTGTGCTGGGACCCTGACCCTGTGCTGGGACCCTGACCCTGTGCTCGGATCCTGACCCTGTGCTGGGACCCTGACCCTGTGCTGGTACCCTGATCCTGTGCTGGGACCCTGACCCTGTGCTGGGATCCTGAACCTGTGCTGGGACCCTGACCCTGTGCTGGGACCCTGACCCTGTGCTGGGACCCTGTGCTGGGAGCCTGACCCTGTGCTGGGACCCTGTGCTGGGACCCTGACCCTGTGATGGGATCCTGACCCTGTGCTGTGACCCTGTGCTGGGACCCTGACCCTGTGCTGGGACCCTGTGCTGGGACCCTGACCCTGTGCTGGGACCCTGTGCTGGGACACTGACCCTGTGCTGGGATCCTGTGCTTGGACCCTGACCCTGTGCTGGGACCCTGACCCGGTGCTGGGATCCTGTGCTTGGACCCTGACCCTGTGCTGGGACCCTGACCCTGTGCTGGGATCCTGTGCTTGGACCCTGACCCTGTGCTGGGACCCTGACCCTGTGCTGGGACCCTGACCCTGTGCTGGGACCCTGTGCTGGGACCCTGTGCTTGGACCCTGACCCTGTGCTGGGACCCTGACCCTGTGCTGGGACCATGACCCTGTGCTGTGACCCTGTGCTGGGACCCGGACCCTGTGCTGGGACCCTGACCCTGTGCTGGGACCCTGACCCTGTGCTGGGACCATGTGCTGGGACCCTGACCATGTGCTGGGACCCTGTGCTGGGACCCTGACCCTGTGCTGGGATCCTGACCCTGTGCTGGGACCCTGAGCTGGGATCCTGACCCTGTGCTGGGACCCTGTGCTGGGACCCTGACACTGTGCTGGGACCCTGGCCCTGTGCTGTGACCCTGACCCTGTGCTGGGACCCTGACCCTGTGATGGGATCCTGACCCTGTGCTGTGACCCTGTGCTGGGACCCTGACCCTGTGCTGGGACCCTGTGCTGCGACCCTGACCCTGTGCTGTGACCCTGTGCTGCGACCCTGTGCTGTGACCCTGACCCTGTGCTGGGACCCTGACCCTGTGCTGGGACCCTGACCCTGTGCTGGGACCCTGTGCTGGGACCCTGACCCTGTGCTGGGATCCTGTGCTGGGACCCTGACCCTGTGCTGGGACCCTGACCCTGTGCTGGGATCCTGTGCTTGGACCCTGACCCTGTGCTGGGACCCTGACCCTGTGCTGGGACCCTGTGCTTGGACCCTGACCCTGTGCTGGGACCCTGACCCTGTGCTGGGATCCTGACCCTGTGCTGGGACCCTGACCCTGTGCTGGGACCCTGACCCTGTGCTGGGATCCTGACCCTGTGCTGGGACCCTGACCCTGTGCTGGAACCCTGACCCTGTGCTGGGACCCTGTGCTGGGTCCCTGACCCTGTGCTGGGACCCTGTGCTGGGACCCTGACCCTGTGCTGGGACCCTGTGCTGGGACCCTGACCTTGGGACCCTGACCCTGTGCTGGGACCCTGACCCTGTGCTGGGATCCTGTGCTGGGACCCTGACCCTGTGCTGGGACCCTGTGCTGGGACCCTGACCCTGTGCTGGCACCCTGACCCTGTGCTGGCACCCTGACCCTGTGCTGGGACCCTGACCCTGTGCTGTGACCCTGTGCTGGGACCCTGACCCTGTGCTGGCACCCTGACCTTGTGCTGGGATCCTGACCCTGTGCTGGCACCCTGACCCTGTGCTGGGACCCTGACCCTGTGCTGGGACCCTGACCCTGTGCTGGGACCCTGACCCTGTGATGGGACCCTGACCCTGTGCTGGGACCCTGACCCTGTGCTGGGACCCTGACCCTGTGCTGGGACCCTGTGCTGGGACCCTGACCCTGTGCTGGCACCCTGACCTTGTGCTGGGATCCTGACCCTGTGCTGGGACCCTGACCTTGTGCTGGGACCCTGACCCTGTGCTGTGACCCTGACCCTGTGCTGGGACCCTGACCCTGTGCTGGGACCCTGACCCTGTGCTGGGACCCTGTGCTGGGACCCTGACCCTGTGCTGGGACCCTGACCCTGTGCTGGGACCCTGTGCTGGGACCCTGACCCTGTGCTGGGACCCTGACCCTGTGCTGGGACCCTGTGCTGGGACCCTGACCCTGTACTGGGACCCTGTGCTGGGACCCTGACCCTGGGATCCTGACCCTGTGCTGGGACCCTGACCCTGTGCTGGGACCCTGACCCTGGGACCCTGACCCTGTGCTGGGACCCTGACCCTGTGCTGGGATCCTGACCCTGTGCTGGGATCCTGACCCTCTGCTGGGACCCTGACCCTCTGCTGGGACCCTGACCCTGTGCTGGCACCCTGACCTTGTGCTGGGATCCTGACCCTGTGCTGGCACCCTGACCCTGTGCTGGCACCCTGACCCTGTGCTGGGACCCTGACCCTGTGCTGGGACCCTGACCCTGTGCTGTGACCCTGTGCTGGCACCCTGACCTTGTGCTGGGATCCTGACCCTGTGCTGGCACCCTGACCCTGTGCTGGCACCCTGACCCTGTGCTGGGACTCTGACCCTGTGATGGGACCCTGACCCTGTGCTGGGATCCTGACCCTGTGCTGGGACCCTGACCCTGTGCTGGGACCCTGACCCTGTGCTGGGACCCTGACCCTGTGCTGGGACCCTGTGCTGGGACCCTGACCCTGTGCTGGGACCCTGACCCTGTGCTGTGACCCTGACCCTGTGCTGGGATCCTGACCCTGTGCTGGGACCCTGACCCTGTGCTGGGATCCTGACCCTGTGCTGGGACCCTGTGCTGAGACCCTGACCCTGTGCTGGGATCCTGACCCTGTGCTGGGACCCTGACCCTGTGCTGGGACCCTGTGCTGGGACCCTGACCCTGTGCTGGGACCCTGACCCTGTGCTGGGACCCAGTGCTGGGACCCTGTGCTGAGACCCTGACCCTGTGCTGGGACCCTGACCCTGTGCTGGCACCCTGACCCTGTGCTGGCACCCTGACCCTGTGCTGGGACCCTGACCCTGTGCTGGGACCCTGACCCTGTGCTGTGACCCTGTGCTGGCACCCTGACCTTGTGCTGGGATCCTGACCCTGTGCTGGCACCCTGACCCTGTGCTGGCACCCTGACCCTGTGCTGGGACCCTGACCCTGTGCTGGAACTCTGACCCTGTGATGGGACCCTGACCCTGTGCTGGGATCCTGACCCTGTGCTGGGACCCTGACCCTGTGCTGGGACCCTGACCCTGTGCTGGGACCCTGTGCTGGGACCCTGACCCTGTGCTGGGACCCTGACCCTGTGCTGTGACCCTGAACCTGTGCTGGGATCCTGACCCTGTGCTGGGACCCTGTGCTGGGACCCTGACCCTGTGCTGGGATCCTGACCCTGTGCTGGGACCCTGTGCTGAGACCCTGACCCTGTGCTGGGATCCTGACCCTGTGCTGGGACCCTGACCCTGTGCTGGGACCCTGTGCTGGGACCCTGACCCTGTGCTGGGACCCTGACCCTGTGCTGGGACCCAGTGCTGGGACCCTGTGCTGAGACCCTGACCCTGTGCTGGGACCCTGACCCTGTGCTGGGACCGTGACCCTGGGACCCTGACCCTGTGCTGGGACCCTGACCCTGTGCTGGGACCCTGTGCTGGGACCCTGACCCTGTGCTGGGACCCTGACCCTGTGCTGGGACCCTGACCCTGTGCTGGGACCCTGTGCTGGGATCCTGTGCTGGGACCCTGACCCTGTGCTGGGATCCTGTGCTTGGACCCTGACCCTGTGCTGGGACCCTGACCCTGTGCTGTGATCCTGACCCTGTGCTGGGACCCTGTGCTGGGACCCTGACCCTGTGCTGGGACCCTGACCCTGTGCTGTGATCCTGACCCTGTGCTGGGACCCTGTGCTGGGATCCTGTGCTGGGACCCTGACCCTGTGCTGGGATCCTGTGCTTGGACCCTGACCCTGTGCTGGGACCCTGACCCTGTGCTGGGACCCTGACCCTGTCCTGGGACCCTGTGCTGGGACCCTGTGCTTGGACCCTGACCCTGTGCTGGGACCCTGACCCTGTGCTGGGACCATGACCCTGTGCTGTGACCCTGTGCTGGGACCCGGACCCTGTGCTGGGACCCTGACCCTGTGCTGGGACCCTGACCCTGTGCTGGGACCATGTGCTGGGACCCTGACCATGTGCTGGGACCCTGTGCTGGGACCCTGACCCTGTGCTGGGATCCTGACCCTGTGCTGGGACCCTGACCCGGTGCTGGGACCCTGACCCTGTGCTGGGACCCTGTGCTGGGACCCTGACCCTGTGCTGGGACCCTGACCCTGTGCTGGGACCCTGACCCTGTGCTGGGAACCTGTGCTGGGACCCTGACCCTGGGATCCTGACCCTGGGCTGGGACCCTGACCCTGTGCTGGGATCCTGACCCTGTGCTGGGACCCTGACCCTCTGCTGGGACCCTGACCCTGTGCTGGGACCCTGTGCTGGGACCCTGACCCTGTGCTGGCACCCTGACCTTGTGCTGTGACCCTGACCCTGTGCTGGGACCCTGTGCTGGGACCCTGACCCTGTGCTGGCACCCTGACCTTGTGCTGGGACCCTGACCCTGTGCTGGGACCCTGACCCTGGGACCATGACCTTGTGCTGGGATCCTGACCCTGTGCTGGCACCCTGACCCTGTGCTGGGACCCTGACCCTGTGCTGGCACCGTGATCCTGTGCTGGCACCCTGACCCTGTGCTGGGACCCTGACCCTGTGCTGGGACCCTGTGCTGGGAACCTGACCCTGTGCTGTGACCCTGTGCTGGGACCCTGACCCTGTGCTGTGACCCTGTGCTGGCACCCTGACCTTGTGCTGGGATCCTGACCCTGTGCTGGCACCCTGACCCTGTGCTGGGACCCTGACCCTGTGCTGGGACCCTGACCCTGTGCTGGGACCCTGACCCTGTGATGGGATCCTGAACCTGTGCTGGGACCCTGACCCTGTGCTGGGATCCTGACCCTGTGCTGGGACCCTGACCCTGTACTGTGACCCTGACCCTGTGCTGGGAACCTGACCCTGTGCTGGGAACCTGTGCTGGGACCCTGACCCTGTGCTGGGACCCTGATCCTGTGCTGGGACCCTGTGCTGGGAACCTGTGCTGGGACCCTGACCCTGTGCTGGGATCCTGACCCTGTGCTGGGACCCTGACCCTGTGCTGGGACCCTGACCCTGTGCTGGGACCCTGTGCTGGGACCCTGACCCTGTGCTGGGATCCTGACCCTGTGCTGGGACCCTGACCCTGGGATCCTGACCCTGTGCTGGGATCCTGACCCTGTGACCCTGACCCTGTGCTGGGATCCTGACCCTGTGCTGGGACCCTGTGCTGGGACCCTGGCCCTGTGCTGGGACCCTGGCCCTGTGCTGTGACCCTGACCCTGTGCTGGGACCCTGACCCTGTGATGGGATCCTGACCCTGTGCTGTGACCCTGTGCTGCGACCCTGACCCTGTGCTGTGACCCTGTGCTGTGACCCTGACCCTGTGCTGGGACCCTGTGCTGGGACCCTGACCCTGTGCTGGGACCCTGTGCTGGGACCCTGACCCTGTGCTGGGATCCTGTGCTGGGACCCTGACCCTGTGCTGGGACCCTGACCCTGTGCTGGGATCCTGTGCTTGGACCCTGACCCTGTGCTGGGACCCTGACCCTGTGCAGGGACCCTGTGCTTGGACCCTGACCCTGTGCTGGGACCCTGACCCTGTGCTGGGACCCTGACCCTGTGCTGGGACCATGACCCTGTGCTGGGACCCTGTGCTGGGACCCTGACCCTGTGCTGGGACCCTGACCCTGTGCTGGGATCCTGACCCTGTGCTGGGACCCTGACCCTGTGCTGGGATCCTGACCCTGTGCTGGGACCCTGACCCTGTGCTGGAACCCTGACCCTGTGCTGGGACCCTGTGCTGGGACCCTGACCCTGTGCTGGGACCCTGACCCTGTGCTGGGACCCTGACCCTGTGCTGGGACCCTGACCTTGGGACCCTGACCCTGTGCTGGGACCCTGACCCTGTGCTGGGATCCTGACCCTGTGCTGGGACCCTGACCCTGTGCTGGGACGCTGTGCTGGGACCCTGACCCTGTGCTGGCACCCTGACCCTGTGCTGGGACCCTGACCCTGTGCTGGGACCCTGTGCTGGGACCCTGACCCTGTGCTGGCACCCTGACCTTGTGCTGGGATCCTGACCCTGTGCTGGCACCCTGACCCTGTGCTGGGACCCTGACCCTGTGCTGGGACCCTGACCCTGTGATGGGACCCTGACCCTGTGATGGGATCCTGACCCTGTGCTGGGACCCTGACCCTGTGCTGGGACCCTGACCCTGTGCTGGCACCCTGACCTTGTGCTGGGATCCTGACCCTGTGCTGGGACCCTGACCCTGTGCTGGGACCCTGACCCTGTGCTGTGACCCTGACCCTGTGATGGGACCCTGACCCTGTGCTGGGACCCTGACCCTGTGCTGGGACCCTGTGCTGGGACCCTGACCCTGTGCTGGGACCCTGACCCTGTGCTGGGACCCTGTGCTGGGACCCTGACCCTGTGCTGGGACCCTGTGCTGGGACCCTGACCCTGGGATCCTGACCCTGTGCTGGGACCCTGTGCTGGGACCCTGACCCTGTGCTGGGACCCTGACCCTGGGACCCTGACCCTGTGCTGGGACCCTGACCCTGTGCTGGGATCCTGACCCTCTGCTGGGATCCTGACCCTCTGCTGGGACCCTGACCCTCTGCTGGGACCCTGACCCTGTGCTGGGACCCTGTGCTGGGACCCTGACCCTGTGCTGGCACCCTGACCTTGTGCTGGGATCCTGACCCTGTGCTGGCACCCTGACCCTGTGCTGGCACCCTGACCCTGTGCTGGGACCCTGACCCTGTGCTGGGACTCTGACCCTGTGATGGGACCCTGACCCTGTGCTGGGATCCTGACCCTGTGCTGGGACCCTGACCCTGTGCTGGGACCCTGACCCTGTGCTGGGACCCTGTGCTGGGACCCTGACCCTGTGCTGTGACCCTGACCCTGTGCTGGGATCCTGACCCTGTGCTGGGACCCTGTGCTGGGACCCTGACCCTGTGCTGGGATCCTGACCCTGTGCTGGGACCCTGTGCTGAGACCCTGACCCTGTGCTGGGATCCTGACCCTGTGCTGGGACCCTGACCCTGTGCTGGGACCCTGTGCTGGGACCCTGACCCTGTGCTGGGACCCTGACCCTGTGCTGGGACCCAGTGCTGGGACCCTGTGCTGAGACCCTGACCCTGTGCTGGGACCCTGTCCCTGTGCTGGCACCCTGACCCTGTGCTGGCACCCTGACCCTGTGCTGGGACCCTGACCCTGTGCTGGGACCCTGACCCTGTGCTGTGACCCTGTGCTGGCACCCTGACCTTGTGCTGGGATCCTGACCCTGTGCTGGCACCCTGACCCTGTGCTGGGACCCTGACCCTGTGCTGGGACCCTGACCCTGTGCTGGGACCCTGACCCTGTGCTGGGACCCTGACCCTGTGATGGGACCCTGACCCTGTGATGGGACCCTGACCCTGTGCTGGGACCCTGACCCTGTGCTGGGACCCTGTGCTGGGACCCTGTGCTGGGACCCTGACCCTGTGCTGGGACCCTGACCCTGTGCTGTGACCCTGACCCTGTGCTGGGATCCTGACCCTGTGCTGGGACCCTGACCCTGTGCTGGGATCCTGACCCTGTGCTGGGACCCTGTGCTGAGACCCTGACCCTGTGCTGGGATCCTGACCCTGTGCTGGGACCCTGACCCTGTGCTGGGACCCTGTGCTGGGACCCTGACCCTGTGCTGGGACCCTGACCCTGTGCTGGGACCCAGTGCTGGGAACCTGTGCTGAGACCCTGACCCTGTGCTGGGACCGTGACCCTGGGACCCTGACCCTGTGCTGGGACCCTGTGCTGGGACCCTGACCCTGTGCTGGGACACTGACCCTGTGCTGGGACCCTGACCCTGTGCTGGGACCGTGACCCTGGGACCCTGACCCTGTGCTGGGACCCTGACCCTGTGCTGGGACCCTGTACTGGGACCGTGACCCTGGGACCCTGACCCTGTGCTGGGACCCTGACCCTGTGCTGGGACCCTGTGCTGGGACCCTGACCCTGTGCTGGGACCCTGAGCTGGGACCCTGACCCTGTGCTGGGACCCTGACCCTGTGCTGTGATCCTGACCCTGTGCTGTGACCCTGACCCTGTGCTGGGACCCTGACCCTGTGCTGGGACCCTGACCCTGTGCTGTGATCCTGACCCTGTGCTGGGACCCTGTGCTGGGACCCTGACCCTGTGCTGTGATCCTGACCCTGTGCTGGGACCCTGTGCTGGGACCCTGACCCTGTGCTGGGACCCTGACCCTGTGCTGTGATCCTGACCCTGTGCTGGGACCCTGTGCTGTGATCCTGACCCTGTGCTGGGACCCTGACCCTGTGCTGGGACCCTGACCCTGTGCTGTGATCCTGACCCTGTGCTGTGATCCTGACCCTGTGCTGGGACCCTGTGCTGGGACCCTGACCCTGTGCTGGGACCCTGACCCTGTGCTGTGATCCTGACCCTGTGCTGGGACCCTGACCCTGTGCTGTGATCCTGACCCTGTGCTGTGATCCTGACCCTGTGCTGGGACCCTGACCCTGTGCTGTGATCCTGACCCTGTGCTGGGACCCTGACCCTGTGCTGTGATACTGACCCTGTGCTGTGATCCTGACCCTGTGCTGGGACCCTGACCCTGTGCTGGGACCCTGACCCTGTGCTGTGATCCTGACCCTGTGCTGGGACCCTGTGCTGGGATCCTGACCCTGTGCTGGGACCCTGACCCTGTGCTGGGACCCTGACCCTGTGCTGTGATCCTGACCCTGTGCTGGGACCCTGTGCTGGGATCCTGACCCTGTGCTGGGACCCTGACCCTGTGCTGGGACCCTGACCCTGTGCTGGGACCGTGACCCTGGGACCCTGACCCTGTGCTGGGACCCTGTGCTGGGACCCTGACCCTGTGCTGGGACCCTGACCTTGTGCTGGGATCCTGACCCTGTGCTGGCACCCTGACCCTGTGCTGGGACCCTGACCCTGTGCTGGGACTCTGACCCTGTGATGGGACCCTGACCCTGTGCTGGGACCCTGACCCTGTGCTGGGACCCTGACCCTGTGCTGGGACCCTGTGCTGGGACCCTGACCCTGTGCTGGGACCCTGACCCTGTGCTGTGACCCTGACCCTGTGCTGGGATCCTGACCCTGTGCTGGGACCCTGTGCTGGGACCCTGACCCTGTGCTGGGATCCTGACCCTGTGCTGGGACCCTGTGCTGAGACCCTGACCCTGTGCTGGGATCCTGACCCTGTGCTGGGACCCTGACCCTGTGCTGGGACCCTGTGCTGGGACCCTGACCCTGTGCTGGGACCCTGACCCTGTGCTGGGACCCAGTGCTGGGACCCTGTGCTGAGACCCTGACCCTGTGCTGGGACCCTGACCCTGTGCTGGCACCCTGACCCTGTGCTGGGACCCTGACCCTGTGCTGGGACCCTGACCCTGTGCTGGCACCCTGACCTTGTGCTGGGATCCTTACCCTGTGCTGGCACCCTGACCCTGTGCTGGCACCCTGACCCTGTGCTGGGACCCTGACCCTGTGCTGGGACTCTGACCCTGTGATGGGACCCTGACCCTGTGCTGGGATCCTGACCCTGTGCTGGGACCCTGACCCTGTGCTGGGACCCTGTGCTGGGACCCTGTGCTGGGACCCTGACCCTGTGCTGGGACCCTGACCCTGTGCTGTGACCCTGACCCTGTGCTGGGATCCTGACCCTGTGCTGGGACCCTGTGCTGGGACCCTGACCCTGTGCTGGGATCCTGACCCTGTGCTGGGACCCTGTGCTGAGACCCTGACCCTGTGCTGGGATCCTGACCCTGTGCTGGGACCCTGACCCTGTGCTGGGACCCTGTGCTGGGACCCTGACCCTGTGCTGGGACCCTGACCCTGTGCTGGGACCCAGTGCTGGGACCCTGTGCTGAGACCCTGACCCTGTGCTGGGATCCTGACCCTGTGCTGGGACCCTGACCCTGTGCTGGGACCCTGTGCTGGGACCCTGACCCTGTGCTGGGACCCTGACCCTGTGCTGGGACCCAGTGCTGGGACCCTGTGCTGAGACCCTGACCCTGTGCTGGGACCCTGACCCTGTGCTGGGACCGTGACCCTGGGACCCTGACCCTGTGCTGGGACCCTGACCCTGGGACCATGACCCTGTGCTGGGACCCTGACCCTGTGCTGGGACCCTGACCCTGTGCTGGGACCGTGACCCTGGGACCCTGACCCTGTGCTGGGACCCTGACCCTGTGCTGGGACCCTGACCCTGTGCTGGGACCCTGTGCTGGGACCGTGACCCTGGGACCCTGACCCTGTGCTGGGACCCTGACCCTGTGCTGGGACCCTGACCCTGTGCTGGGACCCTGTGCTGGGACCCTGACCCTGTGCTGGGACCCTGACCCTGTGCTGGGACCCTGACCCTGTGCTGTGATCCTGACCCTGTGCTGTGACCCTGACCCTGTGCTGTGATCCTGACCCTGTGCTGGGACCCTGTGCTGGGACCCTGACCCTGTGCTGTGATCCTGACCCTGTGCTGGGACCCTGTGCTGGGACCCTGACCCTGTGCTGGGACCCTGACCCTGTGCTGTGATCCTGACCCTGTGCTGTGATCCTGACCCTGTGCTGGGACCCTGACCCTGTGCTGGGACCCTGACCCTGTGCTGTGATCCTGACCCTGTGCTGTGATCCTGACCCTGTGCTGGGACCCTGTGCTGGGACCCTGACCCTGTGCTGGGACCCTGACCCTGTGCTGTGATCCTGACCCTGTGCTGTGATCCTGACCCTGTGCTGGGACCCTGTGCTGGGACCCTGACCCTGTGCTGGGACCCTGACCCTGTGCTGTGATCCTAACCCTGTGCTGGGACCCTGACCCTGTGCTGGGACCCTGACCCTGTGCTGTGATCCTGACCCTGTGCTGGGACCCTGTGCTGGGACCCTGACCCTGTGCTGGGACCCTGTGCTGGGACCCTGACCCTGTGCTGGGACCCTGACCCTGTGCTGTGATCCTGACCCTGTGCTGGGACCCTGACCCTGTGCTGTGATCCTGACCCTGTGCTGGGACCCTGACCCTGTGCTGTGATCCTGACCCTGTGCTGTGATCCTGACCCTGTGCTGGGACCCTGACCCTGTGCTGGGACCCTGACCCTGTGCTGTGATACTGACCCTGTGCTGTGATCCTGACCCTGTGCTGGGACCCTGTGCTGGGACCCTGACCCTGTGCTGGGACCCTGACCCTGTGCTGTGATCCTGACCCTGTGCTGGGACCCTGTGCTGGGATCCTGTGCTGGGACCCTGACCCTGTGCTGGGATCCTGTGCTTGGACCCTGACCCTGTGCTGGGACCCTGACCCTGTGCTGTGATCCTGACCCTGTGCTGGGACCCTGTGCTGGGACCCTGACCCTGTGCTGGGACCCTGACCCTGTGCTGTGATCCTGACCCTGTGCTGGGACCCTGTGCTGGGATCCTGTGCTGGGACCCTGACCCTGTGCTGGGATCCTGTGCTTGGACCCTGACCCTGTGCTGGGACCCTGACCCTGTGCTGGGACCCTGACCCTGTGCTGGGACCCTGTGCTGGGACCCTGTCCCTGTGCTGGGACCCTGACCCTGTGCTGGGACCATGACCCTGTGCTGTGACCCTGTGCTGGGACCCGGACCCTGTGCTGGGACCCTGACCCTGTGCTGGGACCATGTGCTGGGACCCTGACCCTGTGATGGGACCCTGACCCTGTGCTGGGACCCTGTGCTGGGACCCTGACCCTGTGCTGGGACCCTGACCCTGTGCTGGGACCCTGTGCTGGGACCCTGACCCTGTGCTGGGACCCTGACCCTGTGCTGGGACCCTGACCCTGTGCTGGGAACCTGTGCTGGGACCCTGACCCTGGGACCCTGACCCTGTGCTGGGACCCTGACCCTGTGCTGGGATCCTGACCCTGTGCTGGGACCCTGACCCTCTGCTGGGACCCTGACCCTGTGCTGGGACCCTGTGCTGGGACCCTGACCCTGTGCTGGCACCCTGACCTTGTGCTGTGACCCTGACCCTGTGCTGGGACCCTGACCCTGTGCTGGCACCCTGACCTTGTGCTGGGACCCTGACCCTGTGCTGGGACCCTGACCCTGGGACCCTGACCTTGTGCTGGGATCCTGACCCTGTGCTGGCACCCTGACCCTGTGCTGGGACCCTGACCCTGTGCTGGCACCCTGATCCTGTGCTGGCACCCTGACCCTGTGCTGGGACCCTGACCCTGTGCTGGGACCCTGTGCTGGGAACCTGACCCTGTGCTGTGACCCTGTGCTGGGACCCTGACCCTGTGCTGTGACCCTGTGCTGGCACCCTGACCTTGTGCTGGGATCCTGACCCTGTGCTGGCACCCTGACCCTGTGCTGGGACCCTGTGCTGGGATCCTGACCCTGTGCTGGGACCCTGACCCTGGGATCCTGACCCTGTGCTGGGATCCTGACCCTGTGACCCTGACCCTGTGCTGGGATCCTGACCCTGTGCTGGGACCCTGTGCTGGGACCCTGACCCTGTGCTGGGACCCTGGCCCTGTGCTGTGACCCTGACCCTGTGCTGGGACCCTGACCCTGTGATGGGATCCTGACCCTGTGCTGTGACCCTGTGCTGCGACCCTGACCCTGTGCTGTGACCCTGTGCTGTGACCCTGACCCTGTGCTGGGACCCTGTGCTGGGACCCTGACCCTGTGCTGGGACCCTGTGCTGGGACCCTGACCCTGTGCTGGGATCCTGTGCTGGGACCCTGACCCTGTGCTGGGACCCTGACCCTGTGCTGGGATCCTGTGCTTGGACCCTGACCCTGTGCTGGGACCCTGACCCTGTGCTGGGACCCTGTGCTTGGACCCTGACCCTGTGCTGGGACCCTGACCCTGTGCTGGGACCATGACCCTGTGCTGGGACCCTGTGCTGGGACCCTGACCCTGTGCTGGGACCCTGACCCTGTGCTGGGATCCTGACCCTGTGCTGGGACCCTGACCCTGTGCTGGGACCCTGACCCTGTGCTGGAACCCTGACCCTGTGCTGGGACCCTGTGCTGGGACCCTGACCCTGTGCTGGGACCCTGTGCTGGGACCCTGACCCTGTGCTGGGACCCTGTGCTGGGACCCTGACCTTGGGACCCTGACCCTGTGCTGGGACCCTGACCCTGTGCTGGGATCCTGACCCTGTGCTGGGACCCTGACCCTGTGCTGGGACGCTGTGCTGGGACCCTGACCCTGTGCTGGCACCCTGACCCTGTGCTGGCACCCTGACCCTGTGCTGGGACCCTGACCCTGTGCTGGGACCCTGTGCTGGGACCCTGACCCTGTGCTGGCACCCTGACCTTGTGCTGGGATCCTGACCCTGTGCTGGCACCCTGACCCTGTGCTGGGACCCTGACCCTGTGCTGGGACCCTGACCCTGTGATGGGACCCTGACCCTGTGATGGGATCCTGACCCTGTGCTGGGACCCTGACCCTGTGCTGGCACCCTGACCCTGTGCTGGCACCCTGACCTTGTGCTGGGATCCTGACCCTGTGCTGGGACCCTGACCCTGTGCTGGGACCCTGACCCTGTGCTGTGACCCTGACCCTGTGATGGGACCCTGACCCTGTGCTGGGACCCTGTGCTGGGACCCTGACCCTGTGCTGGGACCCTGTGCTGGGACCCTGACCCTGTGCTGGGACCCTGACCCTGTGCTGGGACCCTGTGCTGGGACCCTGACCCTGTGCTGGGACCCTGTGCTGGGACCCTGACCCTGGGATCCTGACCCTGTGCTGGGACCCTGTGCTGGGACCCTGACCCTGTGCTGGGACCCTGACCCTGGGACCCTGACCCTGTGCTGGGACCCTGACCCTGTGCTGGGATCCTGACCCTGTGCTGGGATCCTGACCCTCTGATGGGACCCTGACCCTCTGCTGGGACCCTGACCCTGTGCTGGGACCCTGTGCTGGGACCCTGACCCTGTGCTGGCACCCTGACCTTGTGCTGGGATCCTGACCCTGTGCTGGCACCCTGACCCTGTGCTGGCACCCTGACCCTGTGCTGGGACCCTGACCCTGTGCTGGGACCCTGACCCTGTGATGGGACCCTGACCCTGTGCTGGGATCCTGACCCTGTGCTGGGACCCTGACCCTGTGCTGGGACCCTGACCCTGTGCTGGGACCCTGTGCTGGGACCCTGACCCTGTGGTGGGACCCTGACCCTGTGCTGTGACCCTGACCCTGTGCTGGGATCCTGACCCTGTGCTGGGACCCTGTGCTGGGACCCTGACCCTGTGCTGGGATCCTGACCCTGTGCTGGGACCCTGTGCTGAGACCCTGACCCTGTGCTGGGATCCTGACCCTGTGCTGGGACCCTGACCCTGTGCTGGGACCCTGTGCTGGGACCCTGACCCTGTGCTGGGACCCTGACCCTGTGCTGGGATCCTGACCCTGTGCTGGGACCCTGTGCTGGGACCCTGACCCTGTGCTGGGATCCTGACCCTGTGCTGGGACCCTGTGCTGAGACCCTGACCCTGTGCTGGGATCCTGACCCTGTGCTGGGACCCTGACCCTGTGCTGGGACCCTGTGCTGGGACCCTGACCCTGTGCTGGGACCCTGACCCTGTGCTGGGACCCAGTGCTGGGACCCTGTGCTGAGACCCTGACCCTGTGCTGGGACCCTGACCCTGTGCTGGCACCCTGACCCTGTGCTGGCACCCTGACCCTGTGCTGGGACCCTGACCCTGTGCTGGGACCCTGACCCTGTGCTGTGACCCTGTGCTGGCACCCTGACCTTGTGCTGGGATCCTGACCCTGTGCTGGCACCCTGACCCTGTGCTGGCACCCTGACCCTGTGCTGGGACCCTGACCCTGTGCTGGGACCCTGACCCTGTGCTGGGACCCTGACCCTGTGCTGGGATCCTGACCCTGTGCTGGGACCCTGACCCTGTGCTGGGACCCTGTGCTGGGACCCTGTGCTGGGACCCTGACCCTGTGCTGGGACCCTGACCCTGTGCTGTGACCCTGACCCTGTGCTGGGATCCTGACCCTGTGCTGGGACCCTGTGCTGGGACCCTGACCCTGTGCTGGGATCCTGACCCTGTGCTGGGACCCTGTGCTGAGACCCTGACCCTGTGCTGGGATCCTGACCCTGTGCTGGGACCCTGACCCTGTGCTGGGACCCTGTGCTGGGACCCTGACCCTGTGCTGGGACCCTGACCCTGTGCTGGGACCCTGACCCTGTGCTGGGACCGTGACCCTGGGACCCTGACCCTGTGCTGGGACCCTGACCCTGTGCTGGGACCCTGACCCTGTGCTGGGACCCTGTGCTGGGACCGTGACCCTGGGACCCTGACCCTGTGCTGGGACCCTGACCCTGTGCTGGGACCCTGTGCTGGGACCCTGACCCTGTGCTGGGACCCTGACCCTGTGCTGGGACCCTGACCCTGTGCTGGGACCCTGTGCTGGGACCCTGACCCTGTGCTGGCACCCTGACCCTGTGCTGGGACCCTGTGCTGGGACCCTGACCCTGTGCTGGGATCCTGTGCTGGGACCCTGACCCTGTGCTGGGACCCTGACCCTGTGCTGGGATCCTGTGCTTGGACCCTGACCCTGTGCTGGGACCCTGACCCTGTGCTGGGACCCTGTGCTTGGACCCTGACCCTGTGCTGGGACCCTGACCCTGTGCTGGGACCATGACCCTGTGCTGGGACCCTGTGCTGGGACCCTGACCCTGTGCTGGGACCCTGACCCTGTGCTGGGATCCTGACCCTGTGCTGGGACCCTGACCCTGTGCTGGGACCCTGACCCTGTGCTGGGATCCTGACACTGTGCTGGGACCCTGACCCTGTGCTGGAACCCTGACCCTGTGCTGGGACCCTGTGCTGGGACCCTGACCCTGTGCTGGGACCCTGTGCTGGGACCCTGACCCTGTGCTGGGACCCTGACCCTGTGCTGGGACCCTGTGCTGGGACCCTGACCTTGGGACCCTGACCCTGTGCTGGGACCCTGACCCTGTGCTGGGATCCTGACCCTGTGCTGGGACCCTGACCCTGTGCTGGGACGCTGTGCTGGGACCCTGACCCTGTGCTGGCACCCTGACCCTGTGCTGGGACCCTGTGCTGGGACCCTGACCCTGTGCTGGCACCCTGACCTTGTGCTGGGATCCTGACCCTGTGCTGGCACCCTGACCCTGTGCTGGGACCCTGACCCTGTGCTGGGACCCTGACCCTGTGATGGGACCCTGACCCTGTGATGGGATCCTGACCCTGTGCTGGGACCCTGACCCTGTGCTGGGACCCTGACCCTGTGCTGGCACCCTGACCTTGTGCTGGGATCCTGACCCTGTGCTGGGACCCTGACCCTGTGCTGGGACCCTGACCCTGTGCTGTGACCCTGACCCTGTGATGGGACCCTGACCCTGTGCTGGGACCCTGTGCTGGGACCCTGACCCTGTGCTGGGACCCTGTGCTGGGACCCTGACCCTGTGCTGGGACCCTGACCCTGTGCTGGGACCCTGTGCTGGGACCCTGACCCTGTGCTGGGACCCTGTGCTGGGACCCTGACCCTGGGATCCTGACCCTGTGCTGGGACCCTGACCCTGTGCTGGGACCCTGACCCTGGGACCCTGACCCTGTGCTGGGACCCTGACCCTGTGCTGGGATCCTGACCCTGTGCTGGGATCCTGACCCTGTGCTGGGACCCTGACCCTCTGCTGGGACCCTGACCCTGTGCTGGGACCCTGTGCTGGGACCCTGACCCTGTGCTGGGATCCTGACCCTGTGCTGGCACCCTGACCCTGTGCTGGCACCCTGACCCTGTGCTGGGACCCTGACCCTGTGCTGGGACTCTGACCCTGTGATGGGACCCTGACCCTGTGCAGGGATCCTGACCCTGTGCTGGGACCCTGACCCTGTGCTGGGACCCTGACCCTGTGCTGGGACCCTGTGCTGGGACCCTGACCCTGTGCTGGGACCCTGACCCTGTGCTGGGATCCTGACCCTGTGCTGGGACCCTGTGCTGGGACCCTGACCCTGTGCTGGGATCCTGACCCTGTGCTGGGACCCTGTGCTGAGACCCTGACCCTGTGCTGGGATCCTGACCCTGTGCTGGGACCCTGACCCTGTGCTGGGACCCTGTGCTGGGACCCTGACCCTGTGCTGGGACCCTGACCCTGTGCTGGGACCCAGTGCTGGGACCCTGTGCTGAGACCCTGACCCTGTGCTGGGACCCTGACCCTGTGCTGGCACCCTGACCCTGTGCTGGCACCCTGACCCTGTGCTGGCACCCTGACCCTGTGCTGGGACCCTGACCCTGTGCTGTGACCCTGTGCTGACACCCTGACCTTGTGCTGGGATCCTGACCCTGTGCTGGCACCCTGACCCTGTGCTGGGACCCTGACCCTGTGCTGGGACTCTGACCCTGTGCTGGGACCCTGACCCTGTGCTGGGATCCTGACCCTGTGCTGGGACCCTGACCCTGTGCTGGGACCCTGTGCTGGGACCCTGTGCTGGGACCCTGACCCTGTGGTGGGACCCTGACCCTGTGCTGTGACCCTGACCCTGTGCTGGGATCCTGACCCTGTGCTGGGACCCTGACCCTGTGCTGGGATCCTGACCCTGTGCTGGGACCCTGTGCTGAGACCCTGACCCTGTGCTGGGATCCTGACCCTGTGCTGGGACCCTGACCCTGTGCTGGGACCCTGACCCTGTGCTGGGATCCAGTGCTGGGACCCTGTGCTGAGACCCTGACCCTGTGCTGGGACCCTGACCCTGTGCTGGGACCCTGACCCTGTGCTGGGACCCTGTGCTGGGACCCTGACCCTGTGCTGGGACCCTGACCCTGTGCTGGGACCCTGACCCTGTGCTGGGACCGTGACCCTGGGACCCTGACCCTGTGCTGGGACCCTGACCCTGTGCTGGGACCCTGTGCTGGGACCGTGACCCTGGGACCCTGACCCTGTGCTGGGACCCTGACCCTGTGCTGGGACCCTGACCCTGTGCTGGGACCCTGTGCTGGGACCCTGACCCTGTGCTGGGACCCTGACCCTGTGCTGGGACCCTGTGCTGGGACCCTGACCCTGTGCTGGGACCCTGACCCTGTGCTGTGATCCTGACCCTGTGTTGTGACCCTGACCCTGTGTTGTGACCCTGACCCTGTGCTGGGACCCTGACCCTGTGCTGGGACCCTGACCCTGTGCTGTGATCCTGACCCTGTGCTGGGACCCTGTGCTGGGACCCTGACCCTGTGCTGTGATCCTGACCCTGTGCTGGGACCCTGTGCTGGGACCCTGACCCTGTGCTGGGACCCTGACCCTGTGCTGTGATCCTGACCCTGTGCTGGGACCCTGTGCTGTGATCCTGACCCTGTGCTGGGACCCTGTGCTGTGATCCTGACCCTGTGCTGGGACCCTGACCCTGTGCTGGGACCCTGACCCTGTGCTGGGACCCTGACCCTGTGCTGGGATCCTGACCCTGTGCTGTGACCCTGACCCTGTGCTGTGATCCTGACCCTGTGCTGGGACCCTGACCCTGTGCTGGGACCCTGACCCTGTGCTGTGATCCTGACCCTGTGCTGGGACCCTGTGCTGGGACCCTGACCCTGTGCTGGGACCCTGACCCTGTGCTGTGATCCTGACCCTGTGCTGGGACCCTGACCCTGTGCTGGGACCCTGACCCTGTGCTGTGATCCTGACCCTGTGCTGGGACCCTGTGCTGGGACCCTGACCCTGTGCTGGGACCCTGACCCTGTGCTGTGATCCTGACCCTGTGCTGTGATCCTGACCCTGTGCTGGGACCCTGACCCTGTGCTGGGACCCTGACCCTGTGCTGTGATCCTGACCCTGTGCTGGGACCCTGACCCTGTGCTGGGACCCTGACCCTGTGCTGTGATCCTGACCCTGTGCTGGGACCCTGTGCTGGGATCCTGACCCTGTGCTGGGACCCTGTGCTGGGACCCTGACCGTGTGCTGGGACCCTGACCCTGTGCTGGGACCGTGACCCTGGGACCCTGACCCTGTGCTGGGACCCTGTGCTGGGACCCTGTGCTGGGACCCTGACCCTGTGCTGGCACCCTGACCTTGTGCTGGGATCCTGACCCTGTGCTGGCACCCTGACCCTGTGCTGGCACCCTGACCCTGTGCTGGGACCCTGACCCTGTGCTGGGACCCTGACCCTGTGATGGGACCCTGACCCTGTGCTGGGATCCTGACCCTGTGCTGGGACCCTGACCCTGTGCTGGGACCCTGACCCTGTGCTGGGACCCTGACCCTGTGCTGTGACCCTGACCCTGTGCTGGGATCCTGACCCTGTGCTGGGACCCTGTGCTGGGACCCTGACCCTGTGCTGGGATCCTGACCCTGTGCTGGGACCCTGTGCTGAGACCCTGACCCTGTGCTGGGATCCTGACCCTGTGCTGGGACCCTGACCCTGTGCTGGGACCCTGTGCTGGGACCCTGACCCTGTGCTGGGACCCTGACCCTGTGCTAGGACCCAGTGCTGGGACCCTGTGCTGAGACCCTAACCCTGTGCTGGGACCCTGACCCTGTGCTGGCACCCTGACCCTGTGCTGGCACCCTGACCCTGTGCTGGGACCCTGACCCTGTGCTGTGACCCTGTGCTGGCACCCTGACCTTGTGCTGGGACCCTGACCCTGGGACCCTGACCCTGTGCTGGGACCCTGACCCTGTGCTGGGATCCTGACCCTGTGCTGGGATCCTGACCCTCTGATGGGACCCTGACCCTCTGCTGGGACCCTGACCCTGTGCTGGGACCCTGTGCTGGGACCCTGACCCTGTGCTGGCACCCTGACCTTGTGCTGGGATCCTGACCCTGTGCTGGCACCCTGACCCTGTGCTGGCACCCTGACCCTGTGCTGGGACCCTGACCCTGTGCTGGGACCCTGACCCTGTGATGGGACCCTGACCCTGTGCTGGGATCCTGACCCTGTGCTGGGACCCTGACCCTGTGCTGGGACCCTGACCCTGTGCTGGGACCCTGTGCTGGGACCCTGACCCTGTGGTGGGACCCTGACCCTGTGCTGTGACCCTGACCCTGTGCTGGGATCCTGACCCTGTGCTGGGACCCTGTGCTGGGACCCTGACCCTGTGCTGGGATCCTGACCCTGTGCTGGGACCCTGTGCTGAGACCCTGACCCTGTGCTGGGATCCTGACCCTGTGCTGGGACCCTGACCCTGTGCTGGGACCCTGTGCTGGGACCCTGACCCTGTGCTGGGACCCTGACCCTGTGCTGGGATCCTGACCCTGTGCTGGGACCCTGTGCTGGGACCCTGACCCTGTGCTGGGATCCTGACCCTGTGCTGGGACCCTGTGCTGAGACCCTGACCCTGTGCTGGGATCCTGACCCTGTGCTGGGACCCTGACCCTGTGCTGGGACCCTGTGCTGGGACCCTGACCCTGTGCTGGGACCCTGACCCTGTGCTGGGACCCAGTGCTGGGACCCTGTGCTGAGACCCTGACCCTGTGCTGGGACCCTGACCCTGTGCTGGCACCCTGACCCTGTGCTGGCACCCTGACCCTGTGCTGGGACCCTGACCCTGTGCTGGGACCCTGACCCTGTGCTGTGACCCTGTGCTGGCACCCTGACCTTGTGCTGGGATCCTGACCCTGTGCTGGCACCCTGACCCTGTGCTGGCACCCTGACCCTGTGCTGGGACCCTGACCCTGTGCTGGGACCCTGACCCTGTGCTGGGACCCTGACCCTGTGCTGGGATCCTGACCCTGTGCTGGGACCCTGACCCTGTGCTGGGACCCTGTGCTGGGACCCTGTGCTGGGACCCTGACCCTGTGCTGGGACCCTGACCCTGTGCTGTGACCCTGACCCTGTGCTGGGATCCTGACCCTGTGCTGGGACCCTGTGCTGGGACCCTGACCCTGTGCTGGGATCCTGACCCTGTGCTGGGACCCTGTGCTGAGACCCTGACCCTGTGCTGGGATCCTGACCCTGTGCTGGGACCCTGACCCTGTGCTGGGACCCTGTGCTGGGACCCTGACCCTGTGCTGGGACCCTGACCCTGTGCTGGGATCCAGTGCTGGGACCCTGTGCTGAGACCCTGACCCTGTGCTGGGACCCTGACCCTGTGCTGGGACCGTGACCCTGGGACCCTGACCCTGTGCTGGGACCCTGACCCTGTGCTGGGACCCTGTGCTGGGACCCTGACCCTGTGCTGGGACCCTGACCCTGTGCTGGGACCCTGACCCTGTGCTGGGACCGTGACCCTGGGACCCTGACCCTGTGCTGGGACCCTGACCCTGTGCTGGGACCCTGACCCTGTGCTGGGACCCTGTGCTGGGACCGTGACCCTGGGACCCTGACCCTGTGCTGGGACCCTGACCCTGTGCTGGGACCCTGTGCTGGGACCCTGACCCTGTGCTGGGACCCTGACCCTGTGCTGGGACCCTGACCCTGTGCTGGGACCCTGTGCTGGGACCCTGACCCTGTGCTGGCACCCTGACCCTGTGCTGGGACCCTGTGCTGGGACCCTGACCCTGTGCTGGGATCCTGTGCTGGGACCCTGACCCTGTGCTGGGACCCTGACCCTGTGCTGGGATCCTGTGCTTGGACCCTGACCCTGTGCTGGGACCCTGACCCTGTGCTGGGACCCTGTGCTTGGACCCTGACCCTGTGCTGGGACCCTGACCCTGTGCTGGGACCATGACCCTGTGCTGGGACCCTGTGCTGGGACCCTGACCCTGTGCTGGGACCCTGACCCTGTGCTGGGATCCTGACCCTGTGCTGGGACCCTGACCCTGTGCTGGGACCCTGACCCTGTGCTGGGATCCTGACACTGTGCTGGGACCCTGACCCTGTGCTGGAACCCTGACCCTGTGCTGGGACCCTGTGCTGGGACCCTGACCCTGTGCTGGGACCCTGTGCTGGGACCCTGACCCTGTGCTGGGACCCTGACCCTGTGCTGGGACCCTGTGCTGGGACCCTGACCTTGGGACCCTGACCCTGTGCTGGGACCCTGACCCTGTGCTGGGATCCTGACCCTGTGCTGGGACCCTGACCCTGTGCTGGGACGCTGTGCTGGGACCCTGACCCTGTGCTGGCACCCTGACCCTGTGCTGGGACCCTGTGCTGGGACCCTGACCCTGTGCTGGCACCCTGACCTTGTGCTGGGATCCTGACCCTGTGCTGGCACCCTGACCCTGTGCTGGGACCCTGACCCTGTGCTGGGACCCTGACCCTGTGATGGGACCCTGACCCTGTGATGGGATCCTGACCCTGTGCTGGGACCCTGACCCTGTGCTGGGACCCTGACCCTGTGCTGGCACCCTGACCTTGTGCTGGGATCCTGACCCTGTGCTGGGACCCTGACCCTGTGCTGGGACCCTGACCCTGTGCTGTGACCCTGACCCTGTGATGGGACCCTGACCCTGTGCTGGGACCCTGTGCTGGGACCCTGACCCTGTGCTGGGACCCTGTGCTGGGACCCTGACCCTGTGCTGGGACCCTGACCCTGTGCTGGGACCCTGTGCTGGGACCCTGACCCTGTGCTGGGACCCTGTGCTGGGACCCTGACCCTGGGATCCTGACCCTGTGCTGGGACCCTGACCCTGTGCTGGGACCCTGACCCTGGGACCCTGACCCTGTGCTGGGACCCTGACCCTGTGCTGGGATCCTGACCCTGTGCTGGGATCCTGACCCTGTGCTGGGACCCTGACCCTCTGCTGGGACCCTGACCCTGTGCTGGGACCCTGTGCTGGGACCCTGACCCTGTGCTGGGATCCTGACCCTGTGCTGGCACCCTGACCCTGTGCTGGCACCCTGACCCTGTGCTGGGACCCTGACCCTGTGCTGGGACTCTGACCCTGTGATGGGACCCTGACCCTGTGCAGGGATCCTGACCCTGTGCTGGGACCCTGACCCTGTGCTGGGACCCTGACCCTGTGCTGGGACCCTGTGCTGGGACCCTGACCCTGTGCTGGGACCCTGACCCTGTGCTGGGATCCTGACCCTGTGCTGGGACCCTGTGCTGGGACCCTGACCCTGTGCTGGGATCCTGACCCTGTGCTGGGACCCTGTGCTGAGACCCTGACCCTGTGCTGGGATCCTGACCCTGTGCTGGGACCCTGACCCTGTGCTGGGACCCTGTGCTGGGACCCTGACCCTGTGCTGGGACCCTGACCCTGTGCTGGGACCCAGTGCTGGGACCCTGTGCTGAGACCCTGACCCTGTGCTGGGACCCTGACCCTGTGCTGGCACCCTGACCCTGTGCTGGCACCCTGACCCTGTGCTGGCACCCTGACCCTGTGCTGGGACCCTGACCCTGTGCTGTGACCCTGTGCTGACACCCTGACCTTGTGCTGGGATCCTGACCCTGTGCTGGCACCCTGACCCTGTGCTGGGACCCTGACCCTGTGCTGGGACTCTGACCCTGTGATGGGACCCTGACCCTGTGCTGGGATCCTGACCCTGTGCTGGGACCCTGACCCTGTGCTGGGACCCTGTGCTGGGACCCTGTGCTGGGACCCTGACCCTGTGGTGGGACCCTGACCCTGTGCTGTGACCCTGACCCTGTGCTGGGATCCTGACCCTGTGCTGGGACCCTGACCCTGTGCTGGGATCCTGACCCTGTGCTGGGACCCTGTGCTGAGACCCTGACCCTGTGCTGGGATCCTGACCCTGTGCTGGGACCCTGACCCTGTGCTGGGACCCTGACCCTGTGCTGGGATCCAGTGCTGGGACCCTGTGCTGAGACCCTGACCCTGTGCTGGGACCCTGACCCTGTGCTGGGACCCTGACCCTGTGCTGGGACCCTGTGCTGGGACCCTGACCCTGTGCTGGGACCCTGACCCTGTGCTGGGACCGTGACCCTGGGACCCTGACCCTGTGCTGGGACCCTGACCCTGTGCTGGGACCCTGTGCTGGGACCGTGACCCTGGGACCCTGACCCTGTGCTGGGACCCTGACCCTGTGCTGGGACCCTGACCCTGTGCTGGGACCCTGTGCTGGGACCCTGACCCTGTGCTGGGACCCTGACCCTGTGCTGGGACCCTGTGCTGGGACCCTGACCCTGTGCTGGGACCCTGACCCTGTGCTGTGATCCTGACCCTGTGTTGTGACCCTGACCCTGTGTTGTGACCCTGACCCTGTGCTGGGACCCTGACCCTGTGCTGGGACCCTGACCCTGTGCTGTGATCCTGACCCTGTGCTGGGACCCTGTGCTGGGACCCTGACCCTGTGCTGTGATCCTGACCCTGTGCTGGGACCCTGTGCTGGGACCCTGACCCTGTGCTGGGACCCTGACCCTGTGCTGTGATCCTGACCCTGTGCTGGGACCCTGTGCTGTGATCCTGACCCTGTGCTGGGACCCTGTGCTGTGATCCTGACCCTGTGCTGGGACCCTGACCCTGTGCTGGGACCCTGACCCTGTGCTGGGACCCTGACCCTGTGCTGGGATCCTGACCCTGTGCTGTGACCCTGACCCTGTGCTGTGATCCTGACCCTGTGCTGGGACCCTGACCCTGTGCTGGGACCCTGACCCTGTGCTGTGATCCTGACCCTGTGCTGGGACCCTGTGCTGGGACCCTGACCCTGTGCTGGGACCCTGACCCTGTGCTGTGATCCTGACCCTGTGCTGGGACCCTGACCCTGTGCTGGGACCCTGACCCTGTGCTGTGATCCTGACCCTGTGCTGGGACCCTGTGCTGGGACCCTGACCCTGTGCTGGGACCCTGACCCTGTGCTGTGATCCTGACCCTGTGCTGTGATCCTGACCCTGTGCTGGGACCCTGACCCTGTGCTGGGACCCTGACCCTGTGCTGTGATCCTGACCCTGTGCTGGGACCCTGACCCTGTGCTGGGACCCTGACCCTGTGCTGTGATCCTGACCCTGTGCTGGGACCCTGTGCTGGGATCCTGACCCTGTGCTGGGACCCTGTGCTGGGACCCTGACCGTGTGCTGGGACCCTGACCCTGTGCTGGGACCGTGACCCTGGGACCCTGACCCTGTGCTGGGACCCTGTGCTGGGACCCTGTGCTGGGACCCTGACCCTGTGCTGGCACCCTGACCTTGTGCTGGGATCCTGACCCTGTGCTGGCACCCTGACCCTGTGCTGGCACCCTGACCCTGTGCTGGGACCCTGACCCTGTGCTGGGACCCTGACCCTGTGATGGGACCCTGACCCTGTGCTGGGATCCTGACCCTGTGCTGGGACCCTGACCCTGTGCTGGGACCCTGACCCTGTGCTGGGACCCTGACCCTGTGCTGTGACCCTGACCCTGTGCTGGGATCCTGACCCTGTGCTGGGACCCTGTGCTGGGACCCTGACCCTGTGCTGGGATCCTGACCCTGTGCTGGGACCCTGTGCTGAGACCCTGACCCTGTGCTGGGATCCTGACCCTGTGCTGGGACCCTGACCCTGTGCTGGGACCCTGTGCTGGGACCCTGACCCTGTGCTGGGACCCTGACCCTGTGCTAGGACCCAGTGCTGGGACCCTGTGCTGAGACCCTAACCCTGTGCTGGGACCCTGACCCTGTGCTGGCACCCTGACCCTGTGCTGGCACCCTGACCCTGTGCTGGGACCCTGACCCTGTGCTGTGACCCTGTGCTGGCACCCTGACCTTGTGCTGGGATCCTTACCCTGTGCTGGCACCCTGACCCTGTGCTGGCACCCTGACCCTGTGCTGGCACCCTGACCCTGTGCTGGGACTCTGACCCTGTGATGGGACCCTGACCCTGTGCTGGGATCCTGACCCTGTGCTGGGACCCTGACCCTGTGCTGGGACCCTGTGCTGGGACCCTGTGCTGGGACCCTGACCCTGTGCTGGGACCCTGACCCTGTGCTGTGACCCTGACCCTGTGCTGGGACCCTGACCCTGTGCTGGGATCCTGACCCTGTGCTGGGACCCTGTGCTGAGACCCTGACCCTGTGCTGGGATCCTGACCCTGTGCTGGGACCCTGACCCTGTGCTGGGACCCTGTGCTGGGACCCTGACCCTGTGCTGGGACCCTGACCCTGTGCTGGGACCCTGACCCTGTGCTGGGACCGTGACCCTGGGACCCTGACCCTGTGCTGGGACCCTGACCCTGTGCTGGGACCCTGACCCTGTGCTGGGACCCTGTGCTGGGACCGTGACCCTGGGACCCTGACCCTGTGCTGGGACCCTGACCCTGTGCTGGGACCCTGACCCTGTGCTGGGACCCTGTGCTGGGACCCTGACCCTGTGCTGGGACCCTGTGCTGGGACCCTGACCCTGTGCTGGGACCCTGACCCTGTGCTGTGATCCTGACCCTGTGCTGTGACCCTGACCCTGTGCTGGGACCCTGACCCTGTGCTGGGACCCTGACCCTGTGCTGTGATCCTGACCCTGTGCTGGGACCCTGTGCTGGGACCCTGACCCTGTGCTGTGATCCTGACCCTGTGCTGGGACCCTGTGCTGGGACCCTGACCCTGTGCTGTGATCCTGACCCTGTGCTGGGACCCTGTGCTGTGATCCTGACCCTGTGCTGGGACCCTGACCCTGTGCTGTGATCCTGACCCTGTGCTGTGATCCTGACCCTGTGCTGGGACCCTGTGCTGGGACCCTGACCCTGTGCTGGGACCCTGACCCTGTGCTGTGATCCTGACCCTGTGCTGGGACCCTGACCCTGTGCTGGGACCCTGACCCTGTGCTGTGATCCTGACCCTGTGCTGGGACCCTGTGCTGGGACCCTGACCCTGTGCTGGGACCCTGACCCTGTGCTGTGATCCTGACCCTGTGCTGTGATCCTGACCCTGTGCTGGGACCCTGACCCTGTGCTGGGTCCCTGACCCTGTGCTGTGATACTGACCCTGTGCTGTGATCCTGACCCTGTGCTGGGACCCTGTGCTGGGACCCTGACCCTGTGCTGGGACCCTGACCCTGTGCTGTGATCCTGACCCTGTGCTGGGACCCTGACCCTGTGCTGTGATCCTGACCCTGTGCTGGGACCCTGTGCTGGGACCCTGACCCTGTGCTGGGACCCTGACCCTGTGCTGTGATCCTGACCCTGTGCTGGGACCCTGTGCTGGGATCCTGACCCTGTGCCGGGACCCTGTGCTGGGACCCTGACCCTGTGCTGGGACCCTGACCCTGTGCTGGGACCCTGACCCTGTGCTGGGACCGTGACCCTGGGACCCTGACCCTGTGCTGGGACCCTGACCCTGTGCTGGGACCCTGACCCTGTGCTGGGACCCTGTGCTGGGACCGTGACCCTGGGACCCTGACCCTGTGCTGGGACCCTGACCCTGTGCTGTGATCCTGACCCTGTGCTGGGACCCTGTGCTGGGACCCTGACCCTGTGCTGGGACCCTGACCCTGTGCTGTGATCCTGACCCTGTGCTGGGACCCTGACCCTGTGCTGGGACCCTGACCCTGTGCTGTGATACTGACCCTGTGCTGTGATCCTGACCCTGTGCTGGGACCCTGACCCTGTGCTGGGACCCTGACCCTGTGCTGTGATCCTGACATCCGTGTGTATCTGTGTATCCGTGTGTGTGTATCCGTGTGTGTGTGTGTATCCGTGTGCGTGTGTATCCGTGTGTGTGTGTATCCGTGTGTGTGAGTATCCGTGTGTGTGTGTATCCGTGTGTGTGCGTATCCGTGTGTATCTGTGTATCCGTGTGTGTGTATCCGTGTGTGTGTGTGTGTATCCGTGTGTGCGTGTGTATCCGTGTGTGTGTGTATCCGTGTGTGTGAGTATCCGTGTGTGTCTGTGTATACGTGTGTGTGTGTGTGTATCCGTGTGTGTGTGTATCCGTGTGTGTGTGTGTATCCGTATGTGTGTGAGTATCCGTGTGTGTGTGTGTATCCGTGTGTGTATGTGTGTATCCGTGTGTGTGTGTGTGTATCCGTGTGTGTGTGTGTATCCGTGTGTGTGTGAGTATCCGTGTGTGTGTGTGTATCCGTGTGTGTGTGAGTATCCGTGTGTGTGTGTATCCGTGTGTGTGTGAGTATCTGTGTGTGTGTGAGTATCCGTGTGTGAGTGTGTGTATCCGTGTGTGTATGTGTGTATCCATGTGTGTGTGTGTGTATCCGTGTGTGTGTGTATCCGTGTGTGATCCTGACCCTGTGCTGGGACTCTGTGCTGGGACCCTGACCCTGTGCTGGGACCCTGACCCTGTGCTGTGATCCTGACCCTGTGCTGGGACTCTGTGCTGGGATCCTGACCCTGTGCTGGGACCCTGACCCTGTGCTGTGATCCTGACCCTGTGCTGGGACCCTGTGCTGGGACCCTGACCCTGTGCTGGGACCCTGACCCTGTGCTGTGATCCTGACCCTGTGCTGTGATCCTGACCCTGTGCTGGCACCCTGACCCTGTGCTGTGATCCTGACCCTGTGCTGGGACCCTGTGCTGGGACCCTGACCCTGTGCTGTGATCCTGACCCTGTGCTGTGATCCTGACCCTGTGCTGTGATCCTGACCCTGTGCTGGGACCCTGACCCTGTGCTGTGATCCTGACCCTGTGCTGGGACCCTGACCCTGTGCTGGGACCCTGACCCTGTGCTGTGATCCTGACCCTGTGCTGGGACCCTGTGCTGGGACCCTGACCCTGTGCTGGGACCCTGACCCTGTGCTGTGATCCTGACCCTGTGCTGGGATCCTGACCCTGTGCTGGGACCCTGACCCTGTGCTGTGATCCTGACCCTGTGCTGGGACCCTGACCCTGTGCTGGGACCCTGACCCTGTGCTGTGATCCTGACCCTGTGCTGGGACCCTGTGCTGGGACCCTGACCCTGTGCTGGGACCCTGACCCTGTGCTGTGACCCTGACCCTGTGCTGGGACCCTGACCCTGTGCTGGGACCCTGACCCTGTGCTGTGATCCTGACCCTGTGCTGGGACCCTGACCCTGTGCTGGGACCCTGTGCTGGGACCCTGACCCTGTGCTGTGATCCTGACCCTGTGCTGGGACCCTGACCCTGTGCTGTGACCCTGACCCTGTGCTGGGACCCTGACCCTGTGCTGGGACCCTGACCCTGTGCTGTGACCCTGACCCTGTGCTGGGACCCTGTGCTGGGACCCTGACCCTGTGCTGTGATCCTGACCCTGTGCTGGGATCCTGACACTGTGCTGTGATCCTGACCCTGTGCTGGGACCCTGACCCTGTGCTGTGATCCTGACCCTGTGCTGGGACCCTGACCCTGTGCTGGGACCCTGACCCTGTGCTGTGATCCTGACCCTGTGCTGGGACCCTGACCCTGTGCTGTGATCCTGACCCTGTGCTGTGACCCTGACCCTGTGCTGGGACCCTGACCCTGTGCTGGGATCCTGACCCTGTGCTGTGACCCTGACCCTGTGCTGTGATCCTGACCCTGTGCTGTGACCCTGACCCTGTGCTGTGATCCTGACCCTGTGCTGGGACCCTGACACTGTGCTGGGACCCTGTGCTGGGACCCTGACCCTGTGCTGTGACCCTGACCCTGTGCTGGGACCCTGACCCTGTGCTGTGACCCTGACCCTGTGCTGGGACGCTGACCTTGTGCTGGGACGCTGACCCTGTGCTGGGACCCTGACCCTGTGCTGGGACCCTGACCCTGTGCTGGGACCCTGTGCTGGGACCCTGACCCTGTGCTGGGACCCTGACCCTGTGCTGTGACCCTGACCCTGTGCTGGGACCCTGACCCTGTGCTGGGACCCTGTGCTGTGACCCTGACCCTGTGCTGTGACCCTGACCCTGTGCTGGGACCCTGACCCTGTGCTGGGACCCTGACCCTGTGCTGGGACCCTGTGCTGGGACCCTGACCCTGTGCTGGGACCCTGACCCTGTGCTGGGATCGGTCTGGGTTACCGCGATGTCCCCCCCCCCCGCCAGTCGGTATCTCCGGTGCCCGGCTCGGGGTCACTTACCGCGGGGCAGCTCGGTCTCCGCTGCGGTTCCCATCGCCAGGAGCAGCGCCAGCGCCGGGAGCGGGAGCGGGAGCGGGAGCGGGAGCGGGAGCGGGAGGAGGGCGGGGACGCGCCGCGCTCGGGGCAACATTCTCCGGCTCAGAGTCTCCGCTCGGATCACAGTCACTTCACAGGGCCCCGCCCACTGGGGGAACCCCGCCCACTGGGGAACCCCGCCCACTGGGGGAACCCCGCCCACTGGGGAACCCCGCCCACTGGGGAACCCCGCCCACTGGGGGAACCCCGCCCACTGGGGGAACCCCGCCCACTGGGGAACCCCGCCCACTGGGGAACCCCGCCCACTGGGGGAACCCCGCCCACTGGGAGAACCCCGCCCACTGGGGGAACCCCGCCCACTGGGGAACCCCGCCCACCGGGGGAACCCCGCCCACTGGGGGAACCCCGCCCACTGGGGAACCCCGCCCACAGAGGGATCCCACAGTCACTTCACAGGGCCCCGCCCACTGGGGAACCCCGCCCACTGGGGAAACCCCGCCCACTGGGGGAACCCCGCCCGCCGGGGAACCCCGCCCACTGGGGAACCCCGCCCACTGGGGGAACCCCGCCCACTGGGGAACCCCGCCCACCGGGGAACCCCGCCCACTGGGGGAACCCCGCCCACTGGGGGGAACCCCGCCCACTGGGGGGAACCCCGCCCACTGGGGGGAACCCCGCCCACTGGGGGCCCCGCCCACTGGGGGGTAACCCCGCCCACTGGGGGGAACCCCGCCCACCGGGGGAACCCCGCCCACCGGGGGAACCCCGCCCACTGGGGGAACCCCGCCCACCGGGGGAACCCCGCCCACTGGGGGAACCCCGCCCACTGGGGAACACCGCCCACTGGGGAACACCGCCCACTGGGGGAAACCCCGCCCACTGGGGGAAACCCCGCCCACTGGGGGAAACCCCGCCCACTGGGGGGCCCCGCCCACTGGGGAACCTCGCCCACTGGGGGGAACCCCGCCCACTGGGGGAACCCCGCCCACTGGGGAAACCCCGCCCACTGGGGAAATCCCGCCCACTGGGGAACCCCGCCCACTGGGGGGGAACCCCGCCCACTGGGGAAACCCCGCCCACTGGGGAACCCCGCCCACTGGGGAACCCCGCCCACAGAGGGAAACTCCGCCCACAGAGGGATCGCACAGTCACTTCACAGGGCCCCGCCCACTGGGGGAACCCCGCCCACTGGGGGAACCCCGCCCACTGGGGGAACCCCGCCCACTGGGGAACCCCGCCCACTGGGGAACCCCGCCCACTGGGGAAACCCCGCCCACTGGGGAACCCCGCCCACTGGGGAACCCCGCCCACTGGGGAATCCCGCCCACTGGGGGAACCCCGCCCACTGGGGAAAACCCCACCCACTGAGGGAAACCCCGCCCACTGGGGAACCCCGCCCACTGGGGAAACCCTGCCCACTGGGGGGAACCCCGACCACTGGGGAAAACCCCGCCCACTGAGGTAAACCCCGCCCACTGAGGTAAACCCCGCCCACTGGGGGGAACCCCGCCCACTGGGGGAAACCCCGCCCATTGGGGGGAACCCCGCCCACTGGGGGAAACCCCGCCCACTGGGGGAAACCCCGCCCACTGGGGGAAACCCCGACCACTGGGGAAAACCCCGCCCACTGAGGTAAACCCCGCCCACTGGGGAAACCCCGCCCACTGGGGAAACCCTGCCCACTGGGGGAAACCCTGCCCACTGGGGGAAACCCCGCCCACTGGGGGGAACCCCGCCCACTGGGGGAAACCCCGCCCACTGGGAGGAAACCCCGCCCACTGGGGGAAACCCCGCCCACTGGGGGAAACCCCGCCCACTGGGGGAAACCCCGACCACTGGGGAAAACCCCGCCCACTGAGGTAAACCCCGCCCACTGGGGAAACCCCGCCCACTGGGGAAACCCTGCCCACTGGGGGAAACCCTGCCCACTGGGGGAAACCCTGCCCACTGGGGGGAACCCCGCCCACTGGGGGAAACCCCGCCCACTGGGAGGAAACCCCGCCCACTGGGGAACCCCGCCCACTGGGGGACCCCGCCCACTGGGAGGAAACCCCGCCCACTGGGAGGAAACCCCGCCCACTGGGGAACCCCGCCCACTGGGGGACCCCGCCCACTGGGAGGAAACCCCGCCCACTGGGGGAACACCGCCCACTGGGGAAAACCCCGCCCACTGTGGGCACCCCGTCCACTGAGGGAAACCCCGCCCATTGTGTGTATCCGTGTGTGTGTGTATCTGTGTGTGTGTGTGTGTATCCGTGTGCGTGTGTATCCGTGTGTGTGTGTGTATCCGTGTGTGTGTATCCGTGTGTGTGTGTGTGTATCCGTGTGTGTGTGAGTATCCGTGTGTGTGTGTGTGTCCGTGTGTGTGTGTATCCGTGTGTATCTGTGTATCCGTGTGTGTGTATCCGTGTGTGTGTGTGTGTATCCGTGTGCGTGTGTATCCGTGTGCGTGTGTGTCCGTGTGTGTGTGTATCCGTGTGTGTGCGTATCCGTGTGTATCTGTGTATCCGTGTGTGTGTATCCGTGTGTGTGTGTGTATCCGTGTGCGTGTGTATCCGTGTGTGTGTGTATCCGTGTGTGTGAGTATCCGTGTGTGTGTGTATCCGTGTGTGTGCGTATCCGTGTGTATCTGTGTATCCGTGTGTGTGTATCCGTGTGTGTGTGTGTGTATCCGTGTGTGCGTGTGTATCCGTGTGTGTGTGTATCCGTGTGTGTGAGTATCCGTGTGTGTCTGTGTATACGTGTGTGTGTGTGTGTATCCGTGTGTGTGTGTATCCGTGTGTGTGTGTGTATCCGTATGTGTGTGAGTATCCGTGTGTGTGTGTGTATCCGTGTGTGTGTGAGTATCCGTGTGTGTGTGTATCCGTGTGTGTGTGAGTATCCGTGTGTGTGTGAGTATCCGTGTGTGAGTGTGTGTATCCGTGTGTGTATGTGTGTATCCGTGTGTGTGTGTGTGTATCCGTGTGTGTGTGTGTATCCGTGTGTGTGTGTATCCGTGTGTGTGTGTATCCGTGTGTGTATGTATCCGTGTGTGTGAGTATCCGTGTGTGTCTGTGTATCCGTGTGTGTGTGTGTATCCGTGTGTGTGTGTGTATCCGTGTGTGTGTGAGAATCCATGTGTGTGTGAGTATCCGTGTGTGTGAGTATCTGTGTGTGTGTGTATCCGTGTGTGTGTGAGTATCCGTGTGTGTGTGTATCCGTGTGTGTGTGTGTATCCGTGTGTGTGAGTATCCGTGTGTGTCTGTGTATCCGTGTGTGTGTGTGTATCCGTGTGTGTGTGAGTATCCGTGTGTGTGAGTATCCGTGTGTGTGTGTGTATCCGTGTGTGTGTGAGTATCCGTGTGTGTGTGTGTATCCGTGTGTGTGTGTGTATCCGTGTGCGTGTGTATCCGTGTGCGTGTGTATCCGTGTGTGTGAGTATCCGTGTGTGTCTGTGTATCCGTGTGTGTGAGAGTATCCGTGTGTGTGTGTATCCGTGTGTGTGTGTGTGTATCCGTGTGTGTGTGTATCCGTGTGTGTGTGTGTATCCGTGTGTGTGTGAGTATCCGTGTGTGTGTGTGTATTCGTGTGTGTGTGAGTATCCGTGTGTGTGTGTATCCATGTGTGTGTGAGTATCCGTGTGTGTGTGAGTATCCGTGTGTGAGTGTGTGTATCCGTGTGTGTATCCGTGTGTGTGTGTGTATCCGTGTGTGTGTGTGTATCTGTGTGTGTGTGTATCCGTGTGTGTGTGTATCCGTGTGTGTGAGTATCCGTGTGTGTGTGAGTATCCGTGTGTGTCTGTGTATCCGTGTGTGTCTGTGTATCCGTGTGTTTGTGTGTATCCATGTGTGTGACTATCCGTGTGTGTGTGAGTATCCGTGTGTGTGTGTATCCGTGTGTGTGAGTATCCGTGTGTGTGTGTGTATCCTGTGTGTGTGTATCCGTGTGTGTGTGTGTATCCGTGTGTGTGTGAGTATCCGTGTGTGTGTGTGTGAGAATCCGTGTGTGTGTGAGTATCCGTGTGTGTGAGTATCCGTGTGTGTGTGTATCCGTGTGTGTGTGTATCCGTGTGTGTGAGTATCCGTGTGTGTCTGTGTATCCGTGTGTGTGTGTGTGTATCCGTGTGTGTGTGAGTATCCGTGTGTGTGTGAGTATCCGTGTGTGTGTGTGTATCCGTGTGTGTGTGAGTATGCGTGTGTGTGTGAGTATCCGTGTGTGTGTGTGTGTGTATCCTTGTGTGTGATTATCCGTGTGTGTGTGAGTATCCGTGTGCGTGTGAGTATCCGTGTGTGTGTGTGTATCCGTGTGTGTGTGTATCCGTGTGTGTGAGTATCCATGTGTGTGTGTGTATCCGTGTGTGTGTGAGTATCCGTGTGTGTGTGAGATTATCCGTGTGTGTGTGTGTATCCGTGTGTGTGTGAGTATCCGTGTGTGTGTGTGTATCCGTGTGTGTGTGTGTGTATCCGTGTGTGTGTGTATCCGTGTGTGTGTGTGTGTATCCGTGTGTGTGTGAGTATCCGTGTGTGTGTGTGTGTATCCGTGTGTGTGTGAGTATCCGTGTGTGTGTGAGTATCCGTGTGTGTGAGTGTATCCGTGTGGGTGTGAGTGTATTTGTGTGTGTGTGAGTATCCGTGTGTGTGAGTGTATCCGTGTGTGTGTGAGTATCCGTGTGTGTGTGAGTATCCGTGTGTGTGAGTGTGTCCGTGTGTGTGTGTGTGTATCCGTGTGTGTGTGTATCCGTGTGTGTGTGTGTATCCGTGTGTGTGTGTGTGTGTGTATATACGTGTGTGTGTGTGTATCCGTGTGTGTGTGAGTATCCGTGTTTGTGTGAGTATCCGTGTGTGTGAGTGTGTGTATCCATGTGTGTGAGTATCTGTGTGTGTGTGAGTATCGGTGTGTGTGAGTGTATCCGTGTGTGTGTGTGTGTATCCGTGTGTGTGTGTATCCGTGTGTGTGTGAGTATCCGTGTGTGAGAGTATCCGTGTGTGTGTGTGTATCCGTGTGTGAGTGAGTATCCGTGTGTGTGTGTGTATCCGTGTGTGTGTGTATCCGTGTGTGTGTGTATCCGTGTGTGTGTGTGTGTATCCGTGTGTGTGTGTGTGTATCCGTGTGTGTGTGAGTATCCGTGTGTGTGTGTATCCGTGTGTGTGTGAGTATCCGTGTGTGTGAGTGTATCCGTGTGTGTGTGAGTGTATCCGTGTGTGCTTGAGTATCCGTGTGTGTGTGTATCCGTGTGTGTGTGAGTATCCGTGTGTGTGTGAGTATCCGTGTGTGTGTGTGTGTGTATCCGTGTGTGAGTGTATCTGTGTGTGTGTGAGTATCCGTGTGTGTGTGTGTGTGTATCCGTGTGTGTGTGTATCCGTGTGTGTGTGAGTATCCGTGTGTGTGTGAGTATCCGTGTGTGTGAGTGTATCCGTGTGTGTGTGTGAGTATCCGTGTGTGTGTGAGTATCCGTGCGTGTGAGTATCCTTGTGTGTGTGTGTATCTGTGTGTGTGTGAGTATCCGTGTGTGTGTGTGTATCCGTGTGTGTGAGTATCCGTGTGTGTGTGTGTATCCATGTGTGTGTGAGTATCCGTGTGTGTGAGTATCCGTGTGTGTGTGTGAGTATCCGTGTGTGTGTGTGTATCCGTGTGTGTGTGTGTATACGCGTGTGTGTGAGTATCCGTGTGTTTATGAGTATCTGTGTGTGTGTGTGTGTATCCGTGTGTGTGTGTGAGTATCCGTGTGTGTGTGAGTATCCGTGTGTGTGAGTGTATCCGTGTGTGTGTGAGTGTATTTGTGTGTTTGTGAGTATCCGTGTGTGTGAGTGTATCCGTGTGTGTGTGAGTATCCGTGTGTGTGTGAGTATCCGTGTGTGTGTGAGCATCCGTGTGTGTGAGTGCATCCGTGTGTGTGTGTGTGTATCCGTGTGTGTGTGTATCCGTGTGTGTGTGTGTATCCGTGTGTGTGTGTGTGTGTATATACGTGTGTGTGTGTGTATCCGTGTGTGTGTGAGTATCCGTGTGTGTGTGAGTATCCGTGTGTGTGAGTGTATCCGTGTGTGTGTGTGTGTGTATCCATGTGTGTGAGTATCTGTGTGTGTGTGAGTATCGGTGTGTGTGAGTGTATCCGTGTGTGTGTGTGTGTATCCGTGTGTGTGAGTATCCGTGTGTGTGTGTGTATCCGTGTGTGTGTGAGTATCCGTGTGTGTGTGTATCCGTGTGTGTGGGTATCCATGTGTGTGTGAGTATCCGTGTGTGTGTGTATCCGTGTGTGTGTGTGTATCCGTGTGTGTGTGTGTATCTGTGTGTGTGTGAGTATCCGTCTGTGTGTGTGTATCCGTGTGTGTGTGTGTATCCGTGTGTGTGTGAGTATCCGTGTGTGTGAGTATCCGTGTGTGTGTGTGAGTATCCGTGTGTGTGTGTGTATCCGTGTGTGTGTGTATCCGTGTGTGTGTGTATCCGTGTGTGTGAGTATCCGTGTGTGTGTGTATCCGTGTGTGTGTGCGTGTATCCGTGTGTGTGTGAGTATCCGTGTGTGTGTGTGTATCCGCGTGTGTGTGAGTATCCGTGTGTGTGTATCCGTGTGTGTGTGTGTATACGTGTGTGTGTGAGTATCCGTGTGTCTGTGTATCCGTGTGTGTGTGTGTATCCGTGTGTTTGTGTATCCGTGTGTGTGTGTGTATCTGTGTGTGTGTGAGTATCCGTGTGTGTGTGTGTGTATCCGTGTGTGTGTGTGTATCTGTTTGTGTGTGTATCCGTGTGTGTGTGTGTATCCGTGTGTGTGTGTATCCGTGTGTGTGTGTATCCGTGTGTGTGAGTATCCGTATGTGTGTGTGTATCCGTGTGTGTGAGTATCCGTGTGTGTGTGTATCCGTGTGTGTGTGTGTATCCGTGTGTGTCTGTGTATCCGTGTGTGTGTGTGTATCCGTGTGTGTGTGTGAGTATCCGTGTGTGTGTGTATCCTAGTGTGTGTATCCATGTGTGTGTGTGTATCCGTGTGTGTGTGAGTATCCGTGTGTGTGTGTGAGTATCCGTGTGTGTGTGAGTATCCGTGTGTGTGAGTATCCGTGTGTGTGTGTGTATCCGTGTGCGTGTGTGTATCCGTGTGCATGTGAGTATCCGTGTGTGTGTGTGTGTATCCGTGTGTGTGTGTGTATCCGTGTGTTTGTGTGTATCCATGTGTGTGAGTATCCGTGTGTGTGTGAGTATCCGTGTGTTTGTGTGTATCCGTGTGTGTGTGTGCATCCGTGTGTGTGTGAGTATCCGTGTGTGTGTGTGTATCCGTGTGTGTGTGAGTATCCGTGTGTGTGTGTGAGTATCTGTGTGCGAGTGTGTATCCGTGTGTGTGTGTGAGTATCCGTGTGTGTGTATCCGTGTGTGTGTGATTCCGTGTGTGTGTGTGTATCCGTGTGTGTGTCTGTATCCGTGTGTGTGTGAGTATCCGTGTGTGTGTGTGTATCCGTGTGTGTGTGAGTATCCGTGTGTGTGTGTGTAACCGTGTGTGTGTGAGTATCCGTGTGTGTGAGTATCTGTGTGTGTGTGTGAGTATCCGTGTGTGTGTGTGTATCCGTGTGTGTGTGTGTATCCGCGTGTGTGCGAGTATCCGTGTGTTTATGAGTATCTGTGTGTGTGTGTGTGAGTATCCGTGTGTGTGTGTGTAACCGTGTGTGTGTGTATCCGTGTGTGTGTGTGTATCCGTGTGTGTGTGTGAGTATCCGTGTGTGTGTGTGTATCCGTGTATGTGTGTGTATCCGTGTGTGTGTGTATCGGTGTGTGTGTGAGTATCCGTGTGTGTGAGTATCCGTGTGTGTGTGAGTATCCGTATGTGTGTGTGTATCCGTGTGTGTGTGTGTATCCGTGTGTGTGAGTATCCGTGTGTGTGAGTATCCGTGTGTGTGTGAGTATCCCTGTGTGTGTGTGTATCCGTGTGTGTGTGTGTATCCGTGTGTGTGTGTGTGTATCCGTGTGTGTGTGTATCCGTGTGTGTGGGTAGCCGTGTGTGTGTGAGTATCCTTGTGTGTGTGTATCCGTGTGTGTGTGTGTATCCGTGTGTGTGTGAGTATTCGTGTGTATGTGTGAGTATCCGTGTGTGTGTGTGTATCCGTGTGTGTGTGTATCCGTGTGTGTGGGTATCCGTGTGTGTGTGAGTATCCGTGTGTGTGTGTATCCGTGTGTGTGTGTGTGTGTGTGTGTATCTGTGTGTGTGAGTATCCGTGTGTGTGTGTGTGTTACCGTGTGTGTGTGTGTGTATCCGTGTGTGTGTGAGTATCCGTGTGTGTGTGTGAGTATCCGTGTGTGTGTGTGTATCCGTGTGTGTGTGTATCCGTGTGTGTGTGTATCCGTGTGTGTGGATATCCGTGTGTGTGTGAGTATCCGTGTGTGTGTGTGTGTTTCTGTGTGTGTGTGAGTATCCGTGTGTGTGTGTGTATCCGTGTGTGTGTGTGTATCCGTGTGTGTGTGAGTATCCGTGTGTGTGTGTGAGTATCCGTGTGTGTGTGTGTATCCGTGTGTGTGTAACCGTGTGTGTGTGTATCCGTGTGTGTGGGTAGCCGTGTGTGTGTGAGTATCCGTGTGTGTGTGTATCCGTGTGTGTGAGTATTCGTGTGTATGTGTGAGTATCCCTGTGTGTGTGTGTATCCGTGTGTGTGTGTATCCGTGTGTGTGGGTATCCGTGTGTGTGTGAGTATCCGTGTGTGTGTGTATCCGTGTGTGTGTGTGTGTGTATCTGTGTGTGTGTGAGTATCCGTGTGTGTGTGTGTATCCGTGTGTGTGTTTGTATCCGTGTGTGTGTGAGTATCCGTGTGTGTGTGTGAGTATCCGTGTGTGTGTGTGTATCCGTGTGTGTGTGTATCCGTGTGTGTGTGTATCCGTGTGTGTGGGTATCCATGTGTGTGGGTATCCGTGTGTGTGTGAGTATCCGTGTGTGTGAGTATCCGTGTGTGTGTGTGTATCCGCGTGTGTGTGAGTATCCGTGTGTGTGTGTATCCGTGTGTGTGGGTATCCGTGTGTGTGTGAGTATCCGTGTGTGTGTGTATCCGTGTGTGTGGGTATCCGTGTGTGTGTGAGTATCCGTGTGTGTGTGTATCCGTGTGTGTGTGTATCCGTGTGTGTGTGTATCCGTGTGTGTGTGTGTATCCGCGTGTGTGTGTGTATCTGTGTGTGTGTGAGTATCCGTGTGTGTGTGTGAATCCGTGTGTGTGTGTATCCGTGTGTGTGTGAGTATCCGTGTGTGTGTGTGTATCCGTGTGTGTGTGTGTATCCGTGTGTGTGTGTTTCTGTGTGTGTGTGTATACGTGTGTGTGAGTATCCGTATATGTGTGTGTATCCGTGTGTGTGTGAGTATCCGTGTGTGTGTGTATCCGTGTGTGTGTGTGTATCCGTGTGTGTGTGAGTATCCGTGTGTGTGTGTATCCGTGTGTGTGTATCCATGTGTGTGTGTGTATCCGTGTGTGTGTGTGTATCCGTATCCGTGTGTGTGTGTGTATCTGTGTGTGTATGAGTATCCGTGTGTGTGTGTATCCGTGTGTGTGTGAGTATCCGTGTTTGTGAGTATCCGTGTGTGTGTGTGAGTATCCTTGTGTGTGTGAGTATCCGTGTGTGTGAGTATCCGTGTGTATGAGTATCCGTGTGTGTGTGTGTATCCGTGTGTGTGTGTGTATCCGTGTGTGTGTGAGTATCCGTGTGTGTGTGTGCATCCGTGTGTGTGTGTGTATCCGTGTGTTTGTGTGTATCCGTGTGTGTGTGAGTATCCGTGTGTGTGTGTATCCGTGTGTGTGTGAGTATCCGTGTGTTTGTGAGTATCCGTGTGTGTGTGTGTATCCGTGTGTGTGTGTGTATCCGTTTGTGTGTGTGTGTATCCGTGTGTGTGAGTATCCGTGTGTGTGTGAGTATCCGTGTGTGTGTGTGAGTATCCGTGTGTGTGTGTGTATCCGTGTGTGTGAGTATCCGTGTGTGTGTGTGTATCCGTGTGTGTGTGAGTATCCGTGTGTGTGTGTGAGGATCCGTGTGTGTGTGAGTATCCGTGTTTGTGAGTATCCTTGTGTGTGTGTGTATCTGTGTGTGTGTGAGTATCCGTGTGTGTGTGTGTATCCGTGTGTGTGAGTATCCGTGTGTGTGTGTGTATCCATGTGTGTGTGAGTATCCGTGTGTGTGAGTATCCGTGTGTGTGTGTGAGTATCCGTGTGTGTGTGTGTATCCGTGTGTGTGTGTGTATCCGCGTGTGTGTGAGTATCCGTGTGTTTATGAGTATCTGTGTGTGTGTGTGTGTATCCGTGTGTGTGTGTGAGTATCCGTGTGTGTGTGAGTATCCGTGTGTGTGAGTGTATCCGTGTGTGTGTGAGTGTATTTGTGTGTTTGTGAGTATCCGTGTGTGTGAGTGTATCCGTGTGTGTGTGAGTATCCGTGTGTGTGTGAGTATCCGTGTGTGTGAGTGCATCCGTGTGTGTGTGTGTGTATCCGTGTGTGTGTGTATCCGTGTGTGTGTGTGTATCCGTGTGTGTGTGTGTGTGTGTATATACGTGTGTGTGTGTGCATCCGTGTGTGTGTGAGTATCCGTGTGTGTGTGAGTATCCGTGTGTGTGAGTGTATCCGTGTGTGTGTGTGTGTGTATCCATGTGTGTGAGTATCTGTGTGTGTGTGAGTATCGGTGTGTGTGAGTGTATCCGTGTGTGTGTGTGTGTATCCGTGTGTGTGAGTATCCGTGTGTGTGTGCGTATCCGTGTGTGTGTGAGTATCCGTGTGTGTGTGTATCCGTGTGTGTGGGTATCCATGTGTGTGTGAGTATCCGTGTGTGTGTGTATCCGTGTGTGTGTGTATCCGTGTGTGTGTGTGTATCTGTGTGTGTGTGAGTATCCGCCTGTGTGTGTGTATCCGTGTGTGTGTGTATCCGTGTGTGTGTGAGTATCCGTGTGTGTGACTATCCGTGTGTGTGTGTGAGTATCCGTGTGTGTGTGTGCATCCGTGTGTGTGTGTATCTGTGTGTGTGTGTATCCGTGTGTGTGAGTATCCGTGTGTGTGTGTATCCGTGTGTGTGTGTGTGTATCCGTGTGTGTGTGAGTATCCGTGTGTGTGTGAGTATCCGTGTGTGTGTATCCGTGTGTGTGTGTATCCGTGTGTGTGTGAGTATCCGTGTGTCTGTGTATCCGTGTGTGTGTGTGTATCCGTGTGTTTGTGTATCCGTGTGTGTGTGTGGATCTGTGTGTGTGTGAGTATCCGTGTGTGTGTGTGTGTATCCGTGTGTGTGTGTGTATCCGTGTGTGTGTGTGAGTATCCGTATGTGTGTGTGTATCCGTGTGTGTGTGTATCCGTGTGTGTGTGTATCCGTGTGTGTGAGTATCCGTATGTGTGTGTGTATCCGTGTGTGTGTGAGTATCCGTGTGTGTGTGTATCCGTGTGTGTGTGTGTATCCGTGTGTGTCTGTGTATCCGTGTGTGTGTGTGTATCCGTGTGTGTGTGTGAGTATCCGTGTGTGTGTGTATCCGTGCGTGTGTGTGTATCCGTGTGTGTGTGAGTATCCGTGTGTGTGTGTATCCGTGTGTGTGTGTATCCGTGTGTGTGAGTATCCGTATGTGTGTGTGTATCCGTGTGTGTGTGAGTATCCGTGTGTGTGTGTATCCGTGCGTGTGTGTGTATCCGTGTGTGTGTGTATCCGTGTGTGTGTGTATCCGTGTGTGTGAGTATCCGTATGTGTGTGTGTATCCGTGTGTGTGTGAGTATCCGTGTGTGTGTGTATCCGTGTGTGTGTGTGTATCCGTGTGTGTCTGTGTATCCGTGTGTGTCTGTGTATCCGTGTGTGTGTGTGAGTATCCGTGTGTGTGTGTATCCAGTGTGTGTATCCATGTGTGTGTGTGTATCCGTGTGTGTGTGAGTATCCGTGTGTGTGTGTGTGTATCCGTGTGTGTGTGAGTATCTGTGTGTGTGAGTATCCGTGTGTGTGTGTGTATCCGTGTGTGTGTGTGTATCCGTGTGTTTGTGTGTATCCATGTGTGTGAGTATCCGTGTGTGTGTGAGTATCCGTGTGTTTGTGTGTATCCGTGTGTGTGTGTGCATCCGTGTGTGTGTGAGTATCCGTGTGTGTGTGTGTATCCGTGTGTGTGTGAGTATCCGTGTGTGTGTGTGAGTATCTGTGTGCGTGTGTGTATCCGTGTGTGTGTGTGAGTATCCGTGTGTGTGTATCCGTGTGTGTGTGATTCCGTGTGTGTGTGTGTATCCGTGTGTGTGTCTGTATCCGTGTGTGTGTGAGTATCCGTGTGTGTGTGAGTATCCGTGTGTGTGTGAGTATCCGTGTGTGTGTGTGTAACCGTGTGTGTGTGAGTATCCGTGTGTGTGTGTGTATCCGTGTGTGTGTGAGTATCCGTGTGTGTGAGTATCCGTGTGTGTGTGTGAGTATCCGTGTGTGTGTGTGTATCCGTGTGTGTGTGTGTATCCGCGTGTGTGTGAGTATCCGTGTGTTTATGAGTATCTGTGTGTGTGTGTGTGAGTATCCGTGTGTGTGTGTGTAACCGTGTGTGTGTGTATCCGTGTGTGTGTGTATCCGTGTGTGTGTGTGAGTATCCGTGTGTGTGTGTGTATCCGTGTATGTGTGTGTATCCGTGTGTGTGTGTATCGGTGTGTGTGTGAGTATCCGTGTGTGTGTGAGTATCCGTATGTGTGTGTGTATCCGTGTGTGTGAGTATCCGTGTGTGTGAGTATCCGTGTGTGTGTGAGTATCCCTGTGTGTGTGTGTATCCGTGTGTGTGTGTGTATCCGTGTGTGTGTGTATCCGTGTGTGTGTGTATCCGTGTGTGTGGGTAGCCGTATGTGTGTGAGTATCCTTGTGTGTGTGTATCCGTGTGTGTGTGTGTATCCGTGTGTGTGTGAGTATTCGTGTGTATGTGTGAGTATCCGTGTGTGTGTGTGTATCCGTGTGTGTGTGTATCCGTGTGTGTGTGTATCCGTGTGTGTGTGTGTGTATCTGTGTGTGTGTGAGTATCCGTGTGTGTGTGTGTGTTACCGTGTGTGTGTGTGTATCCGTGTGTGTGTGAGTATCCGTGTGTGTGTGTGAGTATCCGTGTGTGTGTGTGTATCCGTGTGTGTGTGTATCCGTGTGTGTGTGTATCCGTGTGTGTGGATATCCGTGTGTGTGTGAGCATCCGTGTGTGTGTGTGTGTGTGTGTATCTGTGTGTGTGTGAGTATCCGTGTGTGTGTGTATCCGTGTGTGTGTGTGTGTGTGTGTGTATCTGTGTGTGTGTGAGTATCCGTGTGTGTGTGTGTGTGTGTTACCGTGTGTGTGTGTGTATCCGTGTGTGTGTGAGTATCCGTGTGTGTGTGTGAGTATCCGTGTGTGTGTGTGTATCCGTGTGTGTGTGTATCCGTGTGTGTGTGTATCCGTGTGTGTGGATATACGTGTGTGTGTGAGTATCCGTGTGTGTGTGTGTGTGTGTGTGTGTGTATCTGTGTGTGTGTGAGTATCCGTGTGTGTGTGTGTATCCGTGTGTGTGTGTGTATCCGTGTGTGTGTGAGTATCCGTGTGTGTGTGTGAGTATCCGTGTGTGTGTGTGTATCCGTGTGTGTGTGTATCCGTGTGTGTGGGTAGCCGTGTGTGTGTGAGTATCCGTGTGTGTGTGTATCCGTGTGTGTGAGTATTCGTGTGTATGTGTGAGTATCCGTGTGTGTGTGTGTATCCGTGTGTGTGTGTATCCGTGTGTGTGGGTATCCGTGTGTGTGTGAGTATCCGTGTGTGTGTGTATCCGTGTGTGTGTGTGTGTGTATCTGTGTGTGTGTGAGTATCCGTGTGTGTGTGTGTATCCGTGTGTGTGTGTGTATCCGTGTGTGTGTGAGTATCCGTGTGTGTGTGAGTATCCGTGTGTGTGTGTGAGTATCCGTGTGTGTGTGTGTATCCGTGTGTGTGTGTATCCGTGTGTGTGTGTATCCGTGTGTGTGGGTATCCATGTGTGTGGGTATCCGTGTGTGTGTGAGTATCCGTGTGTGTGAGTATCCGTGTGTGTGTGTGTATCCGCGTGTGTGTGAGTATCCGTGTGTGTGTGGGTATCCGTGTGTGTGTGAATATCCGTGTGTGTGTGTATCCGTGTGTGTGTGTATCCGTGTGTGTGTGTATCCGTGTGTGTGTGTGTATCCGCGTGTGTGTGTGTATCTGTGTGTGTGTGAGTATCCGTGTGTGTGTGTGAATCCGTGTGTGTGTGTATCCGTGTGTGTGTGTATCCGTGTGTGTGTGTATCCGTGTGTGTGTGAGTATCCGTATATGTGTGTGTATCCGTGTGTGTGTGAGTATCCGTGTGTGTGTGTGTATCCGTGTGTGTGTGTATATCCGTGTGTGTGTGTATCCGTGTGTGTGTGTATCCGTGTGTGTGTGAGTATCCGTATATGTGTGTGTATCCGTGTGTGTGTGAGTATCCGTGTGTGTGTGTATCCGTGTGTGTGTGTGTATCCGTGTGTGTGTGTGAGTATCCGTGTGTGTGTGTATCCGTGTGTGTGTATCCATGTGTGTGTGTGTATCCGTGTGTGTGTGTGTATCCGTATCCGTGTGTGTGTGTATCTGTGTGTGTGTGAGTATCCGTGTGTGTGTGTATCCGTGTGTGTGTGAGTATCCGTGTGTGTGAGTATCCGTGTGTGTGTGTGAGTATCCTTGTGTGTGTGAGTATCCGTGTGTGTGAGTATCCGTGTGTATGAGTATCCGTGTGTGTGTGTGTATCCGTGTGTGTGTGTGTATCCGTGTGTGTGTGAGTATCCGTGTGTGTGTGTGCATCCGTGTGTGTGTGTGTATCCGTGTGTTTGTGTGTATCCATGTGTGTGAGTATCCGCGTGTTTGTGAGTATCTGTGTGTGTGTGTGTATCCGTGTGTGTGTGTGTATCCGTGTGTGTGTGTGTGTATCCGTGTGTGTGTGAGTATCCGTGTGTGTGTGAGTATCCGTGTGTGTGTGTGAGTATCCGTGTGTGTGTGTGTATCCGTGTGTGTGAGTATCCGTGTGTGTGTGTGTATCCGTGTGTGTGTGAGTATCCGTGTGTGTGAGTATCCTTGTGTGTGTGTGTGTATCTGTGTGTGTGAGTATCCGTGTGTGTGTGTATCCGTGTGTGTGTGAGTATCCGTGTGTGTGTGTGTGTATCCGTGTGTGTGAGTATCCGTGTGTGTGTGTGAGGATCCGTGTGTGTGTGAGTATCCGTGTGTGTGAGTATCCTTGTGTGTGTGTGTATCTGTGTGTGTGTGAGTATCCGTGTGTGTGTGTGTATCCATGTGTGTGTGAGTATCCGTGTGTGTGAGTATCCGTGTGTGTGTGTGAGTATCCGTGTGTGTGTGTGTATCCGTGTGTGTGTGTGTATCCGCGTGTGTGTGAGTATCCGTGTGTTTATGAGTATCTGTGTGTGTGTGTGTGTATCCGTGTGTGTGTGTGAGTATCCGTGTGTGTGTGAGTATCCGTGTGTGTGAGTGTATCCGTGTGTGTGTGAGTGTATTTGTGTGTTTGTGAGTATCCGTGTGTGTGAGTGTATCCGTGTGTGTGTGAGTATCCGTGTGTGTGTGAGTATCCGTGTGTGTGTGAGTATCCGTGTGTGTGAGTGCATCCGTGTGTGTGTGTGTGTATCCGTGTGTGTGTGTATCCGTGTGTGTGTGTGTATCCGTGTGTGTGTGTGTGTGTGTGTGTATACGTGTGTGTGTGTGTATCCGTGTGTGTGTGAGTATCCGTGTGTGTGTGAGTATCTGTGTGTGTGAGTGTATCCGTGTGTGTGTGTGTGTGTATATCCATGCGTGTGAGTATCTGTGTGTGTGTGAGTATCGGTGTGTGTGAGTGTATCCGTGTGTGTGTGTGTGTATCCGTGTGTGTGAGTATCCGTGAGTGTGTGTGTATCCGTGTGTGTGTGAGTATCCGTGTGTGTGTGTATCCGTGTGTGTGGGTATCCATGTGTGTGTGAGTATCCGTGTGTGTGTGTATCCGTGTGTGTGTGTGTATCCGTGTGTGTGTGTGTGTGTATCCGTCTGTGTGTGTGTATCCATGTGTGTGTGTGTATCCGTGTGTGTGTGTGTATCCGTGTGTGTGAGTATCCGTGTGTGTGTGTGAGTATCCGTGTGTGTATGTGTATCCGTGTGTGTGTGTATCCGTGTGTGTGTGTATCCGTGTGTGTGAGTATCCGTGTGTGTGTGTATCCGTGTGTGTGTGTGTGTATCCGTGTGTGTGTGAGTATCCGTGTGTGTGTGTGTGTATCCGCGTGTGTGTGAGTATCCGTGTGTGTGTATCCGTGTGTGTGTGTATCCGTGTGTGTGTGAGTATCCGTGTGTCTGTGTATCCGTATGTGTGTGTGTATCCGTGTGTTTGTGTATCCGTGTGTGTGTGTGTATCTGTGTGTGTGTGAGTATCCGTGTGTGTGTGTGTGTGTATCCGTGTGTGTGTGTGTATCCGTGTGTGTGATATCCGTGCGTGTGTGTGTATCCGTGTGTGTGTGTATCCGTGTGTGTGTGTATCCGTGTGTGTGAGTATCCGTATGTGTGTGTGTATCCGTGTGTGTGTGAGTATCCGTGTGTGTGTGTATCCGTGTGTGTGTGTATCCGTGTGTGTCTGTGTATCCGTGTGTGTGTGTGTATCCGTGTGTGTGTGTGAGTATCCGTGTGTGTGTGTATCCTAGTGTGTGTATCCATGTGTGTGTGTGTATCCGTGTGTGTGTGAGTATCCGTGTGTGTGTGTGTGTATCCGTGTGTGTGAGTATCCATGTGTGTGTGTGAGTATCCGTGTGTGTGTGAGTATCCGTGTGTGTGAGTATCCGTGTGTGTGTGTGTATCCGTGTGCGTGTGTGTATCCGTGTGCGTGTGAGTATCCGTGTGTGTGTGTGTATCCGTGTGTGTGTGTGTATCCGTGTGTTTGTGTGTATCCATGTGTGTGAGTATCCGTGTGTGTGTGAGTATCCGTGTGTTTGTGTGTATCCGTGTGTGTGTGTGCATCCGTGTGTGTGTGAGTATCCGTGTGTGTGTGTGTATCCGTGTGTGTGTCTGTATCCGTGTGTGTGTGTGAGTATCCGTGTGTGTGTGTGAGTATCCGTGTGTGTGTATCCGTGTGTGTGTGATTCCGTGTGTGTGTGTGTATCCGTGTGTGTGTCTGTATCCATGTGTGTGTGAGTATCCGTGTGTGTGTGAGTATCCGTGTGTGTGTGAGTATCCGTGTGTGTGTGTGTAACCGTGTGTGTGTGAGTATCCGTGTGTGTGTGTGTGTATCCGTGTGTGTGTGAGTATCCGTGTGTTTATGAGTATCTGTGTGTGTGTGTGTGAGTATCCGTGTGTGTGTGTGTAACCGTGTGTGTGTGTATCCGTGTGTGTGTGTGTATCCGTGTGTGTGTGTGAGTATCCGTGTGTGTGTGTGTATCCGTGTATGTGTGTGTATCCGTGTGTGTGTGTATCGGTGTGTGTGTGAGTATCCGTGTGTGTGAGTATCCGTGTGTGTGTGAGTATCAGTATGTGTGTGTGTATCCGTGTGTGTGTGTGTATCCGTGTGTGTGAGTATCCGTGTGTGTGAGTATCTGTGTGTGTGTGAGTATCCCTGTGTGTGTGTGTATCCGTGTGTGTGTGTGTATCCGTGTGTGTGTGTGTGTATCCGTGTGTGTGTGTATCCGTGTGTGTGGGTAGCCGTGTGTGTGTGAGTATCCTTGTGTGTGTGTATCCGTGTGTGTGTGTGTATCCGTGTGTGTGTGAGTATTCGTGTGTATGTGTGAGTATCCGTGTGTGTGTGTGTATCCGTGTGTGTGTGTATCCGTGTGTGTGTGTGTGTGTGTGTGTGTGTGTGTATCTGTGTGAGTGTGAGTATCCGTGTGTGTGTGTGTGTTACCGTGTGTGTGTGTGTATCCGTGTGTGTGTGAGTATCCGTGTGTGTGTGTGAGTATCCGTGTGTGTGTGTGTATCCGTGTGTGTGTGTATCCGTGTGTGTGTGTATCCGTGTGTGTGGATATCCGTGTGTGTGTGAGTATCCGTGTGTGTGTGTGTGTATCTGTGTGTGTGTGAGTATCCGTGTGTGTGTGTGTATCCGTATCCGTGTGTGTGTGTGTATCCGTGTGTGTGTGTATCCGTGTGTGTGTGTATCCGTGTGTGTGGGTAGCCGTGTGTGTGTGAGTATCCGTGTGTGTGTGTGAGTATCCGTGTGTGTGTGTGTATCCGTGTGTGTGTGTATCCGTGTGTGTGTGTATCCGTGTGTGTGGGTAGCCGTGTGTGTGTGAGTATCCGTGTGTGTGTGTATCCGTGTGTGTGTGTGTATCCGTGTGTGTGAGTATTCATGTGTATGTGTGAGTATCCGTGTGTGTGTGTGTATCCGTGTGTGTGTGTATCCGTGTGTGTGGGTATCCGTGTGTGTGTGAGTATCCGTGTGTGTGTGTATCCGTGTGTGTGTGTGTGTGTGTATCTGTGTGTGTGTGAGTATCCGTGTGTGTGTGTGTATCCGTGTGTGTGTGTGTATCCGTGTGTGTGTGAGTATCCGTGTGTGTGTGTGAGTATCCGTGTGTGTGTGTATCCGTGTGTGTGTGTATCTTTGTGTGTGTGTGTGTATCCGTGTGTGTGGGTATCCATGTGTGTGGGTATCCGTGTGTGTGTGAGTATCCGTGTGTGTGTGAGTATCCGTGTGTGTGTGTGTATCCGCGTGTGTGTGAGTATCCGTGTGTGTGTGTATCCGTGTGTGTGGGTATCCGTGTGTGTGTGAGTATCCGTGTGTGTGTGTATCCGTGTGTGTGTGTATCCGTGTGTGTGTGTATCCGTGTGTGTGTGTGTATCCGCGTGTGTGTGTGTATCTGTGTGTGTGTGAGTATCCGTGTGTGTGTGTGAATCCGTGTGTGTGTGTATCCGTGTGTGTGTGAGTATCCGTGTGTGTGTGTGTATCCGTGTGTGTGTGTGTATCCGTGTGTGTGTGTATCCGTGTGTGTGTGTATCCGTATATGTGTGTGTATCCGTGTGTGTGTGAGTATCCGTGTGTGTGTGTATCCGTGTGTGTGTGTGTATCCGTGTGTGTGTGTGAGTATCCGTGTGTGTGTGTATCCGTGTGTGTGTATCCATGTGTGTGTGTGTATCCATGTGTGTGTGTGTATCCGTATCCGTGTGTGTGTGTGTATCTGTGTGTGTGTGTGAGTATCCGTGTGTGTGTGTATCTGTGTGTGTGTGAGTATCCGTGTGTGTGAGTATCCATGTGTGTGTGTGAGTATCCTTGTGTGTGTGAGTATCCGTGTGTGTGAGTATCCGTGTGTATGAGTATCCATGTGTGTGTGTGTATCCGTGTGTGTGTGTGTATCCGTGTGTGTGTGAGTATCCGTGTGTGTGTGTGCATCCGTGTGTGTGTGTGTATCCGTGTGTTTGTGTGTATCCATGTGTGTGAGTATCCGTGTGTGTGTGAGTATCCGTGTGTGTGTGTGTATCCGTGTGTGTGTGTGTGTATCCGTGTGTGTGTGAGCATACGTGTGTGTGTGAGTATCCGTGTGTGTGTGTGAGTATCCGTGTGTGTGTGTGTATCCGTGTGTGTGTGTGTATCCGTGTGTGTGTGTGTGTATCCGTGTGTGTGTGAGTATCCGTGTGTGTGTGAGTATCCGTGTGTGTGTTTGAGTATCTGTGTGCGTGTGTGTATCCGTGTGTGTGTGAGTATCCGTGTGTGTGTATCCGTGTGTGTGTGTATCCGTGTGTGTGTGTGTATCCGTGTGTGTGTGTATCCGTGTGTGTGTCTGTATCCGTGTGTGTGTGAGTATCCGTGTGTGTGTGAGTATCCGTGTGTGTGTGTATCCGTGTGTGTGTGTGTGTGTGTATCTGTGTGTGTGTGTGAGTATCCGTGTGTGTGTGTGTATCCGTGTGTGTGTGTGTATTCGTGTGTGTGTGTATCCGTGTGTGTGCGTATCCGTGTGTGTGGGTATCCGTGTGTGTGTGAGTATCCGTGTGTGTGAGTATCCGTGTGTGTGTGTGTATCCGCGTGTGTGTGAGTATCCGTGTGTGTGTGTATCCGTGTGTGTGGGTATCCGTGTGTGTGTGAGTATCCGTGTGTGTGTGTATCCGTGTGTGTGTGTATCCGTGTGTGTGTGTATCCGTGTGTGTGTGTGTATCCGCGTGTGTGTGTGTATCTGTGTGTGTGTGAGTATCCGTGTGTGTGTGAGTATCCGTGTGTGTGTTTGAATCCGTGTGTGTGTGTATCCGTGTGTGTGTGAGTATCCGTGTGTGTGTGTGTATCTGTGTGTGTGTGTGTATCCGTGTGTGTGTGTATCCGTGTGTGTGTGTATCCGTGTGTGTGAGTATCCGTATGTGTGTGTGTATCCGTGTGTGTGTGAGTATCCGTGTGTGTGTGTATCCGTGTGTGTGTGTGTATCCGTGTGTGTGTGTGAGTATCCGTGTGTGTGTGTGTGTATCCGTGTGTGTGTATCCATTTGTGTGTGTGTATCCGTGTGTGTGTGTGTATCCGTGTGTGTGAGTATCCGTGTGTGTGTGTATCCGTGTGTGTGTGTTTATCCGTGTGTGTGTGAGTAACCGTGTGTGTGAGTATCCTTGTGTGTGTGTGTATCTGTGTGTGTGTGAGTATCCGTGTGTGTGTGTATCCGTGTGTGTGTGAGTATCCGTGTGTGTGAGTATCCGTGTGTGTGTGTGAGTATCCTTGTGTGTGTGAGTATCCGTGTGTGTGAGTATCCGTGTGTGTGTGTGTATCCGTGTGTGTGTGTGTATCCGTGTGTGTGTGAGTATCCGTGTGTGTGTGTGTATCCGTGTGTGTGTGTGTATCCGTGTGTTTGTGTGTATCCATGTGTGTGAGTATCCGTGTGTGTGTGAGTATCCGTGTGTGTGTGTGTATCCGTGTGTGTGTGTGTGTATCCGTGTGTGTGTGAGTATCCGTGTTTGTGTGAGTATCCGTGTGTGTGTTTGAGTATCTGTGTGCGTGTGTGTATCCGTGTGTGTGTGAGTATCCGTGTGTGTGTATCCGTGTGTGTGTGTATCCGTGTGTGTGTGTGTATCCGTGTGTGTGTGTATCCGTGTGTGTGTCTGTATCCGTGTGTGTGTGAGTATCCGTGTGTGTGTGAGTATCCGTGTGTGTGAGTATCCTTGTGTGTGTGTGTATCTGTGTGTGTGAGTATCCGTGTGTGTGTGTGTGTATCCGTGTGTGTGAGTATCCGTGTGTGTGTGTGAGGATCCGTGTGTGTGTGAGTATCCGTGTGTGTGAGTATCCTTGTGTGTGTGGGTAGCCGTGTGTGTGTGAGTATCCGTGTGTGTGTGTATCCGTGTGTGTGTGTGTATCCGTGTGTGTGTGAGTATTCGTGTGTATGTGTGAGTATCCGTGTGTGTGTGTGTATCCGTGTGTGTGTGTATCCGTGTGTGTGGGTATCCGTGTGTGTGTGAGTATCCGTGTGTGTGTGTATCCGTGTGTGTGTGTATCCGTGTGTGTGTGTATCTGTGTGTGTGTGAGTATCCGTGTGTGTGTGTGTGTTACCGTGTGTGTGTGTGTATCCGTGTGTGTGTGAGTATCCGTGTGTGTGTGTGAGTATCCGTGTGTGTGTGTGTATCCGTGTGTGTGTGTATCCGTGTGTGTGTGTATCCGTGTGTGTGGATATCCGTGTGTGTGTGTGTGTGTGTGTATCTGTGTGTGTGTGAGTATCCGTGTGTGTGTGTGTATCCGTGTGTGTGTGTGTATCCGTGTGTGTGTGAGTATCCGTGTGTGTGTGTGAGTATCCGTGTGTGTGTGTGTATCCGTGTGTGTGTGTATCCGTGTGTGTGGGTAGCCGTGTGTGTGTGAGTATCCGTGTGTGTGTGTATCCGTGTGTGTGTGTGTATCCGTATGTGTGTGAGTATTCGTGTGTATGTGTGAGTATCCGTGTGTGTGTGTGTATCCGTGTGTGTGTGTATCCGTGTGTGTGGGTATCCGTGTGTGTGTGAGTATCCGTGTGTGTGTGTATCCGTGTGTGTGTGTGTGTGTGTGTATCTGTGTGTGTGTGAGTATCCGTGTGTGTGTGTGTATCCGTGTGTGTGTGTGTATCCGTGTGTGTGTGAGTATCCGTGTGTGTGTGTGAGTATCCGTGTGTGTGTGTGTATCCGTGTGTGTGTGTATCCGTGTGTGTGTGTATCCGTGTGTGTGGGTATCCATGTGTGTGGGTATCCGTGTGTGTGTGAGTATCCGTGTGTGTGAGTATCCGTGTGTGTGTGTGTATCCGCGTGTGTGTGAGTATCCGTGTGTGTGTGTATCCGTGTGTGTGGGTATCCGTGTGTGTGTGAGTATCCGTGTGTGTGTGAGTATCCGTGTGTGTGTGTGAATTCGTGTGTGTGTGTATCCGTGTGTGTGTGAGTATCCGCGTGTGTGTGTGTATCTGTGTGTGTGTGAGTATCCGTGTGTGTGTGTGAATTCGTGTGTGTGTGTATCCGTGTGTGTGTGAGTATCCGTGTGTGTGTGTGTATCCGTGTGTGTGTGTGTATCCGTGTGTGTGTGTATCCGTGTGTGTGTATCCGTGTGTGTGAGTATCCGTATGTGTGTGTGTATCCGTGTGTGTGTGAGTATCCGTGTGTGTGGGTATCCGTGTGTGTGTGAGAATCCGTGTGTGTGTGTGTGAGTATCCGCGTGTGTGTGTGTATCTGTGTGTGTGTGAGTATCCGTGTGTGTGTGTGAATTCGTGTGTGTGTGTATCCGTGTGTGTGTGAGTATCCGTGTGTGTGTGTGTATCCGTGTGTGTGTGTGTATCCGTGTGTGTGTGTATCCGTGTGTGTGAGTATCCGTATGTGTGTGTGTATCCGTGTGTGTGTGAGTATCCGTGTGTGTGTGTATCCGTGTGTGTGTGTGTATCCGTGTGTGTGTGTGAGTATCCGTGTGTGTGTGTATCCGTGTGTGTGTATCCATGTGTGTGTGTGTATCCGTGTGTGTGTGTGTATCCGTATCCGTGTGTGTGTGTGTATCTGTGTGTGTGTGAGTATCCGTGTGTGTGTGTATCCGTGTGTGTGTGAGTATCCGTGTGTGTGAGTATCCGTGTGTGTGTGTGAGTATCCTTGTGTGTGTGAGTATCCGTGTGTGTGAGTATCCGTGTGTGTGTGTGTATCCGTGTGTGTGTGTGTATCCGTGTGTGTGTGAGTATCCGTGTGTGTGTGTGCATCCGTGTGTGTGTGTGTATCCGTGTGTTTGTGTGTATCCATGTGTGTGAGTATCCGTGTGTGTGTGAGTATCCGTGTGTGTGTGTGTATCCGTGTGTGTGTGTGTATCCGTGTGTGTGTGTGTGTATCCGTGTGTGTGTGAGTATCCGTGTGTGTGTGAGTATCCGTGTGTGTGTGTGAGTATCCGTGTGTGTGTGTGTATCCGTGTGTGTGAGTATCCGTGTGTGTGTGTGTATCCGTGTGTGTGTGAGTATCCGTGTGTGTGAGTATCCTTGTGTGTGTGTGTATCTGTGTGTGTGAGTATCCGTGTGTGTGTGTATCCGTGTGTGTGTGAGTATCCGTGTGTGTGTGTGTGTATCCGTGTGTGTGAGTATCCGTGTGTGTGTGTGTGAGGATCCGTGTGTGTGTGAGTATCCGTGTGTGTGAGTATCCTTGTGTGTGTGAGTATCCGTGTGTGTGTGAGTATCCGTGTGTGTGTGTGTATCCGTGTGTGTGAGTATCCGTGTGTGTGTGTGTATCCGTGTGTGTGTGAGTATCCGTGTGTGTGAGTATCCGTGTGTGTGTGTGAGTATCCGTGTGTGTGTGTATATCCGTGTGTGTGTGTGTATCTGTGTGTGTGTAAGTATCCGTGTGTGTGTGAGTATTCGTGTGTGTGAGTATCCGTGTGTGTGTGTGTATCCGTGTGTGTGTGTGTATCCGTGTGTGTGTGTATCCGTGTGTGTGGGTAGCCGTGTGTGTGTGAGTATCCGTGTGTGTGTGTATCCGTGTGTGTGTGTGTATCCGTGTGTGTGTGAGTATCCGTGTGTGTGAGTATCCGTGTGTGTGGGTATCCGTGTGTGTGTGAGTATCCGTGTGTGTGTGTATCCGCGTGTGTGTGTGTGTGTGTGTGTATCTGTGTGTGTGTGAGTATCCGTGTGTGTGTGTGTGTTACCGTGTGTGTGTGTGTATCCGTGTGTGTGTGAGTATCCGTGTGTGTGTGTGAGTATCCGTGTGTGTGTGTGTATCCGTGTGTGTGTGTATCCGTGTGTGTGGATATCCGTGTGTGTGTGAGTATCCGTGTGTGTGTGTGTGTGTGTATCTGTGTGTGTGTGAGTATCCGTGTGTGTGTGTATCCGTGTGTGTGTGAGTATCCGTGTGTGTGTGAGTATCCGTGTGTGTGTGTGAGTATCCGTGTGTGTGTGTGTATCCGTGTGTGTGTGTGTATCCGTGTGTGTGTGTATCCGTGTGTGTGGGTAGCCGTGTGTGTGTGAGTATCCGTGTGTGTGTGTATCCGTGTGTGTGTGTGTATCCGTGTGTGTGTGAGTATTCGTGTGTATGTGTGAGTATCCGTGTGTGTGTGTGTATCCGTGTGTGTGTGTATCCGTGTGTGTGGGTATCCGTGTGTGTGTGAGTATCCGTGTGTGTGTGTATCCGTGTGTGTGTGTGTGTGTGTATCTGTGTGTGTGTGAGTATCCGTGTGTGTGTGTGTATCCGTGTGTGTGTGTGTATCCGTGTGTGTGTGAGTATCCGTGTGTGTGTGTGAGTATCCGTGTGTGTGTGTGTATCCGTGTGTGTGTGTATCCGTGTGTGTGGGTATCCGTGTGTGTGTGAGTATCCGTGTGTGTGAGTATCCGTGTGTGTGTGTGTATCCGCGTGTGTGTGAGTATCCGTGTGTGTTTGTATCCGTGTGTGTGGGTATCCGTGTGTGTGTGAGTATCTGTGTGTGTGTGTATCCGTGTGTGTGTATCCGTGTGTGTGTGTGTCCGTGTGTGTGTGTGTATCCACGTGTGTGTGTGTATCTGTGTGTGTGTGAGTATCCGTGTGTGTGTGAGTATCCGTGTGTGTGTGTATCCATGTGTGTGTGTGTGTATCCGTGTGTGTGTGTGAGTATCCGTGTGTGTGTGTGTGTATCCATGTGTGTGTATCCATTTGTGTGTGTGTATCCGTGTGTGTGTGTGTATCCGTGTGTGTGAGTATCCGTGTGTGTGTGTATCCGTGTGTGTGTGTTTATCCGTGTGTGTGTGAGTAACCGTGTGTGTGAGTATCCTTGTGTGTGTGTGTATCTGTGTGTGTGTGAGTATCCGTGTGTGTGTGTATCCGTGTGTGTGTGAGTATCCGTGTGTGTGAGTATCCGTGTGTGTGTGTGAGTATCCTTGCGTGTGAGTATCCGTGTGTGTGTGTGTATCCGTGTGTGTGTGTGTATCCGTGTGTGTGTGAGTATCCGTGTGTGTGTGTGTATCCGTGTGTGTGTGTGTATCCGTGTGTTTGTGTGTATCCGTGTGTTTGTGTGTATCATGTGTGTGAGTATCCGTGTGTGTGTGTGTATCCGTGTGTGTGTGTGTATCCGTGTGTGTGTGTGTGTATCCGTGTGTGTGTGAGTATCCGTGTGTGTGTGAGTATCCGTGTGTGTGTGTGAGTATCTGTGTGCGTGTGTGTATCCGTGTGTGTGTGAGTATCCGTGTGTGTGTATCCGTGTGTGTGTGTATCCGTGTGTGTGTGTGTATCCGTGTGTGTGTGTATCCGTGTGTGTGTCTGTATCCGTGTGTGTGTGAGTATCCGTGTGTGTGTGAGTATCCGTGTGTGTGTGTAACCGTGTGTGTGTGTGTGTATCCGTGTGTGTGTGTGTATCCGTGTGTGTGAGTATCCGTGTGTGTGTGTGTATCCGTGTGTGTGTGAGTATCCGTGTGTGTGAGTATCCTTGTGTGTGTGTGTATCTGTGTGTGTGAGTATCCGTGTGTGTGTGTATCCGTGTGTGTGTGAGTATCCGTGTGTGTGTGTGTGTATCCGTGTGTGTGAGTATCCGTGTGTGTGTGTGAGGATCCGTGTGTGTGTGAGTATCCGTGTGTGTGAGTATCCTTGTGTGTGTGTGTATCTGTGTGTGTGTGAGTATCCGTGTGTGTGTGTATCCGTGTGTGTGTGAGTATCCGTGTGTGTGTGAGTATCCGTGTGTGTGTGTGTATCCGTGTGTGTGAGTATCCGTGTGTGTGAGTATCCGTGTGTGTGTGTGAGTATCCATGTGTGTGTGTGTATCCGTGTGTGTGTGAGTATCCGTGTGTGTGTGAGAGTATCTGTGTGTGTGTGTGAGTATCCGTGTGTGTGTGTGTATCCGTGTGTGTTTTGTATCCGTGTGTGTGTGTGAGTATCCGTGTGTGTGAGTATCCGTGTGTGTCTGTGTATCCGTGTGTGTGTGTGTATCCGTGTGTGTGTGTATCCGTGTGTGTGTGTGAGTATCCGTGTGTGTGAGTATCCGTGTGTGTCTGTGTATCCGTGTGTGTGAGTATCCGTGTGTGTGTGTGTATCCGTGTGTGTGTGTATCCGTGTGTGTGTGTGAGTATCCGTGTGTGTGTGTGTATCCGTGTGTGTGAGTATCCGTTTGTGTCTGTGTATCCATGTGTGTGTGTGTATCCGTGTGTGTGTGAGTATCCGTGTGTGTGTGAGTATCCGTGCGTGTGTGTGTATCCGTGTGTGTGTGAGTATCCGTGTGTGTGAGAGTATCCGTGTGTGTGTGTGTGTGTGTATCCGTGTGTGTGTGTGTGTATCCGTGTGTGTGTGTGTATCCGTGTGTGTGTGTGTATCCGTGTGTGTGTGAGTATCCGTGTGTGTGTGAGTATCCTTGTGTGTGTGGGTAGCCGTGTGTGTGTGAGTATCCGTGTGTGTGTGTATCCGTGTGTGTGTGTGTATCCGTGTGTGTGTGAGTATACGTGTGTATGTGTGAGTATCCGTGTGTGTATGTGTATCCGTGTGTGTGTGTATCCGTGTGTGTGGGTATCCGTGTGTGTGTGAGTATCCGTGTGTGTGTGTATCCGTGTGTGTGTGTGTGTGGGTGTGTGTATCTGTGTGTGTGTGAGTATCCGTGTGTGTGTGTGTGTTACCGTGTGTGTGTGTGTATCCGTGTGTGTGTGAGTATCCGTGTGTGTGTGTGAGTATCCGTGTGTGTGTGTGTATCCGTGTGTGTGTGTATCCGTGTGTGTGTGTATCCGTGTGTGTGGGTATCCATGTGTGTGGGTATCCGTGTGTGTGTGAGTATCCGTGTGTGTGAGTATCCGTGTGTGTGTGTGTATCCGCGTGTGTGTGAGTATCCGTGTGTGTGTGTATCCGTGTGTGTGGGTATCCGTGTGTGTGTGAGTATCCGTGTGTGTGTGTGTATCCGCGTGTGTGTGTATCTGTGTGTGTGTGAGTATCCGTGTGTGTGTGTGAATCCGTGTGTGTGTGTATCCGTGTGTGTGTGAGTATCCGTGTGTGTGTGTGTATCCGTGTGTGTGTGTGTATCCGTGTGTGTGTGTATCCGTGTGTGTGTGTATCCGTGTGTGTGAGTATCCGTATGTGTGTGAGTATCCGTGTGTGTGTGTATCCGTGTGTGTGTGTGTATCCGTGTGTGTGTGTGAGTATCCGTGTGTGTGTGTGAGTATCCGTGTGTGTGTGTATCCGTGTGTGTGTATCCATGTGTGTGTGTGTATCCGTGTGTGTGTGTGTATCCGTATCCGTGTGTGTGTGAGTATCCGTGTGTGTGTGTGTGTGTGTGTATCTGTGTGTGTGTGAGTATCCGTGTGTGTGTGTGTATCCGTGTGTGTGTGTGTATCCGTGTGTGTGTGAGTATCCGTGTGTGTGTGTGAGTATCCGTGTGTGTGTGTGTATCCGTGTGTGTGTGTGTATCCGTGTGTGTGTGTATCCGTGTGTGTGGGTAGCCGTGTGTGTGTGAGTATCCGTGTGTGTGTGTATCCGTGTGTGTGTGTGTATCCGTGTGTGTGTGTGTATCCGTGTGTGTGTGAGTATTCGTGTGTATGTGTGAGTATCCGTGTGTGTGTGTGTATCCGTGTGTGTGTGTATCCGTGTGTGTGGGTATCCGTGTGTGTGTGAGTATCCGTGTGTGTGTGTATCCGTGTGTGTGTGTGTGTGTGTGTATCTGTGTGTGTGTGAGTATCCGTGTGTGTGTGTGTGTATCCGTGTGTGTGTGTGTATCCGTGTGTGTGTGAGTATCCGTGTGTGTGTGTGAGTATCCGTGTGTGTGTGTGTATCCGTGTGTGTGTGTATCCGTGTGTGTGTGTATCCGTGTGTGTGGGTATCCATGTGTGTGGGTATCCGTGTGTGTGTGAGTATCCGTGTGTGTGAGTATCCGTGTGTGTGTGTGTATCCGCGTGTGTGTGAGTATCCGTGTGTGTGTGTATCCGTGTGTGTGGGTATCCGTGTGTGTGTGAGTATCCGTGTGTGTGTGTATCTGTGTGTGTGTGTATCCGTGTGTGTGTGTATCCGTGTGTGTGTGTGTATCCGCGTGTGTGTGTGTATCTGTGTGTGTGTGAGTATCCGTGTGTGTGTGTGAATCCGTGTGTGTGTGTATCCGTGTGTGTGTGAGTATCCGTGTGTGTGTGTGTATCCGTGTGTGTGTGTGTATCCGTGTGTGTGTGTATCCGTGTGTGTGTGTATCCGTGTGTGTGAGTATCCGTATGTGTGTGTGTATCCGTGTGTGTGTGAGTATCCGTGTGTGTGTGTATCCGTGTGTGTGTGTGTATCCGTGTGTGTGTGTGAGTATCCGTGTGTGTGTGTATCCGTGTGTGTGTATCCATGTGTGTGTGTGTATCCGTGTGTGTGTGTGTATCCGTATCCGTGTGTGTGTGTGTATCTGTGTGTGTGTGAGTATCCGTGTGTGTGTATCCGTGTGTGTGTGAGTATCCGTGTGTGTGAGTATCCGTGTGTGTGTGTGAGTATCCTTGTGTGTGTGAGTATCCGTGTGTGTGAGTATCCGTGTGTATGAGTATCCGTGTGTGTGTGTGTATCCGTGTGTGTGTGTGTATCCGTGTGTGTGTGAGTATCCGTGTGTGTGTGTGCATCCGTGTGTGTGTGTGTATCCGTGTGTTTGTGTGTATCCATGTGTGTGAGTATCCGTGTGTGTGTGAGTATCCGTGTGTGTGTGTGAATCCGTGTGTGTGTGTGTATCCGTGTGTGTGTGTGTGTATCCGTGTGTGTGTGAGTATCCGTGTGTGTGTGAGTATCCGTGTGTGTGTGTGAGTATCCGTGTGTGTGTGTGTATCCGTGTGTGTGAGTATCCGTGTGTGTGTGTGTATCCGTGTGTGTGTGAGTATCCGTGTGTGTGAGTATCCTTGTGTATCTGTGTGTGTGAGTATCCGTGTGTGTGTGTATCCGTGTGTGTGTGAGTATCCGTGTGTGTGTGTGTGTATCCGTGTGTGTGAGTATCCGTGTGTGTGTGTGTGAGGATCCGTGTGTGTGTGAGTATCCGTGTGTGTGAGTATCCTTGTGTGTGTGAGTATCCATGTGTGTGTGAGTATCCGTGTGTGTGTGTGTATCCGTGTGTGTGAGTATCCGTGTGTGTGTGTGTATCCGTGTGTGTGTGAGTATCCGTGTGTGTGAGTATCCGTGTGTGTGTGTGAGTATCCGTGTGTGTGTGTGTATCCGTGTGTGTGTGTGTATCCGCGTGTGTGTGAGTATCCGTGTGTGTGTGAGTATTCGTGTGTGTGTGAGTATCCGTGTGTGTGTGTGTATCCGTGTGTGTGTGTGTATCCGTGTGTGTGTGTATCCGTGTGTGTGGGTAGCTGTGTGTGTGTGAGTATCCGTGTGTGTGTGTGTATCCGTGTGTGTGTCTGTATCCGTGTGTGTGTGAGTATCCGTGTGTGTGTGAGTATCCGTGTGTGTGTGTAACCGTGTGTGTGTGTGTGTATCCGTGTGTGTGTGTGTATCCGTGTGTGTGAGTATCCGTGTGTGTGTGTGTATCCGTGTGTGTGTGAGTATCCGTGTGTGTGAGTATCCTTGTGTGTGTGTGTATCTGTGTGTGTGAGTATCCGTGTGTGTGTGTATCCGTGTGTGTGTGAGTATCCGTGTGTGTGTGTGTGTATCCGTGTGTGTGAGTATCCGTGTGTGTGTGTGAGGATCCGTGTGTGTGTGAGTATCCGTGTGTGTGAGTATCCTTGTGTGTGTGTGTATCTGTATGTGTGTGAGTATCCGTGTGTGTGTGTATCCGTGTGTGTGTGAGTATCCGTGTGTGTGTGAGTATCCGTGTGTGTGTGTGTATCCGTGTGTGTGAGTATCCATGTGTGTGTGTGTATCCGTGTGTGTGTGAGTATCCGTGTGTGTGTGAGAGTATCTGTGTGTGTGTGTGAGTATCCGTGTGTGTGTGTGTGTATCCGTGTGTGTTTTGTATCCGTGTGTGTGTGTGAGTATCCGTGTGTGTGTGTGTATCCGTGTGTGTGTGTGTATCCGTGTGTGTGAGTATCCGTTTGTGTCTGTGTATCCATGTGTGTGTGTGTATCCGTGTGTGTGTGAGTATCCGTGTGTGTGTGAGTATCCGTGCGTGTGTGTGTATCCGTGTGTGTGTGAGTATCCGTGTGTGTGAGAGTATCCGTTTGTGTGTGTGTGTGTATCCGTGTGTGTGTGTGTGTATCCGTGTGTGTGTGTGTATCCGTGTGTGTGTGTGTATCCGTGTGTGTGTGAGTATCCGTGTGTGTGTGTATCCGTGTGTGTGTGTGTATCCGTGTGTGTGTGTATCCGTGTGTGTGTGTGTATCCGTGTGTGTGAGTATCCATGTGTGTGTGTGTATCCGTGTGTGTGTGAGTATCCGTGTGTGTGTGTATCCGTGTGTGTGTGTGTATCCGTGTGTGTGAGTATCCATGTGTGTGTGTGTATCCGTGTGTGTGTGTGTATCCGTGTGTGTGAGTATCCATGTGTGTGTGTGTATCCGTGTGTGTGTGAGTATCCGTGTGTGTGTGAGAGTATCTGTGTGTGTGTGTGAGTATCCGTGTGTGTGTGTGTATCCGTGTGTGTTTTGTATCCGTGTGTGTGTGTGAGTATCCGTGTGTGTGAGTATCCGTGTGTGTCTGTGTATCCGTGTGTGTGTGTGTATCCGTGTGTGTGTGTATCCGTGTGTGTGTGTGAGTATCCGTGTGTGTGAGTATCCGTGTGTGTCTGTGTATCCGTGTGTGTGAGTATCCGTGTGTGTGTGTGTATCCGTGTGTGTGTGTATCCGTGTGTGTGTGTGAGTATCCGTGTGTGTGTGTGTATCCGTGTGTGTGTGTGTATCCGTGTGTGTGAGTATCCGTTTGTGTCTGTGTATCCATGTGTGTGTGTGTATCCGTGTGTGTGTGAGTATCCGTGTGTGTGTGAGTATCCGTGCGTGTGTGTGTATCCGTGTGTGTGTGAGTATCCGTGTGTGTGAGAGTATCCGTGTGTGTGTGTGTGTGTGTATCCGTGTGTGTGTGTATGTATCCGTGTGTGTGTGTGTATCCGTGTGTGTGTGTGTATCCGTGTGTGTGTCAGTATCCGTGTGTGTGTGAGTATCCTTGTGTGTGTGGGTAGCCGTGTGTGTGTGAGTATCCGTGTGTGTGTGTATCCGTGTGTGTGTGTGTATCCGTGTGTGTGTGAGTATTCGTGTGTATGTGTGAGTATCCGTGTGTGTATGTGTATCCGTGTGTGTGTGTATCCGTGTGTGTGGGTATCCGTGTGTGTGTGAGTATCCGTGTGTGTGTGTATCCGTGTGTGTGTGTGTGTGGGTGTGTGTATCTGTGTGTGTGATGAGTATCCGTGTGTGTGTGTGTGTTACCGTGTGTGTGTGTGTATCCGTGTGTGTGTGAGTATCCGTGTGTGTGTGTGAGTATCCGTGTGTGTGTGTGTATCCGTGTGTGTGTGTATCCGTGTGTGTGTGTATCCGTGTGTGTGGGTATCCATGTGTGTGGGTATCCGTGTGTGTGTGAGTATCCGTGTGTGTGAGTATCCGTGTGTGTGTGTGTATCCGCGTGTGTGTGAGTATCCGTGTGTGTGTGTATCCGTGTGTGTGGGTATCCGTGTGTGTGTGAGTATCCGTGTGTGTGTGTGTATCCGCGTGTGTGTGTATCTGTGTGTGTGTGACTATCCGTGTGTGTGTGTGAATCCGTGTGTGTGTGTATCCGTGTGTGTGTGAGTATCCATGTGTGTGTGTGTATCCGTGTGTGTGTGTGTATCCGTGTGTGTGTGTATCCGTGTGTGTGTGTATCCGTGTGTGTGAGTATCCGTATGTGTGTGAGTATCCGTGTGTGTGTGTATCCGTGTGTGTGTGTGTATCCGTGTGTGTGTGTGAGTATCCGTGTGTGTGTGTGAGTATCCGTGTGTGTGTGTATCCGTGTGTGTGTATCCATGTGTGTGTGTGTATCCGTGTGTGTGTGTGTATCCGTATCCGTGTGTGTGTGAGTATTCGTGTGTGTGTGTGTGTGTGTGTGTATCTGTGTGTGTGTGAGTATCCGTGTGTGTGTGTGTATCCGTGTGTGTGTGTGTATCCGTGTGTGTGTGAGTATCCGTGTGTGTGTGTGAGTATCCGTGTGTGTGTGTGTATCCGTGTGTGTGTGTGTATCCGTGTGTGTGTGTATCCGTGTGTGTGGGTAGCCGTGTGTGTGTGAGTATCCGTGTGTGTGTGTATCCGTGTGTGTGTGTGTATCCGTGTGTGTGTGTGTATCCGTGTGTGTGTGAGTGTTCGTGTGTATGTGTGAGTATCCGTGTGTGTGTGTGTATCCGTGTGTGTGTGTATCCGTGTGTGTGGGTATCCGTGTGTGTGTGAGTATCCGTGTGTGTGTGTATCCGTGTGTGTGTGTGTGTGTGTGTATCTGTGTTTGTGTGAGTATCCGTGTGTGTGTGTGTGTATCCGTGTGTGTGTGTGTATCCGTGTGTGTGTGAGTATCCGTGTGTGTGTGTGAGTATCCGTGTGTGTGTGTGTATCCGTGTGTGTGTGTATCCGTGTGTGTGTGTATCCGTGTGTGTGGGTATCCATGTGTGTGGGTATCCGTGTGTGTGTGAGTATCCGTGTGTGTGTGTGTATCCGCGTGTGTGTGTATCTGTGTGTGTGTGAGTATCCGTGTGTGTGTGTGAATCCGTGTGTGTGTGTATCCGTGTGTGTGTGAGTATCCATGTGTGTGTGTGTATCCGTGTGTGTGTGTGTATCCGTGTGTGTGTGTATCCGTGTGTGTGTGAGTATCCATGTGTGTGTGTGTATCCGTGTGTGTGTGTGTATCCATGTGTGTGTGTATCCGTGTGTGTGTGAGTATCCGTGTGTGTGTGTGTATCCGCGTGTGTGTGTATCTGTGTGTGTGTGAGTATCCGTGTGTGTGTGTGAATCCGTGTGTGTGTGTATCCGTGTGTGTGTGAGTATCCATGTGTGTGTGTGTATCCGTGTGTGTGTGTGAATCCGTGTGTGTGTGTATCCGTGTGTGTGTGAGTATCCATGTGTGTGTGTGTATCCGTGTGTGTGTGTGTATCCGTGTGTGTGTGTATCCGTGTGTGTGTGTATCCGTGTGTGTGAGTATCCGTATGTGTGTGAGTATCCGTGTGTGTGTGTATCCGTGTGTGTGTGTGTATCCGTGTGTGTGTGTGAGTATCCGTGTGTGTGTGTATCCGTGTGTGTGTATCCATGTGTGTGTGTGTATCCGTGTGTGTGTGTGTATCCGTATCCGTGTGTGTGTGAGTATCCGTGTGTGTGTGTGTGTGTGTGTATCTGTGTGTGTGTGAGTATCCGTGTGTGTGTGTGTATCCGTGTGTGTGTGTGTATCCGTGTGTGTGTGAGTATCCGTGTGTGTGTGTGAGTATCCGTGTGTGTGTGTGTATCCGTGTGTGTGTGTGTATCCGTGTGTGTGTGTATCCGTGTGTGTGGGTAGCCGTGTGTGTGTGAGTATCCGTGTGTGTGTGTATCCGTGTGTGTGTGTGTATCCGTGTGTGTGTGTGTATCCGTGTGTGTGTGAGTGTTCGTGTGTATGTGTGAGTATCCGTGTGTGTGTGTGTATCCGTGTGTGTGTGTATCCGTGTGTGTGGGTATCCGTGTGTGTGTGAGTATCCGTGTGTGTGTGTATCCGTGTGTGTGTGTGTGTGTGTGTATCTGTGTGTGTGTGAGTATCCGTGTGTGTGTGTGTGTATCCGTGTGTGTGTGTGTATCTGTGTGTGTGTGAGTATCCGTGTGTGTGTGTGAGTATCCGTGTGTGTGTGTGTATCCGTGTGTGTGTGTATCCGTGTGTGTGTGTATCCGTGTGTGTGGGTATCCATGTGTGTGGGTATCCGTGTGTGTGTGAGTATCCGTGTGTGTGAGTATCCGTGTGTGTGTGTGTATCCGCGTGTGTGTGAGTATCCGTGTGTGTGTGTATCCGTGTGTGTGGGTATCCGTGTGTGTGTGAGTATCCGTGTGTGTGTGTATCTGTGTGTGTGTGTATCCGTGTGTGTGTGTATCCGTGTGTGTGTGTGTATCCGCGTGTGTGTGTGTATCTGTGTGTGTGTGAGTATCCGTGTGTGTGTGTGAATCCGTGTGTGTGTGTATCCGTGTGTGTGTGAGTATCCGTGTGTGTGTGTGTATCCGTGTGTGTGTGTGTATCCGTGTGTGTGTGTATCCGTGTGTGTGTGTATCCGTGTGTGTGAGTATCCGTATGTGTGTGTGTATCCGTGTGTGTGTGAGTATCCGTGTGTGTGTGTATCCGTGTGTGTGTGTGTATCCGTGTGTGTGTGTGAGTATCCGTGTGTGTGTGTATCCGTGTGTGTGTATCCATGTGTGTGTGTGTATCCGTGTGTGTGTGTGTATCCGTATCCGTGTGTGTGTGTGTATCTGTGTGTGTGTGAGTATCCGTGTGTGTGTATCCGTGTGTGTGTGAGTATCCGTGTGTGTGAGTATCCGTGTGTGTGTGTGAGTATCCTTGTGTGTGTGAGTATCCGTGTGTGTGAGTATCCGTGTGTATGAGTATCCGTGTGTGTGCGTGTATCCGTGTGTGTGTGTGTATCCGTGTGTGTGTGAGTATCCGTGTGTGTGTGTGCATCCGTGTGTGTGTGTGTATCCGTGTGTTTGTGTGTATCCATGTGTGTGAGTATCCGTGTGTGTGTGAGTATCCGTGTGTGTGTGTGTATCCGTGTGTGTGTGTGTATCCGTGTGTGTGTGTGTGTATCCGTGTGTGTGTGAGTATCCGTGTGTGTGTGAGTATCCGTGTGTGTGTGTGAGTATCCGTGTGTGTGTGTGTATCCGTGTGTGTGAGTATCCGTGTGTGTGTGTGTATCCGTGTGTGTGTGAGTATCCGTGTGTGTGAGTATCCTTGTGTATCTGTGTGTGTGAGTATCCGTGTGTGTGTGTATCCGTGTGTGTGTGAGTATCCGTGTGTGTGTGTGTGTATCCGTGTGTGTGAGTATCCGTGTGTGTGTGTGTGAGGATCCGTGTGTGTGTGAGTATCCGTGTGTGTGAGTATCCTTGTGTGTGTGAGTATCCGTGTGTGTGTGAGTATCCGTGTGTGTGTGTGTATCCGTGTGTGTGAGTATCCGTGTGTGTGTGTGTATCCGTGTGTGTGTGAGTATCCGTGTGTGTGAGTATCCGTGTGTGTGTGTGAGTATCCGTGTGTGTGTGTGTATCCGTGTGTGTGTGTGTATCCGCGTGTGTGTGAGTATCCGTGTGTGTGTGAGTATTCGTGTGTGTGTGAGTATCCGTGTGTGTGTGTGTATCCGTGTGTGTGTGTGTATCCGTGTGTGTGTGTATCCGTGTGTGTGGGTAGCTGTGTGTGTGTGAGTATCCGTGTGTGTGTGTGTATCCGTGTGTGTGTCTGTATCCGTGTGTGTGTGAGTATCCGTGTGTGTGTGAGTATCCGTGTGTGTGTGTAACCGTGTGTGTGTGTGTGTATCCGTGTGTGTGTGTGTATCCGTGTGTGTGAGTATCCGTGTGTGTGTGTGTATCCGTGTGTGTGTGAGTATCCGTGTGTGTGAGTATCCTTGTGTGTGTGTGTATCTGTGTGTGTGAGTATCCGTGTGTGTGTGTATCCGTGTGTGTGAGTATCCGTGTGTGTGTGTGTGTATCCGTGTGTGTGAGTATCCGTGTGTGTGTGTGAGGATCCGTGTGTGTGTGAGTATCCGTGTGTGTGAGTATCCTTGTGTGTGTGTGTATCTGTATGTGTGTGAGTATCCGTGTGTGTGTGTATCCGTGTGTGTGTGAGTATCCGTGTGTGTGTGAGTATCCGTGTGTGTGTGTGTATCCGTGTGTGTGAGTATCCATGTGTGTGTGTGTATCCGTGTGTGTGTGAGTATCCGTGTGTGTGTGAGAGTATCTGTGTGTGTGTGTGAGTATCCGTGTGTGTGTGTGTATCCGTGTGTGTTTTGTATCCGTGTGTGTGTGTGAGTATCCGTGTGTGTGAGTATCCGTGTGTGTCTGTGTATCCGTGTGTGTGTGTGTATCCGTGTGTGTGTGTATCCGTGTGTGTGTGTGAGTATCCGTGTGTGTGACTATCCGTGTGTGTCTGTGTATCCGTGTGTGTGAGTATCCGTGTGTGTGTGTGTATCCGTGTGTGTGTGTATCCGTGTGTGTGTGTGAGTATCCGTGTGTGTGTGTGTATCCGTGTGTGTGTGTGTATCCGTGTGTGTGAGTATCCGTTTGTGTCTGTGTATCCATGTGTGTGTGTGTATCCGTGTGTGTGTGAGTATCCGTGTGTGTGTGAGTATCCGTGCGTGTGTGTGTATCCGTGTGTGTGTGAGTATCCGTGTGTGTGAGAGTATCCGTGTGTGTGTGTGTGTGTATCCGTGTGTGTGTGTGTGTATCCGTGTGTGTGTGTGTATCCGTGTGTGTGTGTGTATCCGTGTGTGTGTGAGTATCCGTGTGTGTGTGAGTATCCTTGTGTGTGTGGGTAGCCGTGTGTGTGTGAGTATCCGTGTGTGTGTGTATCCGTGTGTGTGTGTGTATCCGTGTGTGTGTGAGTATTCGTGTGTATGTGTGAGTATCCGTGTGTGTATGTGTATCCGTGTGTGTGTGTATCCGTGTGTGTGGGTATCCGTGTGTGTGTGAGTATCCGTGTGTGTGTGTATCCGTGTGTGTGTGTGTGTGGGTGTGTGTATCTGTGTGTGTGTGAGTATCCGTGTGTGTGTGTGTGTTACCGTGTGTGTGTGTGTATCCGTGTGTGTGTGAGTATCCGTGTGTGTGTGTGAGTATCCGTGTGTGTGTGTGTATCCGTGTGTGTGTGTATCCGTGTGTGTGTGTATCCATGTGTGTGGGTATCCATGTGTGTGGGTATACGTGTGTGTGTGAGTATCCGTGTGTGTGAGTATCCGTGTGTGTGTGTGTATCCGCGTGTGTGTGAGTATCCGTGTGTGTGTGTATCCGTGTGTGTGGGTATCCGTGTGTGTGTGAGTATCCGTGTGTGTGTGTGTATCCGCGTGTGTGTGTATATCTGTGTGTGTGTGAGTATCCGTGTGTGTGTGTGAATCCGTGTGTGTGTGTATCCGTGTGTGTGTGAGTATCCGTGTGTGTGTGTGTATCCGTGTGTGTGTGTGTATCCGTGTGTGTGTGTATCCGTGTGTGTGTGTATCCGTGTGTGTGAGTATCCGTATGTGTGTGTGTATCCGTGTGTGTGTGAGTATCCGTGTGTGTGTGTATCCGTGTGTGTGTGTGTATCCGTGTGTGTGTGTGAGTATCCGTGTGTGTGTGTGAGTATCCGTGTGTGTGTGTATCCGTGTGTGTGTATCCATGTGTGTGTGTGTATCCGTGTGTGTGTGTGTATCCGTATCCGTGTGTGTGTGAGTATCCGTGTGTGTGTGTGTGTGTGTGTATCTGTGTGTGTGTGAGTATCCGTGTGTGTGTGTGTATCCGTGTGTGTGTGTGTATCCGTGTGTGTGTGAGTATCCGTGTGTGTGTGTGAGTATCCGTGTGTGTGTGTGTATCCGTGTGTGTGTGTGTATCCGTGTGTGTGTGTATCCGTGTGTGTGGGTAGCCGTGTGTGTGTGAGTATCCGTGTGTGTGTGTATCCGTGTGTGTGTGTGTATCCGTGTGTGTGTGTGTATCCGTGTGTGTGTGAGTGTTCGTGTGTATGTGTGAGTATCCGTGTGTGTGTGTGTATCCGTGTGTGTGTGTATCCGTGTGTGTGGGTATCCGTGTGTGTGTGAGTATCCGTGTGTGTGTGTATCCGTGTGTGTGTGTGTGTGTGTGTATCTGTGTGTGTGTGAGTATTCGTGTGTGTGTGTGTGTATCCGTGTGTGTGTGTGTATCCGTGTGTGTGTGAGTATCCGTGTGTGTGTGTGAGTATCCGTGTGTGTGTGTGTATCCGTGTGTGTGTGTATCCGTGTGTGTGTGTATCCGTGTGTGTGGGTATCCATGTGTGTGGGTATCCGTGTGTGTGTGAGTATCCGTGTGTGTGAGTATCCGTGTGTGTGTGTGTATCCGCGTGTGTGTGAGTATCCGTGTGTGTGTGTATCCGTGTGTGTGGGTATCCGTGTGTGTGTGAGTATCCGTGTGTGTGTGTATCTGTGTGTGTGTGTATCCGTGTGTGTGTGTATCCGTGTGTGTGTGTGTATCCGCGTGTGTGTGTGTATCTGTGTGTGTGTGAGTATCCGTGTGTGTGTGTGAATCCGTGTGTGTGTGTATCCGTGTGTGTGTGAGTATCCGTGTGTGTGTGTGTCCGTGTGTGTGTGTGTATCCGTGTGTGTGTGTATCCGTGTGTGTGTGTATCCGTGTGTGTGAGTATCCGTATGTGTGTGTGTATCCGTGTGTGTGTGAGTATCCGTGTGTGTGTATCCGTGTGTGTGTGTGTATCCGTGTGTGTGTGAGTATCCGTGTGTGTGTGTATCCGTGTGTGTGTATCCATGTGTATGAGTATCCGTGTGTGTGTGTGTGTATCCGTGTGTGTGTGTGTATCCGTGTGTGTGTGTGTGTATCCGTATCCGTGTGTGTGTGTGTATCTGTGTGTGTGTGAGTATCCGTGTGTGTGTGAGTATCCGTGTGTGTGAGTATCCGTGTGTGTGTGTGAGTATCCTTGTGTGTGTGAGTATCCGTGTGTGTGAGTATCCGTGTGTATCAGTATCCGTGTGTGTGTGTGTATCCGTGTGTGTGTGTGTATCCGTGTGTGTGTGAGTATCCGTGTGTGTGTGTGCATCCGTGTGTGTGTGTATCCGTGTGTTTGTGTGTATCCATGTGTGTGAGTATCCGTGTGTGTGTGAGTATCCGTGTGTGTGTGTGTATCCGTGTGTGTGTGTGTATCCGTGTGTGTGTGTGTGTGTATCCGTGTGTGTGTGAGTATCCGTGTGTGTGTGAGTATCCGTGTGTGTGTGTGAGTATCCGTGTGTGTGTGTGTATCCGTGTGTGTGAGTATCCGTGTGTGTGTGTGTATCCGTGTGTGTGTGAGTATCCGTGTGTGTGAGTATCCTTGTGTATCTGTGTGTGTGAGTATCCGTGTGTGTGTGTATCCGTGTGTGTGTGAGTATCCGTGTGTGTGTGTGTGTATCCGTGTGTGTGAGTATCCGTGTGTGTGTGTGTGAGGATCCGTGTGTGTGTGAGTATCCGTGTGTGTGAGTATCCTTGTGTGTGTGAGTATCCGTGTGTGTGTGAGTATCCGTGTGTGTGTGTGTATCCGTGTGTGTGAGTATCCGTGTGTGTGTGTGTATCCGTGTGTGTGTGAGTATCCGTGTGTGTGAGTATCCGTGTGTGTGTGTGAGTATCCGTGTGTGTGTGTGTATCCGTGTGTATGTGTGTATCCGCGTGTGTGTGAGTATCCGTGTGTGTGTGAGTATTCGTGTGTGTGTGAGTATCCGTGTGTGTGTGTGTATCCGTGTGTGTGTGTGTATCCGTGTGTGTGTGTATCCGTGTGTGTGGGTAGCTGTGTGTGTGTGAGTATCCGTGTGTGTGAGTGTATCCGTGTGTGTGTGTGTATCCGTGTGTGTGTGAGTATCCGTGTGTGTGTGTATCCGTGTGTGTGGGTATCCGTGTGTGTGTGAGTATCCGTGTGTGTGTGTATCCGTGTGTGTGTGTGTGTGTGTGTATCTGTGTGTGTGTGAGTATCCGTGTGTGTGTGTGTGTTACCGTGTGTGTGTGTGTATCTGTGTGTGTGTGAGTATCCGTGTGTGTGTGTGAGTATCCGTATGTGTGTGTGTATCCGTGTGTGTGTGTATCCGTGTGTGTGTGTATCCGTGTGTGTGGATATCCGTGTGTGTGTGAGTATCCGTGTGTGTGTGTGTGTGTGTGTATCTGTGTGTGTGTGAGTATCCGTGTGTGTGTGTATCCGTGTGTGTGTGCGTATCCGTGTGTGTGTGAGTATCCGTGTGTGTGTGTGTGAGTATCTGTGTGTGTGTGTGTATCCGTGTGTGTGTGTATCCGTGTGTGTGGGTAGCCGTGTGTGTGTGAGTATCCGTGTGTGTGTGTATCCGTGTGTGTGTGTGTATCCGTGTGTGTGTGAGTATTCGTGTGTATGTGTGAGTATCCGTGTGTGTGTGTGTATCCGTGTGTGTGTGTATCCGTGTGTGTGGGTATCCGTGTGTGTGTGAGTATCCGTGTGTGTGTGTATCCGTGTGTGTGTGTGTGTGTGTATCTGTGTGTGTGTGAGTATCCGTGTGTGTGTGTGTATCCGTGTGTGTGTGAGTATCCGTGTGTGTGTGTGAGTATCCGTGTGTGTGTGTGTATCCGTGTGTGTGTGTATCCGTGTGTGTGTGTATCCGTGTGTGTGGGTATCCGTGTGTGTGTGAGTATCCGTGTGTGTGAGTATCCGTGTGTGTGTGTGTATCCGCGTGTGTGTGAGTATCCGTGTGTGTGTGTATCCGTGTGTGTGGGTATCCGTGTGTGTGTGAGTATCCGTGTGTGTGTGTATCCGTGTGTGTGTATCCGTGTGTGTGTGTGTACCCGCGTGTGTGTGTGTATCCGCGTGTGTGTGAGTATCCGTGTGTGTGTGTATCCGTGTGTGTGAGTATCCGTGTGTGTGTGAGTATCCGTGTGTGTGTGTGTATCCGTGTGTGTATCCGTGTGTGTGTGTGTGTATCCGTGTGTGTGTGAGTATCCATGTGCGTGTGAGTATCCGTGTGTGTGTGTGAGTATCTGTGTGCGTGTGTGTATCCGTGTGTGTGTGAGTATCCGTGTGTGTGTATCCGTGTGTGTGTGTATCCGTGTGTGTGTGCGTATCCGTGTGTGTGTGTGTATCCGTGTGTGTGTCTGTATCCGTGTGTGTGTGAGTATCCGTGTGTGTGTGAGTATCCGTGTGTGTGTGTGTAACCGTGTGTGTGTGTGTGTATCCGTGTGTGTGTGTGTATCCGTGTGTGTGTGTGTGTATCCGTGTGTGTGTGAGTATCCGTGTGTGTGAGTATCCTTGTGTGTGTGTGTATCTGTGTGTGTGAGTATCCGTGTGTGTGTGTATCCGTGTGTGTGTGAGTATCCGTGTGTGTGTGTGTGTATCCGTGTGTGTGAGTATCCGTGTGTGTGTGTGAGGATCCGCGTGTGTGTGAGTATCCGTGTGTGTGAGTATCCTTGTGTGTGTGTGCATCTGTGTGTGTGTGAGTATCCGTGTGTGTGTGTATCCGTGTGTGTGTGAGTATCCGTGTGTGTGTGTGTATCCGTGTGTGTGAGTATCCATGTGTGTGTGTGTATCCGTGTGTGTGTGAGTATCCGTGTGTGTGTGAGAGTATCCGTGTGTGTGTGTGAGTATCCGTGTGTGTGAGTATCCGTGTGTGTCTGTGTATCCGTGTGTGTGTGTGTATCCGTGTGTGTGTATCCGTGTGTGTGTGTGAGTATCCGTGTGTGTGAGTATCCGTGTGTGTCTGTGTATCCGTGTGTGTGTGAGTATCCGTGTGTGTGTGTGTATCCGTGTGTGTATCCGTGTGTGTGTGTCAGTATCCGTGTGTGTGTGTGTGTATCCGTGTGTGTGTGTATCCGTGTGTGTGAGTATCTGTGTGTGTCTGAGTATCCGTGTGTGTGTGTGTATCCGTGTGTGTGTGAGTATCCGTGTGTGTGTGAGTATCCGTGGGTGTGTGTATCCGTGTGTGTGTGAGTATCCGTGTGTGTGAGAGTATCCGTGTGTGTGTGTGTAACCGTGTGTGTGTGTGTGTGTATCCGTGTGTGTGTGTGTATCCGTGTGTGTGTGAGTATCCGTGTGTGTGTGTGTGTATCCGTGTGTGTGTGAGTATCCGTGTGTGTGTGTGTATCCGTGTGTGTGTGAGTATCCGTGTGTGTGTGAGTATCCGTGTGTGTGTGTGTATCCGTTTGTGTGTGAGTATCCGTGTGTGTATGTGTATCCGTGTGTGTGTCCGTGTGTGTGTGTGTGTCCGTGTGTGTGTGTATTCGTGTGTGTGTGTATATCCATGTGTGTGTGTGTATATCCGTGTGTGTGTGTATCCGTGTGTGTGTGTATCCGTGTGCGTGTGTGTATCCGTGTGTGTGTGTGTATCCGTGTGCGTGTGTATCCGTGTGTGTGTGTATCCGTGTGTGTGAGTATCCGTGTGTGTCTGTGTATACGTGTGTGTGAGAGTATCCGTGTGTGTGTGTGTATCCGTGTGTGTGTGTGTATCCGTGTGTGTGTCTGTATCCGTGTGTGTGTGAGTATCCGTGTGTGTGTGAGTATCCGTGTGTGTGTGTGTAACCGTGTGTGTGTGTGTGTATCCGTGTGTGTGTGTGTATCCGTGTGTGTGTGTGTGTATCCGTGTGTGTGTGAGTATCCGTGTGTGTGAGTATCCTTGTGTGTGTGTGTATCTGTGTGTGTGAGTATCCGTGTGTGTGTGTATCCGTGTGTGTGTGAGTATCCGTGTGTGTGTGTGTGTATCCGTGTGTGTGAGTATCCGTGTGTGTGTGTGAGGATCCGCGTGTGTGTGAGTATCCGTGTGTGTGAGTATCCTTGTGTGTGTGTGCATCTGTGTGTGTGTGAGTATCCGTGTGTGTGTGTATCCGTGTGTGTGTGAGTATCCGTGTGTGTGTGTGTATCCGTGTGTGTGAGTATCCATGTGTGTGTGTGTATCCGTGTGTGTGTGAGTATCCGTGTGTGTGTGAGAGTATCCGTGTGTGTGTGTGAGTATCCGTGTGTGTGAGTGTCCGTGTGTGTCTGTGTATCCGTGTGTGTGTGTGTATCCGTGTGTGTGTATCCGTGTGTGTGTGTGAGTATCCGTGTGTGTGAGTATCCGTGTGTGTCTGTGTATCCGTGTGTGTGTGAGTATCCGTGTGTGTGTGTGTATCCGTGTGTGTATCCGTGTGTGTGTGTCAGTATCCGTGTGTGTGTGTGTGTATCCGTGTGTGTGTGTATCCGTGTGTGTGAGTATCTGTGTGTGTCTGAGTATCCGTGTGTGTGTGTGTATCCGTGTGTGTGTGAGTATCCGTGTGTGTGTGAGTATCCGTGGGTGTGTGTATCCGTGTGTGTGTGAGTATCCGTGTGTGTGAGAGTATCCGTGTGTGTGTGTGTAACCGTGTGTGTGTGTGTGTGTGTATCCGTGTGTGTGTGTGTATCCGTGTGTGTGTGAGTATCCGTGTGTGTGTGTGTGTATCCGTGTGTGTGTGAGTATCCGTGTGTGTGTGTGTATCCGTGTGTGTGTGAGTATCTGTGTGTGTGTGAGTATCCGTGTGTGTGTGTGTATCCGTTTGTGTGTGAGTATCCGTGTGTGTATGTGTATCCGTGTGTGTGTGTGTATCCGTGTGTGTGTGTGTGTCCGTGTGTGTGTGTGTGTCCGTGTGTGTGTGTATTCGTGTGTGTGTGTATATCCATGTGTGTGTGTGTATATCCGTGTGTGTGTGTATCCGTGTGTGTGTGTATCCGTGTGCGTGTGTGTATCCGTGTGTGTGTGTGTATCCGTGTGCGTGTGTATCCGTGTGTGTGTGTATCCGTGTGTGTGAGTATCCGTGTGTGTCTGTGTATACGTGTGTGTGAGAGTATCCGTGTGTGTGTGTGTATCCGTGTGTGTGTGTGTATCCGTGTGTGTGTGTGTATCCGTATGTGTGTGAGTATCCGTGTGCGTGTGTGTATCCGTGTGTGTGTGTGTATCCGTGTGCGTGTGTATCCGTGTGTGTGTGTATCCGTGTGTGTGAGTATCCGTGTGTGTCTGTGTATACGTGTGTGTGAGAGTATCCGTGTGTGTGTGTGTATCCGTGTGTGTGTGTGTATCCGTGTGTGTGTGTGTATCCGTATGTGTGTGAGTATCCGTGTGTGTGTGTGTATCCGTGTGTGTGTGAGTATCCGTGTGTGTGTGTATCCGTGTGTGTGTGTGTATCCGTGTGTGTGTGTGTATCCGTGTGTGTGTGTGAGGATCCGTGTGTGTGTGAGTATCCGTGTGTGTGAGTATCCTTGTGTGTGTGTGTATCTGTATGTGTGTGAGTATCCGTGTGTGTGTGTATCCGTGTGTGTGTGAGTATCCGTGTGTGTGTGAGTATCCGTGTGTGTGTGTGTATCCGTGTGTGTGAGTATCCATGTGTGTGTGTGTATCCGTGTGTGTGTGAGTATCCGTGTGTGTGTGAGAGTATCTGTGTGTGTGTGTGAGTATCCGTGTGTGTGTGTGTATCCGTGTGTGTTTTGTATCCGTGTGTGTGTGTGAGTATCCGTGTGTGTGAGTATCCGTGTGTGTCTGTGTATCCGTGTGTGTGTGTGTATCCGTGTGTGAATGTATCCGTGTGTGTGTGTGAGTATCCGTGTGTGTGAGTATCCGTGTGTGTCTGTGTATCCGTGTGTGTGAGTATCCGTGTGTGTGTGTGTATCCGTGTGTGTGTGTATCCGTGTGTGTGTGTGAGTATCCGTGTGTGTGTGTGTATCCGTGTGTGTGTGTGTATCCGTGTGTGTGAGTATCCGTTTGTGTCTGTGTATCCATGTGTGTGTGTGTATCCGTGTGTGTGTGAGTATCCGTGTGTGTGTGAGTATCCGTGCGTGTGTGTGTATCCGTGTGTGTGTGAGTATCCGTGTGTGTGAGAGTATCCGTGTGTGTGTGTGTGTGTATCCGTGTGTGTGTGTGTGTATCCGTGTGTGTGTGTGTATCCGTGTGTGTGTGTGTATCCGTGTGTGTGTGAGTATCCGTGTGTGTGTGAGTATCCTTGTGTGTGTGGGTAGCCGTGTGTGTGTGAGTATCCGTGTGTGTGTGTATCCGTGTGTGTGTGTGTATCCGTGTGTGTGTGAGTATTCGTGTGTATGTGTGAGTATCCGTGTGTGTATGTGTATCCGTGTGTGTGTGTATCCGTGTGTGTGGGTATCCGTGTGTGTGTGAGTATCCGTGTGTGTGTGTATCCGTGTGTGTGTGTGTGTGGGTGTGTGTATCTGTGTGTGTGTGAGTATCCGTGTGTGTGTGTGTGTTACCGTGTGTGTGTGTGTATCCGTGTGTGTGTGAGTATCCGTGTGTGTGTGTGAGTATCCGTGTGTGTGTGTGTATCCGTGTGTGTGTGTATCCGTGTGTGTGTGTATCCGTGTGTGTGGGTATCCATGTGTGTGGGTATACGTGTGTGTGTGAGTATCCGTGTGTGTGAGTATCCGTGTGTGTGTGTGTATCCGCGTGTGTGTGAGTATCCGTGTGTGTGTGTATCCGTGTGTGTGGGTATCCGTGTGTGTGTGAGTATCCGTGTGTGTGTGTGTATCCGCGTGTGTGTGTATATCTGTGTGTGTGTGAGTATCCGTGTGTGTGTGTGAATCCGTGTGTGTGTGTATCCGTGTGTGTGTGAGTATCCGTGTGTGTGTGTGTATCCGTGTGTGTGTGTGTATCCGTGTGTGTGTGTATCCGTGTGTGTGTGTATCCGTGTGTGTGAGTATCCGTATGTGTGTGTGTATCCGTGTGTGTGTGAGTATCCGTGTGTGTGTGTATCCGTGTGTGTGTGTGTATCCGTGTGTGTGTGTGAGTATCCGTGTGTGTGTGTGAGTATCCGTGTGTGTGTGTATCCGTGTGTGTGTATCCATGTGTGTGTGTGTATCCGTGTGTGTGTGTGTATCCGTATCCGTGTGTGTGTGAGTATCCGTGTGTGTGTGTGTGTGTGTGTATCTGTGTGTGTGTGAGTATCCGTGTGTGTGTGTGTATCCGTGTGTGTGTGTGTATCCGTGTGTGTGTGAGTATCCGTGTGTGTGTGTGAGTATCCGTGTGTGTGTGTGTATCCGTGTGTGTGTGTGTATCCGTGTGTGTGTGTATCCGTGTGTGTGGGTAGCCGTGTGTGTGTGAGTATCCGTGTGTGTGTGTATCCGTGTGTGTGTGTGTATCCGTGTGTGTGTGTGTATCCGTGTGTGTGTGAGTGTTCGTGTGTATGTGTGAGTATCCGTGTGTGTGTGTGTATCCGTGTGTGTGTGTATCCGTGTGTGTGGGTATCCGTGTGTGTGTGAGTATCCGTGTGTGTGTGTATCCGTGTGTGTGTGTGTGTGTGTGTATCTGTGTGTGTGTGAGTATTCGTGTGTGTGTGTGTGTATCCGTGTGTGTGTGTGTATCCGTGTGTGTGTGAGTATCCGTGTGTGTGTGTGAGTATCCGTGTGTGTGTGTGTATCCGTGTGTGTGTGTATCCGTGTGTGTGTGTATCCGTGTGTGTGGGTATCCATGTGTGTGGGTATCCGTGTGTGTGTGAGTATCCGTGTGTGTGAGTATCCGTGTGTGTGTGTGTATCCGCGTGTGTGTGAGTATCCGTGTGTGTGTGTATCCGTGTGTGTGGGTATCCGTGTGTGTGTGAGTATCCGTGTGTGTGTGTATCTGTGTGTGTGTGTATCCGTGTGTGTGTGTATCCGTGTGTGTGTGTGTATCCGCGTGTGTGTGTGTATCTGTGTGTGTGTGAGTATCCGTGTGTGTGTGTGAATCCGTGTGTGTGTGTATCCGTGTGTGTGTGAGTATCCGTGTGTGTGTGTGTCCGTGTGTGTGTGTGTATCCGTGTGTGTGTGTATCCGTGTGTGTGTGTATCCGTGTGTGTGAGTATCCGTATGTGTGTGTGTATCCGTGTGTGTGTGAGTATCCGTGTGTGTGTGTATCCGTGTGTGTGTGTGTATCCGTGTGTGTGTGTGAGTATCCGTGTGTGTGTGTATCCGTGTGTGTGTATCCATGTGTATGAGTATCCGTGTGTGTGTGTGTGTATCCGTGTGTGTGTGTGTATCCGTGTGTGTGTGTGTGTATCCGTATCCGTGTGTGTGTGTGTATCTGTGTGTGTGTGAGTATCCGTGTGTGTGTATCCGTGTGTGTGTGAGTATCCGTGTGTGTGAGTATCCGTGTGTGTGTGTGAGTATCCTTGTGTGTGTGAGTATCCGTGTGTGTGAGTATCCGTGTGTATGAGTATCCGTGTGTGTGTGTGTATCCGTGTGTGTGTGTGTATCCGTGTGTGTGTGAGTATCCGTGTGTGTGTGTGCATCCGTGTGTGTGTGTGTATCCGTGTGTTTGTGTGTATCCATGTGTGTGAGTATCCGTGTGTGTGTGAGTATCCGTGTGTGTGTGTGTATCCGTGTGTGTGTGTGTATCCGTGTGTGTGTGTGTGTGTATCCGTGTGTGTGTGAGTATCCGTGTGTGTGTGAGTATCCGTGTGTGTGTGTGAGTATCCGTGTGTGTGTGTGTATCCGTGTGTGTGAGTATCCGTGTGTGTGTGTGTATCCGTGTGTGTGTGAGTATCCGTGTGTGTGAGTATCCTTGTGTATCTGTGTGTGTGAGTATCCGTGTGTGTGTGTATCCGTGTGTGTGTGAGTATCCGTGTGTGTGTGTGTGTATCCGTGTGTGTGAGTATCCGTGTGTGTGTGTGTGAGGATCCGTGTGTGTGTGAGTATCCGTGTGTGTGAGTATCCTTGTGTGTGTGAGTATCCGTGTGTGTGTGAGTATCCGTGTGTGTGTGTGTATCCGTGTGTGTGAGTATCCGTGTGTGTGTGTGTATCCGTGTGTGTGTGAGTATCCGTGTGTGTGAGTATCCGTGTGTGTGTGTGAGTATCCGTGTGTGTGTGTGTATCCGTGTGTATGTGTGTATCCGCGTGTGTGTGAGTATCCGTGTGTGTGTGAGTATTCGTGTGTGTGTGAGTATCCGTGTGTGTGTGTGTATCCGTGTGTGTGTGTGTATCCGTGTGTGTGTGTATCCGTGTGTGTGGGTAGCTGTGTGTGTGTGAGTATCCGTGTGTGTGAGTGTATCCGTGTGTGTGTGTGTATCCGTGTGTGTGTGAGTATCCGTGTGTGTGTGTATCCGTGTGTGTGGGTATCCGTGTGTGTGTGAGTATCCGTGTGTGTGTGTATCCGTGTGTGTGTGTGTGTGTGTGTATCTGTGTGTGTGTGAGTATCCGTGTGTGTGTGTGTGTTACCGTGTGTGTGTGTGTATCTGTGTGTGTGTGAGTATCCGTGTGTGTGTGTGAGTATCCGTATGTGTGTGTGTATCCGTGTGTGTGTGTATCCGTGTGTGTGTGTATCCGTGTGTGTGGATATCCGTGTGTGTGTGAGTATCCGTGTGTGTGTGTGTGTGTGTGTGTATCTGTGTGTGTGTGAGTATCCGTGTGTGTGTGTATCCGTGTGTGTGTGCGTATCCGTGTGTGTGTGAGTATCCGTGTGTGTGTGTGTGAGTATCTGTGTGTGTGTGTGTATCCGTGTGTGTGTGTATCCGTGTGTGTGGGTAGCCGTGTGTGTGTGAGTATCCGTGTGTGTGTGTATCCGTGTGTGTGTGTGTATCCGTGTGTGTGTGAGTATTCGTGTGTATGTGTGAGTATCCGTGTGTGTGTGTGTATCCGTGTGTGTGTGTATCCGTGTGTGTGGGTATCCGTGTGTGTGTGAGTATCCGTGTGTGTGTGTATCCGTGTGTGTGTGTGTGTGTGTATCTGTGTGTGTGTGAGTATCCGTGTGTGTGTGTGTATCCGTGTGTGTGTGAGTATCCGTGTGTGTGTGTGAGTATCCGTGTGTGTGTGTGTATCCGTGTGTGTGTGTATCCGTGTGTGTGTGTATCCGTGTGTGTGGGTATCCGTGTGTGTGTGAGTATCCGTGTGTGTGAGTATCCGTGTGTGTGTGTGTATCCGCGTGTGTGTGAGTATCCGTGTGTGTGTGTATCCGTGTGTGTGGGTATCCGTGTGTGTGTGAGTATCCGTGTGTGTGTGTATCCGTGTGTGTGTATCCGTGTGTGTGTGTGTACCCGCGTGTGTGTGTGTATCCGCGTGTGTGTGAGTATCCGTGTGTGTGTGTATCCGTGTGTGTGAGTATCCGTGTGTGTGTGAGTATCCGTGTGTGTGTGTGTATCCGTGTGTGTATCCGTGTGTGTGTGTGTGTATCCGTGTGTGTGTGAGTATCCATGTGCGTGTGAGTATCCGTGTGTGTGTGTGAGTATCTGTGTGCGTGTGTGTATCCGTGTGTGTGTGAGTATCCGTGTGTGTGTATCCGTGTGTGTGTGTATCCGTGTGTGTGTGCGTATCCGTGTGTGTGTGTGTATCCGTGTGTGTGTCTGTATCCGTGTGTGTGTGAGTATCCGTGTGTGTGTGAGTATCCGTGTGTGTGTGTGTAACCGTGTGTGTGTGTGTGTAACCGTGTGTGTGTGTGTGTATCCGTGTGTGTGTGAGTATCCGTGTGTGTGAGTATCCTTGTGTGTGTGTGTATCTGTGTGTGTGAGTATCCGTGTGTGTGTGTATCCGTGTGTGTGTGAGTATCCGTGTGTGTGTGTGTGTATCCGTGTGTGTGAGTATCCGTGTGTGTGTGTGAGGATCCGCGTGTGTGTGAGTATCCGTGTGTGTGAGTATCCTTGTGTGTGTGTGCATCTGTGTGTGTGTGAGAATCCGTGTGTGTGTGTATCCGTGTGTGTGTGAGTATCCGTGTGTGTGTGTGTATCCGTGTGTGTGAGTATCCATGTGTGTGTGTGTATCCGTGTGTGTGTGAGTATCCGTGTGTGTGTGAGAGTATCCGTGTGTGTGTGTGAGTATCCGTGTGTGTGAGTATCCGTGTGTGTCTGTGTATCCGTGTGTGTGTGTGTATCCGTGTGTGTGTATCCGTGTGTGTGTGTGAGTATCCGTGTGTGTGAGTATCCGTGTGTGTCTGTGTATCCGTGTGTGTGTGAGTATCCGTGTGTGTGTGTGTATCCGTGTGTGTATCCGTGTGTGTGTGTCAGTATCCGTGTGTGTGTGTGTGTATCCGTGTGTGTGTGTATCCGTGTGTGTGAGTATCTGTGTGTGTCTGAGTATCCGTGTGTGTGTGTGTATCCGTGTGTGTGTGAGTATCCGTGTGTGTGTGAGTATCCGTGGGTGTGTGTATCCGTGTGTGTGTGAGTATCCGTGTGTGTGAGAGTATCCGTGTGTGTGTGTGTAACCGTGTGTGTGTGTGTGTGTATCCGTGTGTGTGTGTGTATCCGTGTGTGTGTGAGTATCCGTGTGTGTGTGTGTGTATCCGTGTGTGTGTGAGTATCCGTGTGTGTGTGTGTATCCGTGTGTGTGTGAGTATCCGTGTGTGTGTGAGTATCCGTGTGTGTGTGTGTATCCGTTTGTGTGTGAGTATCCGTGTGTGTATGTGTATCCGTGTGTGTGTGTGTATCCGTGTGTGTGTGTGTGTCCGTGTGTGTGTGTGTGTCCGTGTGTGTGTGTATTCGTGTGTGTGTGTATATCCATGTGTGTGTGTGTATATCCGTGTGTGTGTGTATCCGTGTGTGTGTGTATCCGTGTGCGTGTGTGTATCCGTGTGTGTGTGTGTATCCGTGTGCGTGTGTATCCGTGTGTGTGTGTATCCGTGTGTGTGAGTATCCGTGTGTGTCTGTGTATACGTGTGTGTGAGAGTATCCGTGTGTGTGTGTGTATCCGTGTGTGTGTGTGTATCCGTGTGTGTGTGTGTATCCGTATGTGTGTGAGTATCCGTGTGTGTGTGTGTATCCGTGTGTGTGTGAGTATCCGTGTGTGTGTGTATCCGTGTGTGTGTGAGTATCCGTGTGTGTGTGAGTATCCGTGTGTGAGTGTGTGTATCCGTGTGTGTGTGTGTGTATCCGTGTGTGTGTGTGTATCCGTGTGTGTGTGTATCCGTGTGTGTGTGTATCCGTGTGTGTGTGTGAGTATCCGTGTGTGTGTGTATCCGTGTGTGTATGTATCCGTGTGTGTTTGTATCCATGTGTGTGTGTATCCGTGTGTGTGTGTATCCGTGTGTGTGAGTATCTGTGTGTGTCTGTGTATCCGTGTGTGTCTGTGTATCCGTGTGTGTGTGTGTATCCGTGTGTGTGTGTGTATCCGTGTGTGTGTGAGAATCCGTGTGTGTGTGAGTATCCGTGTGTGTGAGTATCCGTGTGTGTGTATCCGTGTGTGTGTGAGTATCCGTGTGTGTGTGTATCCGTGTATGTGTGTGTATCCGTGTGTGTGAGTATCCGTGTGTGTCTGTGTATCCGTGTGTGTGTGTGTATCCGTGTGTGTGTGAGTATCCGTGTGTGTGTGAGTATCCGTGTGTGTGTGTGTATCCGTGTGTGTGTGAGTATCCGTGTGTGTGTGTGTGTATCCGTGTGTGTGTGTGTATCCGTGTGTGTGTGTATCCGTGTGTGTGTGTGTATCCGTGTGTGTGTGAGTATACGTGTGTGTGTGTGTATCCGTGTGTGTGTGAGTATCCGTGTGTGTGTGTATCCATGTGTGTGTGAGTATCCATGTGTGTGTGTGAGTATCCGTGTGTGAGTGTGTGTATCCGTGTGTGTGTGTGTATCCGTATGTGTGTGTGTATCCGTGTGTGTGTGTGTATCCGTGTATGTGTGTATCCTTGTGTGTGTGTATCCGTGTGTGTGTGTATCCGTGTGTGTGTGTATCCGTGTGTGTGAGTATCCGTGTGTGTGTGAGTATCCGTGTGTGTCTGTGTATCCGTGTGTGTCTGTGTATCCGTGTGTTTGTGTGTCACCATGTGTGTGACTATCCGTGTGTGTGTGAGTATCCGTGTGTGTGTGTATCCGTGTGTGTGTGTATCCGTGTGTGTGAGTATCCGCGTGTGTCTGTGTATCCGTGTGTGTGTGTATCCGTGTGTGTGTGTGTATCCGTGTGTGTGTGAGTATCCGTGTGTGTGTGTGTGAGAATCCGTGTGTGTGTGAGTATCCGTGTGTGTGAGTATCCGTGTGTGTGTGTATCTGTGTGTGTGTGTGTGTATCCGTGTGTGTGAGTATCCGTGTGTGTCTGTGTATCCGTGTGTGTGTGAGTATCTGTGTGTATCCGTGTGTGTGTGAGTATCCGTGTGTGTGTGAGAGTATCCGTGTGTATGTGAGTATCCGTGTGTGTGTGAGTATCCGTGTGTGTGAGTGTATCCGTGTGTGTGTGAGAGTATCCGTGTGTGTGTGTGTATCCGTGTGTGTGTGAGTATCCGTGTGTGTGTGTATCCGTGTGTGTGTGAGTATCCGTGAGTGTGTGAGAGTATCCGTGTGTGTGTGTGTATCCGTGTGTGTGTGAGTATCCGTGTGTGTGTGAGTATCCGTGTGTGTGTGTGTGTATCCGTGTGTGTGTGAGTATCCGTGTGTGTGTGAGAGTATCCGTGTGTGTGAGTGTATCCGTGTGTGTGTGAGTGTATCCGTGTGTGTGTGAGTATCCGTGTGTGTGAGTGTATCCGTGTGTGTGTGAGTATCCGTGTGTGTGTGTGTATCGGTGTGTGTGTGAGTATCCGTGTGTGTGAGTGTATCCGTGTGTGTGTGTGTGTGTGTATCCGTGTGTGTGTGTATCCGTGTGTGTGTGTGTATCCGTGTGTGTGTGTGTGTTTGTATACGTGTGTGTGTGTGTATCCGTGTGTGTGTGAGTATCCGTGTGTGTGTGTGAGTATCCGTGTGTGTGAGTGTATCCGTGTGTGTGTGTGTGTGTATCCATGTGTGTGAGTATCTGTGTGTGTGTGAGTATCGGTGTGTGTGAGTGTATCCGTGTGTGTGTGTGTGTATCCGTGTGTGTGTGTATCCATGTGTGTGTGAGTATCCGTGTGTGTGTGAGAGTATCCGTGTGTGTGTGTGTATCCGTGTGTGTGTGAGTATCCGTGTGTGTGTGTGTATCTGTGTGTGTGTGTGTATCCGTGTGTGTGTGTGTATCCGTGTGTGTGTGTGTGTATCCGTGTGTGTGTGAGTATCCGTGTGTGTGTGTATCCGTGTGTGTGAGTATCCGTGAGTGTGAGTATCCGTGTGTGTGTGTGTATCCGTGTGTGTGTGAGTATCCGTGTGTGTGTGTGTATCCGTGTGTGTGTGTATCCGTGTGTGTGGGTATCCGTGTGTGTGTGAGTATCCGTGTGTGTGAGTATCCGTGTGTGTGTGTGTATCCGCGTGTGTGTGAGTATCTGTGTGTGTGTGTATCCGTGTGTGTGGGTATCCGTGTGTGTGTGAGTATCCGTGTGTGTGTGTATCCGTGTGTGTGTGTATCCGTGTGTGTATGTATCCGTGTGTGTGTGTGTATCCGCGTGTGCGTGTATCTGTGTGTGTGTGAGTATCCGTGTGTGTGTGAGTATCCGTGTGTGTGTTTGAATCCGTGTGTGTGTGTATCCGTGTGTGTGTGAGTATCCGTGCGTGTGTGTGTATCCGTGTGTGTGTGTGTATCCGTGTGTGTGTGTATCCGTGTGTGTGTGTATCCGTGTGTGTGAGTATCTGTATGTGTGAGTGTATCCGTGTGTGTGTGAGTATCCGTGTGTGATTGTGTAACCGTGTGTGTGTGTATCCGTGTGTGTGTGTGTATCCGTGTGTGTGTGTGAGTATCCGTGTGTGTGTGTGTATCCGTGTATGTGTGTGTATCCGTGTGTGTGTGTATCGGTGTGTGTGTGAGTATCCGTGTGTGTGAGTATCCGTGTGTGTGTGAGTATCCGTATGTGTGTGTGTATCCGTGTGTGTGTGTGTATCCGTGTGTGTGAGTATCCGTGTGTGTGAGTATCCGTGTGTGTGTGAGTATCCCTGTGTGTGTGTGTATCCGTGTGTGTGTGTGTATCCGTGTGTGTGTGTGTATCCGTGTGTGTGTGTATCCGTGTGTGTGGGTAGCCGTGTGTGTGTGAGTATCCGTGTGTGTGTGTATCCGTGTGTGTGTGTGTATCCGTGTGTGTGTGAGTATTCGTGTGTATGTGTGAGTATCCGTGTGTGTGTGTGTATCCGTGTGTGTGTGTATCCGTGTGTGTGGGTATCCGTGTGTGTGTGAGTATCCGTGTGTGTATGTATCCGTGTGTGTGTGTGTGTGTGTGTGTGTATCTGTGTGTGTGTGAGTATCCGTGTGTGTGTGTGTGTTACCGTGTGTGTGTGTGTGTATCCGTGTGTGTGTGAGTATCCGTGTGTGTGTGTGAGTATCCGTGTGTGTGTGTGTATCCGTGTGTGTGTGTATCCGTGTGTGTGTGTATCCGTGTGTGTGGATATCCGTGTGTGTGTGAGTATCCGTGTGTGTGTATCTGTGTGTGTGTGAGTATCCGTGTGTGTGTGTGTATCCGTGTGTGTGTGTGTATCCGTGTGTGTGTGTGTATCCGTGTGTGTGTGTATCCGTGTGTGTGGGTAGCCGTGTGTGTGTGAGTATCCGTGTGTGTGTGTATCCGTGTGTGTGTGTATATCCGTGTGTGTGTGAGTATTCATGTGTATGTGTGAGTATCCGTGTGTGTGTGTGTATCCGTGTGTGTGTGTATCCGTGTGTGTGGGTATCCGTGTGTGTGTGAGTATCCGTGTGTGTGTGTATCCGTGTGTGTGTGTGTGTGTGTGTATCTGTGTGTGTGTGAGTATCCGTGTGTGTGTGTGTATCCGTGTGTGTGTGTGTATCCGTGTGTGTGTGAGTATCCGTGTGTGTGTGTGAGTATCCGTGTGTGTGTGTATCCGTGTGTGTGTGTATCCGTGTGTGTGTGTATCCGTGTGTGTGGGTATCCATGTGTGTGGGTATCCGTGTGTGTGTGAGTATCCGTGTGTGTGAGTATCCGTGTGTGTGTGTGTATCCGCGTGTGTGTGAGTATCCGTGTGTGTGTGTATCCGTGTGTGTGGGTATCCGTGTGTGTGTGAGTATCCGTGTGTGTGTGTATCCGTGTGTGTGTGTATCCGTGTGCGTGTGTATCCATGTGTGTGTGTGTATCCGCGTGTGTGTGTGTATCTGTGTGTGTGTGAGTATCCGTGTGTGTGTGTGAATCCGTGTGTGTGTGTATCCGTGTGTGTGTGAGTATCCGTGTGTGTGTGTGTATCCGTGTGTGTGTGTGTATCCGTGTGTGTGTGTATCCGTGTGTGTGTGTATCCGTGTGTGTGAGTATCCGTATGTGTGTGTGTATCCGTGTGTGTGTGAGTATCCGTGTGTGTGTGTATCCGTGTGTGTGTGTGTATCCGTGTGTGTGTGTGAGTATCCGTGTGTGTGTGTATCCGTGTGTGTGTATCCATGTGTGTGTGTGTATCCGTGTGTGTGTGTGTATCCGTATCCGTGTGTGTGTGTGTGTGTATCCGTGTGTGTGTGTGAGTATCCGTGTGTGTGTGTATCCGTGTGTGTGTGAGTATCCGTGTGTGTGAGTATCCGTGTGTGTGTGTGAGTATCCTTGTGTGTGTGAGTATCCGTGTGTGTGAGTATCCGTGTGTATGAATATCCGTGTGTGTGTGTGTATCCGTGTGTGTGTGTGTATCCGTGTGTGTGTGAGTATCCGTGTGTGTGTGTGCATCCGTGTGTGTGTGTGTATCCGTGTGTTTGTGTGTATCCATGTGTGTGAGTATCCGTGTGTTTGTGAGTATCCGTGTGTGTGTGTGTATCCGTGTGTGTGTGTGTATCCGTGTGTGTGTGAGTATCCGTGTGTGTGTGAGTATCCGTGTGTGTGTGTGAGTATCCGTGTGTGTGTGTGTATCCGTGTGTGTGTGTGTATCCGTGTGTGTGTGTGTATCTGTGTGTGTGAGTATCCGTGTGTGTGTGTATCCGTGTGTGTGTGAGTATCCGTGTGTGTGTGTGTGTATCCGTGTGTGTGAGTATCCGTGTGTCTGTGTGAGGATCCGTGTGTGTGTGAGTATCCGTGTGTGTGAGTATCCTTGTGTGTGTGTGTATCTGTGTGTGTGTGAGTATCCGTGTGTGTGTGTGTATCCGTGTGTGTGAGTATCCGTGTGTGTGTGTGTATCCGTGTGTGTGTGAGTATCCGTGTGTGTGAGTATCCGTGTGTGTGTGTGTATCCGTGTGTGTGTGTGTATCCGCGTGTGTGTGAGTATCCGTGTGTTTATGAGTATCTGTGTGTGTGTGTGTGAGTATCCGTGTGTGTGTGAGTATTCGTGTGTGTGTGAGTATCCGTGTGTGTGTGTGTGTATCCGTGTGTGTGTGTGTATCCGTGTGTGTGTGTATCCGTGTGTGTGGGTAGCCGTGTGTGTGTGAGTATCCGTGTGTGTGTGTATCCGTGTGTGTGTGTGTATCCGTGTGTGTGTGATTATCCGTGTGTGTGTGTGTATCCGTGTGTGTGTGATTATCCGTGTGTGTGTGTGTATCCGTGTGTGTGGGTATCCGTGTGTGTGTGAGTATCCGTGTGTGTGTGTATCCGTGTGTGTGTGTGTATCCGTGTGTGTGTGATTATCCGTGTGTGTGTGTGTATCCGTGTGTGTGTGATTATCCGTGTGTGTGTGTGTATCCGTGTGTGTGGGTATCCGTGTGTGTGTGAGTATCCGTGTGTGTGTGAGAGTATCCGTGTGTCTGAGTGTATCCGTGTGTGTGTGTGTGTATCCGTGTGTGTGTGAGTATCCGTGTGTGTGTGAGTATCCGTGTGTGTGTGAGAGTATCCGTGTGTGTGAGTGTATCCGTGTGTGTGTGAGTGTATCCGTGTGTGTGTGAGTATCCGTGTGTGTGAGTGTATCCGTGTGTGTGTGAGTATCCGTGTGTGTGTGTGTATCGGTGTGTGTGTGAGTATCCGTGTGTGTGAGTGTATCCGTGTGTGTGTGTGTTTGTGTGTATCCGTGTGTGTGTGTATCCGTGTGTGTGTGTGTATCCGTGTGTGTGTGTGTGTGTGTATACGTGTGTGTGTATGTATCCGTGTGTGTGTGAGTATCCGTGTGTGTGTGTGAGTATCCGTGTGTGTGAGTGTATCCGTGTGTGTGTGTGTGTGTGTATCCATGTGTGTGAGTATCTGTGTGTGTGTGAGTATCGGTGTGTGTGAGTGTATCCGTGTGTGTGTGTGTGTATCCGTGTGTGTGTGTATCCATGTGTGTGTGAGTATCCGTGTGTGTGTGAGAGTATCCGTGTGTGTGTGTGTATCCGTGTGTGTGTGAGTATCCGTGTGTGTGTGTGTATCTGTGTGTGTGTGTGTATCCGTGTGTGTGTGTGTATCCGTGTGTGTGTGTGTGTATCCGTGTGTGTGTGAGTATCCGTGTGTGTGTGTATCCGTGTGTGTGAGTATCCGTGAGTGTGAGTATCCGTGTGTGTGTGTGTATCCGTGTGTATGTGAGTATCCGTGTGTGTGTGTGTGTGTATCCGTGTGTGTGTGTATCCGTGTGTGTGGGTATCCGTGTGTGTGTGAGTATCCGTGTGTGTGAGTATCCGTGTGTGTGTGTGTATCCGCGTGTGTGTGAGTATCTGTGTGTGTGTGTATCCGTGTGTGTGGGTATCCGTGTGTGTGTGAGTATCCGTGTGTGTGTGTATCCGTGTGTGTGTGTATCCGTGTGTGTATGTATCCGTGTGTGTGTGTGTGTATCCGCGTGTGTGTGTGTATCTGTGTGTGTGTGAGTATCCGTGTGTGTGTGAGTATCCGTGTGTGTGTTTGAATCCGTGTGTGTGTGTATCCGTGTGTGTGTGAGTATCCGTGTGTGTGTGTGTATCCGTGTGTGTGTGTGTATCCGTGTGTGTGTGTATCCGTGTGTGTGTGTATCCGTGTGTGTGAGTATCTGTATGTGTGAGTGTATCCGTGTGTGTGTGAGTATCCGTGTGTGATTGTGTAACCGTGTGTGTGTGTATCCGTGTGTGTGTGTGTATCCATGTGTGTGTGTGAGTATCCGTGTGTGTGTGTGTATCCGTGTATGTGTGTGTATCCGTGTGTGTGTGTATCGGTGTGTGTGTGAGTATCCGTGTGTGTGAGTATCCGTGTGTGTGTGAGTATCCGTATGTGTGTGTGTATCCGTGTGTGTGTGTGTATCCGTGTGTGTGAGTATCCGTGTGTGTGAGTATCCGTGTGTGTGTGAGTATCCCTGTGTGTGTGTGTATCCGTGTGTGTGTGTGTATCCGTGTGTGTGTGTGTATCCGTGTGTGTGTGTATCCGTGTGTGTGGGTAGCCGTGTGTGTGTGAGTATCCGTGTGTGTGTGAGTATCCGTGTGTGTGTGTGTGTGTATCCGTGTGTGTGTGTATCCGTGTGTGTGGGTATCCGTGTGTGTGTGAGTATCCGTGTGTGTGAGTATCCGTGTGTGTGTGTGTATCCGCGTGTGTGTGAGTATCTGTGTGTGTGTGTATCCGTGTGTGTGGGTATCCGTGTGTGTGTGAGTATCCGTGTGTGTGTGTATCCGTGTGTGTGTGTATCCGTGTGTGTATGTATCCGTGTGTGTGTGTGTATCCGCGTGTGTGTGTGTATCTGTGTGTGTGTGAGTATCCGTGTGTGTGTGAGTATCCGTGTGTGTGTTTGAATCCGTGTGTGTGTGTATCCGTGTGTGTGTGAGTATCCGTGTGTGTGTGTGTATCCGTGTGTGTGTGTGTATCCGTGTGTGTGTGTATCCGTGTGTGTGTGTATCCGTGTGTGTGAGTATCTGTATGTGTGAGTGTATCCGTGTGTGTGTGAGTATCCGTGTGTGATTGTGTAACCGTGTGTGTGTGTATCCGTGTGTGTGTGTGTATCCGTGTGTGTGTGTGAGTATCCGTGTGTGTGTGTGTATCCGTGTATGTGTGTGTATCCGTGTGTGTGTGTATCGGTGTGTGTGTGAGTATCCGTGTGTGTGAGTATCCGTGTGTGTGTGAGTATCCGTATGTGTGTGTGTATCCGTGTGTGTGTGTGTATCCGTGTGTGTGAGTATCCGTGTGTGTGAGTATCCGTGTGTGTGTGAGTATCCCTGTGTGTGTGTGTATCCGTGTGTGTGTGTGTATCCGTGTGTGTGTGTGTATCCGTGTGTGTGTGTATCCGTGTGTGTGGGTAGCCGTGTGTGTGTGAGTATCCGTGTGTGTGTATCCGTGTGTGTGTGTGTATCTGTGTGTGTGTGAGTATCCGTGTGTGTGTGTGTTACCGTGTGTGTGTGTGTGTATCCGTGTGTGTGTGAGTATCCGTGTGTGTGTGTGAGTATCCGTGTGTGTGTGTGTATCCGTGTGTGTGTGTATCCGTGTGTGTGTGTATCCGTGTGTGTGGATATCTGTGTGTGTGTGAGTATCCGTGTGTGTGTATCTGTGTGTGTGTGAGTATCCGTGTGTGTGTGTGTATCCGTGTGTGTGTGTGTATCCGTGTGTGTGTGAGTATCCGTGTGTGTGTGTGAGTATCCGTGTGTGTGTGTGTATCCGTGTGTGTGTGTGTATCCGTGTGTGTGTGTATCCGTGTGTGTGTGTGTATCCGTGTGTGTGTGTGAGTATCCGTGTGTGTGTGTATCCGTGTGTGTGTGTGTATCCGTGTGTGTGTGAGTATTCATGTGTATGTGTGAGTATCCGTGTGTGTGTGTGTATCCGTGTGTGTGTGTATCCGTGTGTGTGGGTATCCGTGTGTGTGTGAGTATCCGTGTGTGTGTGAGTATCCGTGTGTGTGTGTGTGTATCTGTGTGTGTGTGAGTATCCGTGTGTGTGTGTGTATCCCTGTGTGTGTGTGTATCCGTGTGTGTGTGAGTATCCGTGTGTGTGTGTGAGTATCCGTGTGTGTGTGTATCCGTGTGTGTGTGTATCCGTGTGTGTGTGTATCCGTGTGTGTGGGTATCCATGTGTGTGGGTATCCGTGTGTGTGTGAGTATCCGTGTGTGTGAGTATCCGTGTGTGTGTGTGTATCCGCGTGTGTGTGAGTATCCGTGTGTGTGTGTATCCGTGTGTGTGGGTATCCGTGTGTGTGTGAGTATCCGTGTGTGTGTGTATCCGTGTGTGTGTGTATCCGTGTGCGTGTGTATCCGTGTGTGTGTGTGTATCCGCGTGTGTGTGTATCCGTGTGTGTGTGAGTATCCGTGTGTGTGTGTGAATCCGTGTGTGTGTGTATCCGTGTGTGTGTGAGTATCCGTGTGTGTGTGTGTATCCGTGTGTGTGTGTATCCGTGTGTGTGTGTGTATCCGTGTGTGTGTGTGTGTTTGTATACGTGTGTGTGTGTGTATCCGTGTGTGTGTGAGTATCCGTGTGTGTGTGTGAGTATCCGTGTGTGTGAGTGTATCCGTGTGTGTGTGTGTGTGTATCCATGTGTGTGAGTATCTGTGTGTGTGTGAGTATCGGTGTGTGTGAGTGTATCCGTGTGTGTGTGTGTGTATCCGTGTGTGTGTGTATCCATGTGTGTGTGAGTATCCGTGTGTGTGTGAGAGTATCCGTGTGTGTGTGTGTATCCGTGTGTGTGTGAGTATCCGTGTGTGTGTGTGTATCTGTGTGTGTGTGTGTATCCGTGTGTGTGTGTGTATCCGTGTGTGTGTGTGTGTATCCGTGTGTGTGTGAGTATCCGTGTGTGTGTGTATCCGTGTGTGTGAGTATCCGTGAGTGTGAGTATCCGTGTGTGTGTGTGTATCCGTGTGTGTGTGAGTATCCGTGTGTGTGTGTGTATCCGTGTGTGTGTGTATCCGTGTGTGTGGGTATCCGTGTGTGTGTGAGTATCCGTGTGTGTGAGTATCCGTGTGTGTGTGTGTATCCGCGTGTGTGTGAGTATCTGTGTGTGTGTGTATCCGTGTGTGTGGGTATCCGTGTGTGTGTGAGTATCCGTGTGTGTGTGTATCCGTGTGTGTGTGTATCCGTGTGTGTATGTATCCGTGTGTGTGTGTGTATCCGCGTGTGCGTGTATCTGTGTGTGTGTGAGTATCCGTCTGTGTGTGAGTATCCGTGTGTGTGTTTGAATCCGTGTGTGTGTGTATCCGTGTGTGTGTGAGTATCCGTGCGTGTGTGTGTATCCGTGTGTGTGTGTGTATCCGTGTGTGTGTGTATCCGTGTGTGTGTGTATCCGTGTGTGTGAGTATCTGTATGTGTGAGTGTATCCGTGTGTGAGTGAGTATCCGTGTGTGATTGTGTAACCGTGTGTGTGTGTATCCGTGTGTGTGTGTGTATCCGTGTGTGTGTGTGAGTATCCGTGTGTGTGTGTGTATCCGTGTATGTGTGTGTATCCGTGTGTGTGTGTATCGGTGTGTGTGTGAGTATCCGTGTGTGTGAGTATCCGTGTGTGTGTGAGTATCCGTATGTGTGTGTGTATCCGTGTGTGTGTGTGTATCCGTGTGTGTGAGTATCCGTGTGTGTGAGTATCCGTGTGTGTGTGAGTATCCCTGTGTGTGTGTGTATCCGTGTGTGTGTGTGTATCCGTGTGTGTGTGTGTATCCGTGTGTGTGTGTATCCGTGTGTGTGGGTAGCCGTGTGTGTGTGAGTATCCGTGTGTGTGTGTATCCGTGTGTGTGTGTGTATCCGTGTGTGTGTGAGTATTCGTGTGTATGTGTGAGTATCCGTGTGTGTGTGTGTATCCGTGTGTGTGTGTATCCGTGTGTGTGGGTATCCGTGTGTGTGTGAGTATCCGTGTGTGTATGTATCCGTGTGTGTGTGTGTGTGTGTGTGTGTATCTGTGTGTGTGTGAGTATCCGTGTGTGTGTGTGTGTTACCGTGTGTGTGTGTGTGTATCCGTGTGTGTGTGAGTATCCGTGTGTGTGTGTGAGTATCCGTGTGTGTGTGTGTATCCGTGTGTGTGTGTATCCGTGTGTGTGGATATCCGTGTGTGTGTGAGTATCCGTGTGTGTGTATCTGTGTGTGTGTGAGTATCCGTGTGTGTGTGTGTATCCGTGTGTGTGTGTGTATCCGTGTGTGTGTGTGTATCCGTGTGTGTGTGTATCCGTGTGTGTGGGTAGCCGTGTGTGTGTGAGTATCCGTGTGTGTGTGTATCCGTGTGTGTGTGTATATCCGTGTGTGTGTGAGTATTCATGTGTATGTGTGAGTATCCGTGTGTGTGTGTGTATCCGTGTGTGTGTGTATCCGTGTGTGTGGGTATCCGTGTGTGTGTGAGTATCCGTGTGTGTGTGTATCCGTGTGTGTGTGTGTGTGTGTGTATCTGTGTGTGTGTGAGTATCCGTGTGTGTGTGTGTATCCGTGTGTGTGTGTGTATCCGTGTGTGTGTGAGTATCCGTGTGTGTGTGTGAGTATCCGTGTGTGTGTGTATCCGTGTGTGTGTGTATCCGTGTGTGTGTGTATCCGTGTGTGTGGGTATCCATGTGTGTGGGTATCCGTGTGTGTGTGAGTATCCGTGTGTGTGAGTATCCGTGTGTGTGTGTGTATCCGCGTGTGTGTGAGTATCCGTGTGTGTGTGTATCCGTGTGTGTGGGTATCCGTGTGTGTGTGAGTATCCGTGTGTGTGTGTATCCGTGTGTGTGTGTATCCGTGTGCGTGTGTATCCATGTGTGTGTGTGTATCCGCGTGTGTGTGTGTATCTGTGTGTGTGTGAGTATCCGTGTGTGTGTGTGAATCCGTGTGTGTGTGTATCCGTGTGTGTGTGAGTATCCGTGTGTGTGTGTGTATCCGTGTGTGTGTGTGTATCCGTGTGTGTGTGTATCCGTGTGTGTGTGTATCAGTGTGTGTGAGTATCCGTATGTGTGTGTGTATCCGTGTGTGTGTGAGTATCCGTGTGTGTGTGTATCCGTGTGTGTGTGTGTATCCGTGTGTGTGTGTGAGTATCCGTGTGTGTGTGTATCCGTGTGTGTGTATCCATGTGTGTGTGTGTATCCGTGTGTGTGTGTGTATCCGTATCCGTGTGTGTGTGTGTGTGTATCCGTGTGTGTGTGTGAGTATCCGTGTGTGTGTGTATCCGTGTGTGTGTGAGTATCCGTGTGTGTGAGTATCCGTGTGTGTGTGTGAGTATCCTTGTGTGTGTGAGTATCCGTGTGTGTGAGTATCCGTGTGTATGAATATCCGTGTGTGTGTGTGTATCCGTGTGTGTGTGTGTATCCGTGTGTGTGTGAGTATCCGTGTGTGTGTGTGCATCCGTGTGTGTGTGTGTATCCGTGTGTTTGTGTGTATCCATGTGTGTGAGTATCCGTGTGTTTGTGAGTATCCGTGTGTGTGTGTGTATCCGTGTGTGTGTGTGTATCCGTGTGTGTGTGAGTATCCGTGTGTGTGTGAGTATCCGTGTGTGTGTGTGAGTATCCGTGTGTGTGTGTGTATCCGTGTGTGTGTGTGTATCCGTGTGTGTGTGTGTATCTGTGTGTGTGAGTATCCGTGTGTGTGTGTATCCGTGTGTGTGTGAGTATCCGTGTGTGTGTGTGTGTATCCGTGTGTGTGAGTATCCGTGTGTCTGTGTGAGGATCCGTGTGTGTGTGAGTATCCGTGTGTGTGAGTATCCTTGTGTGTGTGTGTATCTGTGTGTGTGTGAGTATCCGTGTGTGTGTGTGTATCCGTGTGTGTGAGTATCCGTGTGTGTGTGTGTATCCGTGTGTGTGTGAGTATCCGTGTGTGTGAGTATCCGTGTGTGTGTGTGAGTATCCGTGTGTGTGTGTGTATCCGTGTGTGTGTGTGTATCCGCGTGTGTGTGAGTATCCGTGTGTTTATGAGTATCTGTGTGTGTGTGTGTGAGTATCCGTGTGTGTGTGAGTATTCGTGTGTGTGTGAGTATCCGTGTGTGTGTGTGTGTATCCGTGTGTGTGTGTGTATCCGTGTGTGTGTGTATCCGTGTGTGTGGGTAGCCGTGTGTGTGTGAGTATCCGTGTGTGTGTGTATCCGTGTGTGTGTGTGTATCCGTGTGTGTGTGATTATCCGTGTGTGTGTGTGTATCCGTGTGTGTGTGTATCCGTGTGTGTGGGTATCCGTGTGTGTGTGAGTATCCGTGTGTGTGTGAGAGTATCCGTGTGTCTGAGTGTATCCGTGTGTGTGTGTGTGTATCCGTGTGTGTGTGAGTATCCGTGTGTGTGTGAGTATCCGTGTGTGTGTGAGAGTATCCGTGTGTGTGAGTGTATCCGTGTGTGTGTGAGTGTATCCGTGTGTGTGTGAGTATCCGTGTGTGTGAGTGTATCCGTGTGTGTGTGAGTATCCGTGTGTGTGTGTGTATCGGTGTGTGTGTGAGTATCCGTGTGTGTGAGTGTATCCGTGTGTGTGTGTGTGTGTGTGTATCCGTGTGTGTGTGTATCCGTGTGTGTGTGTGTATCCGTGTGTGTGTGTGTGTGTGTATACGTGTGTGTGTATGTATCCGTGTGTGTGTGAGTATCCGTGTGTGTGTGTGAGTATCCGTGTGTGTGAGTGTATCCGTGTGTGTGTGTGTGTGTGTATCCATGTGTGTGAGTATCTGTGTGTGTGTGAGTATCGGTGTGTGTGAGTGTATCCGTGTGTGTGTGTGTGTATCCGTGTGTGTGTGTATCCATGTGTGTGTGAGTATCCGTGTGTGTGTGAGAGTATCCGTGTGTGTGTGTGTATCCGTGTGTGTGTGAGTATCCGTGTGTGTGTGTGTATCTGTGTGTGTGTGTGTATCCGTGTGTGTGTGTGTATCCGTGTGTGTGTGTGTGTATCCGTGTGTGTGTGAGTATCCGTGTGTGTGTGTATCCGTGTGTGTGAGTATCCGTGAGTGTGAGTATCCGTGTGTGTGTGTGTATCCGTGTGTGTGTGAGTATCCGTGTGTGTGTGTGTGTGTATCCGTGTGTGTGTGTATCCGTGTGTGTGGGTATCCGTGTGTGTGTGAGTATCCGTGTGTGTGAGTATCCGTGTGTGTGTGTGTATCCGCGTGTGTGTGAGTATCTGTGTGTGTGTGTATCCGTGTGTGTGGGTATCCGTGTGTGTGTGAGTATCCGTGTGTGTGTATCCGTGTGTGTGTGTATCCGTGTGTGTATGTATCCGTGTGTGTGTGTGTATCCGCGTGTGTGTGTGTATCTGTGTGTGTGTGAGTATCCGTGTGTGTGTGAGTATCCGTGTGTGTGTTTGAATCCGTGTGTGTGTGTATCCGTGTGTGTGTGAGTATCCGTGTGTGTGTGTGTATCCGTGTGTGTGTGTGTATCCGTGTGTGTGTGTATCCGTGTGTGTGTGTATCCGTGTGTGTGAGTATCTGTATGTGTGAGTGTATCCGTGTGTGTGTGAGTATCCGTGTGTGATTGTGTAACCGTGTGTGTGTGTATCCGTGTGTGTGTGTTTATCCGTGTGTGTGTGTGAGTATCCGTGTGTGTGTGTGTATCCGTGTATGTGTGTGTATCCGTGTGTGTGTGTATCGGTGTGTGTGTGAGTATCCGTGTGTGTGAGTATCCGTGTGTGTGTGAGTATCCGTATGTGTGTGTGTATCCGTGTGTGTGTGTGTATCCGTGTGTGTGAGTATCCGTGTGTGTGAGTATCCGTGTGTGTGTGAGTATCCCTGTGTGTGTGTGTATCCGTGTGTGTGTGTGTATCCGTGTGTGTGTGTGTATCCGTGTGTGTGTGTATCCGTGTGTGTGGGTAGCCGTGTGTGTGTGAGTATCCGTGTGTGTGTGAGTATCCGTGTGTGTGTGTGTGTGTATCCGTGTGTGTGTGTATCCGTGTGTGTGGGTATCCGTGTGTGTGTGAGTATCCGTGTGTGTGAGTATCCGTGTGTGTGTGTGTATCCGCGTGTGTGTGAGTATCTGTGTGTGTGTGTATCCGTGTGTGTGGGTATCCGTGTGTGTGTGAGTATCCGTGTGTGTGTGTATCCGTGTGTGTGTGTATCCGTGTGTGTATGTATCCGTGTGTGTGTGTGTATCCGCGTGTGTGTGTGTATCTGTGTGTGTGTGAGTATCCGTGTGTGTGTGAGTATCCGTGTGTGTGTTTGAATCCGTGTGTGTGTGTATCCGTGTGTGTGTGAGTATCCGTGTGTGTGTGTGTATCCGTGTGTGTGTGTGTATCCGTGTGTGTGTGTATCCGTGTGTGTGTGTATCCGTGTGTGTGAGTATCTGTATGTGTGAGTGTATCCGTGTGTGTGTGAGTATCCGTGTGTGATTGTGTAACCGTGTGTGTGTGTATCCGTGTGTGTGTGTGTATCCGTGTGTGTGTGTGAGTATCCGTGTGTGTGTGTGTATCCGTGTATGTGTGTGTATCCGTGTGTGTGTGTATCGGTGTGTGTGTGAGTATCCGTGTGTGTGAGTATCCGTGTGTGTGTGAGTATCCGTATGTGTGTGTGTATCCGTGTGTGTGTGTGTATCCGTGTGTGTGAGTATCCGTGTGTGTGAGTATCCGTGTGTGTGTGAGTATCCCTGTGTGTGTGTGTATCCGTGTGTGTGTGTGTATCCGTGTGTGTGTGTGTATCCGTGTGTGTGTGTATCCGTGTGTGTGGGTAGCCGTGTGTGTGTGAGTATCCGTGTGTGTGTATCCGTGTGTGTGTGTGTATCTGTGTGTGTGTGAGTATCCGTGTGTGTGTGTGTTACCGTGTGTGTGTGTGTGTATCCGTGTGTGTGTGAGTATCCGTGTGTGTGTGTGAGTATCCGTGTGTGTGTGTGTATCCGTGTGTGTGTGTATCCGTGTGTGTGTGTATCCGTGTGTGTGGATATCTGTGTGTGTGTGAGTATCCGTGTGTGTGTATCTGTGTGTGTGTGAGTATCCGTGTGTGTGTGTGTATCCGTGTGTGTGTGTGTATCCGTGTGTGTGTGAGTATCCGTGTGTGTGTGTGAGTATCCGTGTGTGTGTGTGTATCCGTGTGTGTGTGTGTATCCGTGTGTGTGTGTATCCGTGTGTGTGTGTGTATCCGTGTGTGTGTGTGAGTATCCGTGTGTGTGTGTATCCGTGTGTGTGTGTGTATCCGTGTGTGTGTGAGTATTCATGTGTATGTGTGAGTATCCGTGTGTGTGTGTGTATCCGTGTGTGTGTGTATCCGTGTGTGTGGGTATCCGTGTGTGTGTGAGTATCCGTGTGTGTGTGAGTATCCGTGTGTGTGTGTGTGTATCTGTGTGTGTGTGAGTATCCGTGTGTGTGTGTGTATCCCTGTGTGTGTGTGTATCCGTGTGTGTGTGAGTATCCGTGTGTGTGTGTGAGTATCCGTGTGTGTGTGTATCCGTGTGTGTGTGTATCCGTGTGTGTGTGTATCCGTGTGTGTGGGTATCCATGTGTGTGGGTATCCGTGTGTGTGTGAGTATCCGTGTGTGTGAGTATCCGTGTGTGTGTGTGTATCCGCGTGTGTGTGAGTATCCGTGTGTGTGTGTATCCGTGTGTGTGGGTATCCGTGTGTGTGTGAGTATCCGTGTGTGTGTGTATCCGTGTGTGTGTGTATCCGTGTGCGTGTGTATCCGTGTGTGTGTGTGTATCCGCGTGTGTGTGTATCCGTGTGTGTGTGAGTATCCGTGTGTGTGTGTGAATCCGTGTGTGTGTGTATCCGTGTGTGTGTGAGTATCCGTGTGTGTGTGTGTATCCGTGTGTGTGTGTGTATCCGTGTGTGTGTGTATCCGTGTGTGTGTGTATCCGTGTGTGTGAGTATCCGTATGTGTGTGTGTATCCGTGTGTGTGTGAGTATCCGTGTGTGTGTGTATCCGTGTGTGTGTGTGTATCCGTGTGTGTGTGTGAGTATCCGTGTGTGTGTGTATCCGTGTGTGTGTATCCATGTGTGTGTGTGTATCCGTGTGTGTGTGTGTATCCGTATCCGTGTGTGTGTGTGTATCTGTGTGTGTGTGAGTATCCGTGTGTGTGAGTATCCGTGTGTGTGTGTGAGTATCCTTGTGTGTGTGAGTATCCGTGTGTGTGAGTATCCGTGTGTATGAATATCCGTGTGTGTGTGTGTATCCGTGTGTGTGTGTGTATCCGTGTGTGTGTGAGCATCCGTGTGTGTGTGTGCATCCGTGTGTGTGTGTGTATCCGTGTGTTTGTGTGTATCCATGTGTGTGAGTATCCGTGTGTTTGTGAGTATCCGTGTGTGTGTGTGTATCCGTGTGTGTGTGTGTATCCGTGTGTGTGTGAGTATCCGTGTGTGTGTGAGTATCCGTGTGTGTGTGTGAGTATCCGTGTGTGTGTGTGTATCCGTGTGTGTGTGTGTATCCGTGTGTGTGTGTGTATCTGTGTGTGTGAGTATCCGTGTGTGTGTGTATCCGTGTGTGTGTGAGTATCCGTGTGTGTGTGTGAGTATCCGTGTGTGTGAGTATCCGTGTGTGTGTGTGAGGATCCGTGTGTGTGTGAGTATCCGTGTGTGTGAGTATCCTTGTGTGTGTGTGTATCTGTGTGTGTGTGAGTATCCGTGTGTGTGTGTGTATCCGTGTGTGTGAGTATCCGTGTGTGTGTGTGTATCCGTGTGTGTGTGAGTATCCGTGTGTGTGAGTATCCGTGTGTGTGTGTGAGTATCCGTGTGTGTGTGTGTATCCGTGTGTGTGTGTGTATCCGCGTGTGTGTGAGTATCCGTGTGTTTATGAATATCTGTGTGTGTGTGTGTGAGTATCCGTGTGTGTGTGAGTATTCGTGTGTGTGTGAGTATCCGTGTGTGTGTGTGTGTATCCGTGTGTGTGTGTGTATCCGTGTGTGTGTGTATCCGTGTGTGTGGGTAGCCGTGTGTGTGTGAGTATCCGTGTGTGTGTGTATCCGTGTGTGTGTGTGTATCCGTGTGTGTGTGAGTATCCGTTTGTGTGTGTGTATCCGTGTGTGTGTGTATCCGTGTGTGTGGGTATCCGTGTGTGTGTGAGTATCCGTGTGTGTGTGTATCCGTGTGTGTGTGTGTGTGTGTGTATCTGTGTGTGTGTGAGTATCCGTGTGTGTGTGTGTGTTACCGTGTGTGTGTGTATCCGTGTGTGTGTGAGTATCCGTGTGTGTGTGTGAGTATCCGTGTGTGTGTGTGTATCCGTGTGTGTGTGTATCCGTGTGTGTGTGTATCCGTGTGTGTGGATATCCGTGTGTGTGTGAGTATCCGTGTGTGTGTGTGTGTGTGTGTATCTGTGTGTGTGTGAGTATCCGTGTGTGTGTGTATCCGTGTGTGTGTGAGTATCCGTGTGTGTGTGAGTATCCGTGTGTGTGTGTGAGTATCCGTGTGTGTGTGTGTATCCGTGTGTGTGTGTGTATCCGTGTGTGTGTGTATCCGTGTGTGTGGGTAGCCGTGTGTGTGTGAGTATCCGTGTGTGTGTGTATCCGTGTGTGTGTGTGTATCCGTGTGTGTGTGAGTATTCGTGTGTATGTGTGAGTATCCGTGTGTGTGTGTGTATCCATGTGTGTGTGTATCCGTGTGTGTGGGTATCCGTGTGTGTGTGAGTATCCGTGTGTGTGTGTATCCGTGTGTGTGTGTGTGTGTGTGTATCTGTGTGTGTGTGAGTATCCGTGTGTGTGTGTGTATCCGTGTGTGTGTGTGTATCCGTGTGTGTGTGTATCCGTGTGTGTGTGTATCCGTGTGTGTGGGTATCCGTGTGTGTGTGAGTATCCGTGTGTGTGAGTACCCGTGTGTGTGTGTGTGTATCCGCGTGTGTGTGAGTATCCATGTGTGTGTGTATCCGTGTGTGTGGGTATCCGTGTGTGTGTGAGTATCCGTGTGTGTGTGTATCCGTGTGTGTGAGTATCCGTGTGTGTGTGTATCCGTGTGTGTGTGTGTATCCGCGTGTGTGTGTATCTGTGTGTGTGTGAGTATCCGTGTGTGTGTGAGTATCCGTGTGTGTGTTTGAATCCGTGTGTGTGTGTATCCGTGTGTGTGTGAGTATCCGTGTGTGTGTGTGTATCCGTGTGTGTGTGTGTATCCGTGTGTGTGTGTATCCGTGTGTGTGTGTATCCGTGTGTGTGAGTATCCGTATGTGTGTGTGTATCCGTGTGTGTGTGAGTATCCGTGTGTGTGTGTATCCGTGTGTGTGTGTGTATCCGTGTGTGTGTGTGAGTATCCGTGTGTGTGTGTGTATCCGTGTGTGTGTATCCATTTGTGTGTGTGTATCCGTGTGTGTGTGTGTATCCGTGTGTGTGAGTATCCGTGTGTGTGTGTATCCGTGTGTGTGTGTTTATCCGTGTGTGTGTGAGTAACCGTGTGTATGAGTATCCTTGTGTGTGTGTGTATCTGTGTGTGTGTGAGTATCCGTGTGTGTGTGTATCCGTGTGTGTGTGAGTATCCGTGTGTGTGAGTATCCGTGTGTGTGTGTGAGTATCCTTGTGTGTGTGAGTATCCGTGTGTGTGAGTATCCGTGTGTGTGAGTATCCGTGTGTGTGTGTGTGTATCCGTGTGTGTGTGTGTATCCGTGTGTGTGTGAGTATCCGTGTGTGTGTGTGTATCCGTGTGTGTGTGTGTATCCGTGTGTTTGTGTGTATCCATGTGTGTGAGTATCCGTGTGTGTGTGAGTATCCGTGTGTGTGTGTGTATCCGTGTGTGTGTGAGTATCCGTGTGTGTGTGTGTGTTACCGTGTGTGTGTGTGTATCCGTGTGTGTGTGAGTATCCGTGTGTGTGTGTGAGTATCCGTGTGTGTGTGTATCCGTGTGTGTGTGTATCCGTGTGTGTGGATATCCGTGTGTGTGTGAGTATCCGTGTGTGTGTGTGTGTGTGTGTATCTGTGTGTGTGTGTGTATCCGCGTGTGTGTGAGTATCCGCGTGTGTGTGAGTATTAGTGTGTGTGTGAGTATCCGTGTGTGTGTGTATCCGTGTGTGTGTGTATCCGTGTGTGTGGATATCCGTGTGTGTGTGAGTATCCGTGTGTGTGTGTGAGGATCCGTGTGTGTGTGAGTATCCGTGTGTGTGAGTATCCTTGTGTGTGTGGGTAGCCGTGTGTGTGTGAGTATCCGTGTGTGTGTGTATCCGTGTGTGTGTGTGTATCCGTGTGTGTGTGAGTATTCGTGTGTATGTGTGAGTATCCGTGTGTGTGTGTGTATCCGTGTGTGTGTGTATCCGTGTGTGTGGGTATCCGTGTGTGTGTGAGTATCCGTGTGTGTGTGTATCCGTGTGTGTGTGTGTGTGTGTGTGTGTATCTGTGTGTGTGTGAGTATCCGTGTGTGTGTGTGTGTTACCGTGTGTGTGTGTGTATCCGTGTGTGTGTGTGAGTATCCGTGTGTGTGTGTGTATCCGTGTGTGTGTGTATCCGTGTGTGTGTGTATCCGTGTGTGTGGATATCCGTGTGTGTGTGAGTATCTGTGTGTGTGTATGTGTGTGTGTGTGTATCTGTGTGTGTGTGAGTATCCGTGTGTGTGTGTGTATCCGTGTGTGTGTGTGTATCCGTGTGTGTGTGAGTATCCGTGTGTGTGTGTGAGTATCCGTGTGTGTGTGTGTATCCGTGTGTGTGTTTGTATCCGTGTGTGTGTGTATCCGTGTGTGTGGGTAGCCGTGTGTGTGTGAGTATCCGTGTGTGTGTGTTTATCCGTGTGTGTGTGAGTAACCGTGTGTATGAGTATCCTTGTGTGTGTGTGTATCTGTGTGTGTGTGAGTATCCGTGTGTGTGTGTATCCGTGTGTGTGTGAGTATCCGTGTGTGTGAGTATCCGTGTGTGTGTGTGAGTATCCTTGTGTGTGTGAGTATCCGTGTGTGTGAGTATCCGTGTGTGTGAGTATCCGTGTGTGTGTGTGTGTATCCGTGTGTGTGTGTGTATCCGTGTGTGTGTGAGTATCCGTGTGTGTGTGTGTATCCGTGTGTGTGTGTGTATCCGTGTGTTTGTGTGTATCCATGTGTGTGAGTATCCGTGTGTGTGTGAGTATCCGTGTGTGTGTGTGTATCCGTGTGTGTGTGTGTATCCGTGTGTGTGTGTGTGTATCCGTGTGTGTGTGAGTATCCGTGTGCGTGTGAGTATCCGTGTGTGTGTGTGAGTATCCGTGTGTGTGTGTGTATCCGTGTGTGTGTGAGTATCCGTGTGTGTGTGTGTATCCGTGTGTGTGTGTGTATCCGTGTGTTTGTGTGTATCCATGTGTGTGAGTATCCGTGTGTGTGTGAGTATCCGTGTGTGTGTGTGTATCCGTGTGTGTGTGAGTATCCGTGTGTGTGTGTGTGTTACCGTGTGTGTGTGTGTATCCGTGTGTGTGTGAGTATCCGTGTGTGTGTGTGAGTATCCGTGTGTGTGTGTATCCGTGTGTGTGTGTATCCGTGTGTGTGGATATCCGTGTGTGTGTGAGTATCCGTGTGTGTGTGTGTGTGTGTGTATCTGTGTGTGTGTGTGTATCCGCGTGTGTGTGAGTATCCGCGTGTGTGTGAGTATTAGTGTGTGTGTGAGTATCCGTGTGTGTGTGTATCCGTGTGTGTGTATCCGTGTGTGTGGATATCCGTGTGTGTGTGAGTATCCGTGTGTGTGTGTGAGGATCCGTGTGTGTGTGAGTATCCGTGTGTGTGAGTATCCTTGTGTGTGTGGGTAGCCGTGTGTGTGTGAGTATCCGTGTGTGTGTGTTTCCGTGTGTGTGTGTGTGTATCCGTGTGTGTGTGAGTATTCGTGTGTATGTGTGAGTATCCGTGTGTGTGTGTGTATCCGTGTGTGTGTGTATCCGTGTGTGTGGGTATCCGTGTGTGTGTGAGTATCCGTGTGTGTGTGTATCCGTGTGTGTGTGTGTGTGTGTGTGTGTATCTGTGTGTGTGTGAGTATCCGTGTGTGTGTGTGTGTTACCGTGTGTGTGTGTGTATCCGTGTGTGTGTGTGAGTATCCGTGTGTGTGTGTGTATCCGTGTGTGTGTGTATCCGTGTGTGTGTGTATCCGTGTGTGTGGATATCCGTGTGTGTGTGAGTATCTGTGTGTGTGTATGTGTGTGTGTGTGTATCTGTGTGTGTGTGAGTATCCGTGTGTGTGTGTGTATCCGTGTGTGTGTGTGTATCCGTGTGTGTGTGAGTATCCGTGTGTGTGTGTGAGTATCCGTGTGTGTGTGTGTATCCGTGTGTGTGTTTGTATCCGTGTGTGTGTGTATCCGTGTGTGTGGGTAGCCGTGTGTGTGTGAGTATCCGTGTGTGTGTGTATCCGTGTGTGTGTGTGTATCCGTGTGTGTGTGAGTATTCGTGTGTATGTGTGAGTATCCGTGTGTGTGTGTGTATCCGTGTGTGTGTGTATCCGTGTGTGTGGGTATCCGTGTGTGTGTGAGTATCCGTGTGTGTGTGTATCCGTGTGTGTGTGTGTATCCGTGTGTGTGTGAGTATCCGTGTGTGTGTGTGTATCCGTGTGTGTGTGTGTATCCGTGTGTGTGTGAGTATCCGTGTGTGTGTGTGAGTATCCGTGTGTGTGTGTGTATCCGTGTGTGTGTGAGTATCCGTGTGTGTGTGTGAGTATCCGTGTGTGTGTGTGTGTGTATCTGTGTGTGTGTGAGTATCCGTGTGTGTGTGTGTATCCGTGTGTGTGTGTGTATCCGTGTGTGTGTGAGTATCCGTGTGTGTGTGTGAGTATCCGTGTGTGTGTGTGTATCCGTGTGTGTGTGTATCCGTGTGTGTGTGTATCCGTGTGTGTGGGTATCCGTGTGTGTGGGTATCCGTGTGTGTGTGAGTATCAGTGTGTGTGAGTATCCGTGTGTGTGTGTGTATCCGCGTGTGTGTGAGTATCCGTGTGTGTGTGTATCCGTGTGTGTGGGTATCCGTGTGTGTGTGAGTATCCGTGTGTGTGTGTATCCGTGTGTGTGTGTATCTGTGTGTGTGTGTATCCGTGTGTGTGTGTGTGTATCCGCGTGTGTGTGTGTATCTGTGTGTGTGTGAGTATCCGTGTGTGTGTGTGAATCCGTGTGTGTGTGTATCCGTGTGTGTGTGAGTATCCGTGTGTGTGTGTGTATCCGTGTGTGTGTGTGTATCCGTGTGTGTGTGTATCCGTGTGTGTGTGTATCCGTGTGTGTGAGTATCCGTATGTGTGTGTGTATTCGTGTGTGTGTGAGTATCCGTGTGTGTGTGTATCCGTGTGTGTGTGTGTATCCGTGTGTGTGTGTGAGTATCCGTGTGTGTGTGTATCCGTGTGTGTGTATCCATGTGTGTGTGTGTATCCGTGTGTGTGTGTGTATCCGTATCCGTGTGTGTGTCTGTATCTGTGTGTGTGTGAGTATACGTGTGTGTGTGTATCCGTGTGTGTGTGAGTATCCGTGTGTGTGAGTATCCGTGTGTGTGTGTGAGTATCCTTGTGTGTGTGAGTATCCGTGTGTGTGAGTATCCGTGTGTATGAGTATCCGTGTGTGTGTGTGTATCCGTGTGTGTGTGTGTATCCGTGTGTGTGTGAGTATACGTGTGTGTGAGTATCCGTGTGTATGAGTATCCGTGTGTTTGAGTATCCGTGTGTGTGTGTGTATCCGTGTGTGTGTGTGTATCCGTGTGTGTGTGAGTATCCGTGTGTGTGTGTGCATCCGTGTGTGTGTGTGTATCCGTGTGTTTGTGTGTATCCATGTGTGTGAGTATCTGTGTGTGTGTGAGTATCCGTGTGTGTGTGTGTATCCGTGTGTGTGTGTGTATCCGTGTGTGTGTGTGTGTATCCGTGTGTGTGTGAGTATCCGTGTGTGTGTGAGTATCCGTGTGTGTGTGTGAGTATCCGTGTGTGTGTGTGTATCCGTGTGTGTGAGTATCCGTGTGTGTGTGTGTATCCGTGTGTGTGTGAGTATCCGTGTGTGTGAGTATCCTTGTGTGTGTGTGTATCTGTGTGTGTGAGTATCCGTGTGTGTGTGTGTGTATCCGTGTGTGTGAGTATCCGTGTGTGTGTGTGTGAGGATCCGTGTGTGTGTGAGTATCCGTGTGTGTGAGTATCCTTGTGTGTGTGAGTATCCGTGTGTGTGTGAGTATCCGTGTGTGTGTGTGTTTCCGTGTGTGTGAGTATCCGTGTGTGTGTGTGTATCCGTGTGTGTGTGAGTATCCGTGTGTGTGAGTATCCGTGTGTGTGTGTGAGTATCCGTGTGTGTGTGTGTATCCGTGTGTGTGTGTGTATCCGCGTGTGTGTGAGTATCCGCGTGTGTGTGAGTATTCGTGTGTGTGTGAGTATCCGTGTGTGTGTGTGTATCCGTGTGTGTGTGTGTATCCGTGTGTGTGTGTATCCGTGTGTGTGGGTAGCCGTGTGTGTGTGAGTATCCGTGTGTGTGTGTATCCGTGTGTGTGTGTGTATCCGTGTGTGTGTGAGTATCCGTGTGTGTGTGTATCCGTGTGTGTGGGTATCCGTGTGTGTGTGAGTATCCGTGTGTGTGTGTATCCGTGTGTGTGTGTGTGTGTGTATCTGTGTGTGTGTGAGTATCCGTGTGTGTGTGTGTGTTACCGTGTGTGTGTGTGTATCCGTGTGTGTGTGAGTATCCGTGTGTGTGTGTGAGTATCCGTGTGTGTGTGTATCCGTGTGTGTGTGTATCCGTGTGTGTGTGTATCCGTGTGTGTGGATATCCGTGTGTGTGTGAGTATCCGTGTGTGTGTGTGTGTGTGTGTGTATCTGTGTGTGTGTGAGTATCCGTGTGTGTGTGTATCCGTGTGTGTGTGAGTATCCGTGTGTGTGTGAGTATCCGTGTGTGTGTGTGAGTATCCGTGTGTGTGTGTGTATCCGTGTGTGTGTGTGTATCCGTGTGTGTGTGTATCCGTGTGTGTGGGTAGCCGTGTGTGTGTGAGTATCCGTGTGTGTGTGTATCCGTGTGTGTGTGTGTATCCGTGTGTGTGTGAGTATTCGTGTGTATGTGTGAGTATCCGTGTGTGTGTGTGTATCCGTGTGTGTGTGTATCCGTGTGTGTGGGTATCCGTGTGTGTGTGAGTATCCGTGTGTGTTTGAATCCGTGTGTGTGTGTATCCGTGTGTGTGTGAGTATCCGTGTGTGTGTGTGTATCCGTGTGTGTGTGTATCCGTGTGTGTGTGTATCCGTGTGTGTGAGTATCTGTATGTGTGAGTGTATCCGTGTGTGTATGAGTATCCGTGTGTGATTGTGTAACCGTGTGTGTGTGTATCCGTGTGTGTGTGTGTATCCGTGTGTGTGTGTGAGTATCCGTGTGTGTGTGTGTATCCGTGTATGTGTGTGTATCCGTGTGTGTGTGTATCGGTGTGTGTGTGAGTATCCGTGTGTGTGAGTATCCGTGTGTGTGTGAGTATCCGTATGTGTGTGTGTATCCGTGTGTGTGTGTGTATCCGTGTGTGTGAGTATCCGTGTGTGTGAGTATCCGTGTGTGTGTGAGTATCCCTGTGTGTGTGTGTATCCGTGTGTGTGTGTGTATCCGTGTGTGTGTGTGTATCCGTGTGTGTGTGCATCCGTGCGTGTGGGTAGCCGTGTGTGTGTGAGTATCCGTGTGTGTGTGTATCCGTGTGTGTGTGAGTATTCGTGTGTGTGTGTGTATCCGTGTGTGTGTGTATCCGTGTGTGTGGGTATCCGTGTGTGTGTGAGTATCCGTGTGTGTGTGTATCTGTGTGTGTGTGAGTATCCGTGTGTGTGTGTGTGTTACCGTGTGTGTGTGTGTGTATCCGTGTGTGTGTGAGTATCCGTGTGTGTGTGTGAGTATCCGTGTGTGTGTGTGTATCCGTGTGTGTGTGTATCCGTGTGTGTGTGTATCCGTGTGTGTGGATATCCGTGTGTGTGTGAGTATCCGTGTGTGTGTATCTGTGTGTGTGTGAGTATCCGTGTGTGTGTGTGTATCCGTGTGTGTGTATCCGTGTGTGTGTGAGTATCCGTGTGTGTGTGTGAGTATCCGTGCGTGTGTGTGTATCCGTGTGTGTGTGTGTATCCGTGTGTGTGTGTATCCGTGTGTGTGGGTAGCCGTGTGTGTGTGAGTATCCGTGTGTGTGTGTATCCGTGTGTGTGTGTGTATCCGTGTGTGTGTGAGTATTCATGTGTATGTGTGAGTATCCGTGTGTGTGTGTGTATCCGTGTGTGTGTGTATCCGTGTGTGTGGGTATCCATGTGTGTGTGAGTATCCGTGTGTGTGTGTATCCGTGTGTGTGTGTGTATCCGTGTGTGTGTGAGTATCCGTGTGTGTGTGTGAGTATCCGTGTGTGTGTGTATCCGTGTGTGTGTGTATCCGTGTGTGTGTGTATCCGTGTGTGTGGGTATCCATGTGTGTGGGTATCCGTGTGTGTGTGAGTATCCGTGTGTGTGAGTATCCGTGTGTGTGTGTATCCGCGTGTGTGTGAGTATCCGTGTGTGTGTGTATCCGTGTGTGTGGGTATCCGTGTGTGTGTGAGTATCCGTGTGTGTGTGTATCCGTGTGTGTGTGTATCCGTGTGCGTGTGTATCCGTGTGTGTGTGTGTATCCGCGTGTGTGTGTGTATCTGTGTGTGTGTGAGTATCCGTGTGTGTGTGTGAATCCGTGTGTGTGTGTATCCGTGTGTGTGTGAGTATCCGTGTGTGTGTGTGTATCCGTGTGTGTGTGTATCCGTGTGTGTGTGTATCCGTGTGTGTGAGTATCCGTATGTGTGTGTGTATCCGTGTGTGTGTGAGTATCCGTGTGTGTGTGTATCCGTGTGTGTGTGTATCCGTGTGTGTGTGTGAGTATCCGTGTGTGTGTATCCATGTGTGTGTGTGTATCCGTGTGTGTGTGTGTATCCGTATCCGTGTGTGTGTGTGTATCTGTGTGTGTGTGAGTATCCGTGTGTGTGTGTATCCGTGTGTGTGTGAGTATCCGTGTGTGTGAGTATCCGTGTGTGTGTGTGAGTATCCTTGTGTGTGTGAGTATCCGTGTGTGTGAGTATCCGTGTGTATGTATATCCGTGTGTGTGTGTGTATCCGTGTGTGTGTGTGTATCCGTGTGTGTGTGAGTATCCGTGTGTGTGTGTGCATCCGTGTGTGTGTGTGTATCCGTGTGTTTGTGTGTATCCATGTGTGTGAGTATCCGTGTGTGTGTGTGTATCCGTGTGTGTGTGTATCCGTGTGTGTGTGTGTATCCGTGTGTGTGTGAGTATCCGTGTGTGTGTGAGTATCCGTGTGTGTGTGTGAGTATCCGTGTGTGTGTGTGTATCCGTGTGTGTGTGTGTATCTGTGTGTGTGAGTATCCGTGTGTGTGTGTATCCGTGTGTGTGTGAGTATCCGTGTGTGTGTGTGAGGATCCGTGTGTGTGTGAGTATCCGTGTGTGTGAGTATCCTTGTGTGTGTGTGTATCTGTGTGTGTGTGAGTATCCGTGTGTGTGTGTGTATCCGTGTGTGTGAGTATCCGTGTGTGTGTGTGTATCCGTGTGTGTGTGAGTATCCGTGTGTGTGAGTATCCGTGTGTGTGTGTGAGTATCCGTGTGTGTGTGTGTATCCGTGTGTGTGTGTGTATCCGCGTGTGTGTGAGTATCCGTGTGTGTGTGAGTATTCGTGTGTGTGTGAGTATCCGTGTGTGTGTGAGTATTCGTGTGTGTGTGAGTATCCGTGTGTGTGTGTGTGTATCCGTGTGTGTGTGTGTATCCGTGTGTGTGTGTATCCGTGTGTGTGGGTAGCCGTGTGTGTGTGAGTATCCGTGTGTGTGTGTATCCGTGTGTGTGTGTGTATCCGTGTGTGTGTGAGTATCCGTGTGTGTGTGTGTATCCGTGTGTGTGTGTATCCGTGTGTGTGGGTATCCGTGTGTGTGTGAGTATCCGTGTGTGTGTGTATCCGTGTGTGTGTGTGTGTGTGTATCTGTGTGTGTGTGAGTATCCGTGTGTGTGTGTGTGTTACCGTGTGTGTGTGTGTATCCGTGTGTGTGTGAGTATCCGTGTGTGTGTGTGAGTATCCGTGTGTGTGTGTGTATCCGTGTGTGTGTGTATCCGTGTGTGTGTGTATCCGTGTGTGTGGATATCCGTGTGTGTGTGAGTATCCGTGTGTGTGTGTGTGTGTGTGTGTATCTGTGTGTGTGTGAGTATCCGTGTGTGTGTGTATCCGTGTGTGTGTGAGTATCCGTGTGTGTGTGAGTATCCGTGTGTGTGTGTGAGTATCCGTGTGTGTGTGTGTATCCGTGTGTGTGTGTATCCGTGTGTGTGGGTAGCCGTGTGTGTGTGAGTATCCGTGTGTGTGTGTATCCGTGTGTGTGTGTGTATCCGTGTGTGTGTGAGTATTCGTGTGTATGTGTGAGTATCCGTGTGTGTGTGTGTATCCGTGTGTGTGTGTATCCGTGTGTGTGTGAGTATCCGTGTGTGTGTATCCGTGTGTGTGTGTGTGTGTGTGTATCTGTGTGTGTGTGAGTATCCGTGTGTGTGTGTGTATCCGTGTGTGTGTGTGTATCCGTGTGTGTGTGTATCCGTGTGTGTGTGTATCCGTGTGTGTGGGTATCCGTGTGTGTGTGAGTATCCGTGTGTGTGAGTATCCGTGTGTGTGTGAGTATCCGCGTGTGTGTGAGTATCCGTGTGTGTGTGTATCCGTGTGTGTGGGTATCCGTGTGTGTGTGAGTATCCGTGTGTGTGTGTATCCGTGTGTGTGTGTATCCGTGTGTGTGTGTATCCGTGTGTGTGTGTGTATCCGCGTGTGTGTGTGTATCTGTGTGTGTGTGAGTATCCGTGTGTGTGTGAGTATCCGTGTGTGTGTTTGAATCCGTGTGTGTGTGTATCCGTGTGTGTGTGAGTATCCGTGTGTGTGTGTGTATCCGTGTGTGTGTGTGTATCCGTGTGTGTGTGTATCCGTGTGTGTGTGTATCCGTGTGTGTGAGTATCCGTGTGTGTGTGTGTATCCGTGTGTGTGTGAGTATCCGTGTGTGTGTGTATCCGTGTGTGTGTGTGTATCCGTGTGTGTGTGTGAGTATCCGTGTGTGTGTGTGTGTATCCGTGTGTGTGTATCCATTTGTGTGTGTGTATCCGTGTGTGTGTGTGTATCCGTGTGTGTGAGTATCCGTGTGTGTGTGTATCCGTGTGTGTGTGTTTATCCGTGTGTGTGTGAGTAACCGTGTGTGTGAGTATCCTTGTGTGTGTGTGTATCTGTGTGTGTGTGAGTATCCGTGTGTGTGTGTATCCGTGTGTGTGTGAGTATCCGTGTGTGTGAGTATCCGTGTGTGTGTGTGAGTATCCTTGTGTGTGTGAGTATCCGTGTGTGTGAGTATCCGTGTGTGTGAGTATCCGTGTGTGTGTGTGTATCCGTGTGTGTGTGTGTATCCGTGTGTGTGTGAGTATCCGTGTGTGTGTGTGTATCCGTGTGTGTGTGTGTATCCGTGTGTTTGTGTGTATCCATGTGTGTGAGTATCCGTGTGTGTGTGAGTATCCGTGTGTGTGTGAGTTTCCGTGTGTGTGTGTATCCGTGTGTGTGTGTGTATCCGTGTGTGTGTGTGTGTATCCGTGTGTGTGTGAGTATCCGTGTGTGTGTGAGTATCCGTTTGTGTGTTTGAGTATCTGTGTGCGTGTGTGTATCCGTGTGTGTGTGAGTATCCGTGTGTGTGTATCCGTGTGTGTGTGTATCCGTGTGTGTGTGTGTATCCGTGTGTGTGTGTATCCGTGTGTGTGTCTGTATCCGTGTGTGTGTGAGTATCCGTGTGTGTGTGAGTATCCGTGTGTGTGTGTAACCGTGTGTGTGTGTGTGTGTATCCGTGTGTGTGTGTGTATCCGTGTGTGTGAGTATCCGTGTGTGTGTGAGTAACCGTGTGTGTGAGTATCCGTGTTTGTGAGTATCCTTGTGTGTGTGTGTATCTGTGTGTGTGAGTATCCGTGTGTGTGTGTGTGTATCCGTGTGTGTGAGTATCCGTGTGTGTGTGTGAGGATCCGTGTGTGTGTGAGTATCCGTGTGTGTGAGTATCCTTGTGTGTGTGGGTAGCCGTGTGTGTGTGAGTATCCGTGTGTGTGTGTATCCGTGTGTGTGTGTGTATCCGTGTGTGTGTGAGTATTCGTGTGTATGTGTGAGTATCCGTGTGTGTGTGTGTATCCGTGTGTGTTTGTATCCGTGTGTGTGGGTATCCGTGTGTGTGTGAGTATCCGTGTGTGTGTGAGTATCCGTGTGTGTGTGTGAGTATCCGTGTGTGTGTGTGTATCCGTGTGTGTGTGTGTATCCGTGTGTGTGTGTATCCGTGTGTGTGGGTAGCCGTGTGTGTGTGAGTATCCGTGTGTGTGTGTATCCGTGTGTGTGTGTGTATCCGTGTGTGTGTGAGTATCCGTGTGTGTGTGTGTATCCGTGTGTGTGTGTGTATCCGTGTGTGTGTGAGTATCCGTGTGTGTGTGTGAGTATCCGTGTGTGTGTGTGTATCCGTGTGTGTGTGAGTATCCGTGTGTGTGTGTGAGTATCCGTGTGTGTGTGTGTGTGTATCTGTGTGTGTGTGAGTATCCGTGTGTGTGTGTGTATCCGTGTGTGTGTGTGTATCCGTGTGTGTGTGAGTATCCGTGTGTGTGTGTGAGTATCCGTGTGTGTGTGTGTATCCGTGTGTGTGTGTATCCGTGTGTGTGTGTATCCGTGTGTGTGGGTATCCATGTGTGTGGGTATCCGTGTGTGTGTGAGTATCCGTGTGTGTGAGTATCCGTGTGTGTGTGTATCCGCGTGTGTGTGAGTATCCGTGTGTGTGTGTATCCGTGTGTGTGGGTATCCGTGTGTATGTGAGTATCCGTGTGTGTGTGTATCCGTGTGTGTGTGTATCCGTGTGTGTGTGTATCCGTGTGTGTGTGTGTATCCGCGTGTGTGTGTGTATCTGTGTGTGTGTGAGTATCCGTGTGTGTGTGTGAATCCGTGTGTGTGTGTATCCGTGTGTGTGTGAGTATCCGTGTGTGTGTGTGTATCCGTGTGTGTGTGTGTATCCGTGTGTGTGTGTATCCGTGTGTGTGTGTATCCGTGTGTGTGAGTATCCGTATGTGTGTGTATCCGTGTGTGTGTGTGTATCCGTGTGTGTGTGAGTATTCGTGTGTATGTGTGAGTATCCGTGTGTGTGTGTGTATCCGTGTGTGTTTGTATCCGTGTGTGTGGGTATCCGTGTGTGTGTGAGTATCCGTGTGTGTGTGAGTATCCGTGTGTGTGTGTATCCGTGTGTGTGTGTGTATCCGTGTGTGTGTGAGTATTCGTGTGTATGTGTGAGTATCCGTGTGTGTGTGTGTATCCGTGTGTGTTTGTATCCGTGTGTGTGGGTATCCGTGTGTGTGTGAGTATCCGTGTGTGTGTGAGTATCCGTGTGTGTGTGTGAGTATCCGTGTGTGTGTGTGTATCCGTGTGTGTGTGTGTATCCGTGTGTGTGTGTATCCGTGTGTGTGGGTAGCCGTGTGTGTGTGAGTATCCGTGTGTGTGTGTATCCGTGTGTGTGTGTGTATCCGTGTGTGTGTGAGTATCCGTGTGTGTGTGTGTATCCGTGTGTGTGTGTGTATCCGTGTGTGTGTGAGTATCCGTGTGTGTGTGTGAGTATCCGTGTGTGTGTGTGTATCCGTGTGTGTGTGAGTATCCGTGTGTGTGTGTGAGTATCCGTGTGTGTGTGTGTGTGTATCTGTGTGTGTGTGAGTATCCGTGTGTGTGTGTGTATCCGTGTGTGTGTGTGTATCCGTGTGTGTGTGAGTATCCGTGTGTGTGTGTGAGTATCCGTGTGTGTGTGTGTATCCGTGTGTGTGTGTATCCGTGTGTGTGTGTATCCGTGTGTGTGGGTATCCATGTGTGTGGGTATCCGTGTGTGTGTGAGTATCCGTGTGTGTGAGTATCCGTGTGTGTGTGTATCCGCGTGTGTGTGAGTATCCGTGTGTGTGTGTATCCGTGTGTGTGGGTATCCGTGTGTGTGTGAGTATCCGTGTGTGTGTGTATCCGTGTGTGTGTGTGTATCCGTGTGTGTGTGTGAGTATCCGTGTGTGTGTGTATCCGTGTGTGTGTGTATCCGTGTGTGTGTGAGTATCCGTGTGTGTGAGTATCCGTGTGTGTGTGTGAGTATCCTTGTGTGTGTGAGTATCCGTGTGTGTGAGTATCCGTGTGTGTGAGTATCCGTGTGTGTGTGTGTATCCGTGTGTGTGTGTGTATCCGTGTGTGTGTGAGTATCCGTGTGTGTGTGTGTATCCGTGTGTGTGTGTGTATCCGTGTGTTTGTGTGTATCCATGTGTGTGAGTATCCGTGTGTGTGTGAGTATCCGTGTGTGTGTGTGTATCCGTGTGTGTGTGCGTATCCGTGTGTGTGTGTATCCGTGTGTGTGTGTATCCGTGTGTGTGTGAGTATCCGTGTGTGTGTGTGTATCCGTGTGTGTGTGTGTATCCGTGTGTGTGTGTGTATCCGTGTGTGTGTGTATCCGTGTGTGTGTGTGTGTATCCGTGTGTGTGTGAGTATCCGTGTGTGTGTGAGTATCCGTGTGTGTGTGTGTATCCGTGTGTGTGTGTGTATCCGTGTGTTTGTGTGTATCCATGTGTGTGAGTATCCGTGTGTGTGTGAGTATCCGTGTGTGTGTGAGTATCCGTGTGTGTGTGTGTATCCGTGTGTGTGTGTGTATCCGTGTGTGTGTGTATCCGTGTGTGTGTGTGTATCCGTGTGTTTGTGTGTATCCATGTGTGTGAGTATCTGTGTGTGTGTGAGTATCCGTGTGTGTGTGTGTATCCGTGTGTGTGTGTATCCGTGTGTGTGTGTATCCGTGTGTGTGGGTATCCATGTGTGTGGGTATCCGTGTGTGTGTGAGTATCCGTGTGTGTGAGTATCCGTGTGTGTGTGTATCCGCGTGTGTGTGAGTATCCGTGTGTGTGTGTATCCGTGTGTGTGGGTATCCGTGTGTGTGTGAGTATCCGTGTGTGTGTGTATCCGTGTGTGTGTGTGTATCCGTGTGTGTGTGTGAGTATCCGTGTGTGTGTGTATCCGTGTGTGTGTGTATCCGTGTGTGTGTGAGTATCCGTGTGTGTGAGTATCCGTGTGTGTGTGTGAGTATCCTTGTGTGTGTGAGTATCCGTGTGTGTGAGTATCCGTGTGTGTGAGTATCCGTGTGTGTGTGTGTATCCGTGTGTGTGTGTGTATCCGTGTGTGTGTGAGTATCCGTGTGTGTGTGTGTATCCGTGTGTGTGTGTGTATCCGTGTGTTTGTGTGTATCCATGTGTGTGAGTATCCGTGTGTGTGTGAGTATCCGTGTGTGTGTGTGTATCCGTGTGTGTGTGCGTATCCGTGTGTGTGTGTATCCGTGTGTGTGTGTATCCGTGTGTGTGTGAGTATCCGTGTGTGTGTGTGTATCCGTGTGTGTGTGTGTATCCGTGTGTGTGTGTGTATCCGTGTGTGTGTGTATCCGTGTGTGTGTGTGTGTATCCGTGTGTGTGTGAGTATCCGTGTGTGTGTGAGTATCCGTGTGTGTGTGTGTATCCGTGTGTGTGTGTGTATCCGTGTGTTTGTGTGTATCCATGTGTGTGAGTATCCGTGTGTGTGTGAGTATCCGTGTGTGTGTGAGTATCCGTGTGTGTGTGTGTATCCGTGTGTGTGTGTGTATCCGTGTGTGTGTGTATCCGTGTGTGTGTGTGTATCCGTGTGTTTGTGTGTATCCATGTGTGTGAGTATCTGTGTGTGTGTGAGTATCCGTGTGTGTGTGTGTATCCGTGTGTGTGTGTGTATCCGTGTGTGTGTGTGTGTATCCGTGTGTGTGTGAGTATCCGTGTGTGTGTGAGTATCCGTGTGTGTGTGTGAGTATCCGTGTGTGTGTGTGTATCCGTGTGTGTGAGTATCCGTTTGTGTGTGTGTATCCGTGTGTGTGTGAGTATCCGTGTGTGTGAGTATCCTTGTGTGTGTGTGTATCTGTGTGTGTGAGTATCCGTGTGTGTGTGTGTGTATCCGTGTGTGTGAGTATCCGTGTGTGTGTGTGTGAGGATCCGTGTGTGTGTGAGTATCCGTGTGTGTGAGTATCCTTGTGTGTGTGAGTATCCGTGTGTGTGTGAGTATCCGTGTGTGTGTGTGTTTCCGTGTGTGTGAGTATCCGTGTGTGTGTGTGTATCCGTGTGTGTGTGAGTATCCGTGTGTGTGAGTATCCGTGTGTGTGTGTGAGTATCCGTGTGTGTGTGTGTATCCGTGTGTGTGTGTGTATCCGCGTGTGTGTGAGTATCCGCGTGTGTGTGAGTATTCGTGTGTGTGTGAGTATCCGTGTGTGTGTGTGTATCCGTGTGTGTGTGTGTATCCGTGTGTGTGTGTATCCGTGTGTGTGGGTAGCCGTGTGTGTGTGAGTATCCGTGTGTGTGTGTATCCGTGTGTGTGTGTGTATCCGTGTGTGTGTGAGTATCCGTGTGTGTGTGTATCCGTGTGTGTGGGTATCCGTGTGTGTGTGAGTATCCGTGTGTGTGTGTATCCGTGTGTGTGTGTGTGTGTGTATCTGTGTGTGTGTGAGTATCCGTGTGTGTGTGTGTGTTACCGTGTGTGTGTGTGTATCCGTGTGTGTGTGAGTATCCGTGTGTGTGTGTGAGTATCCGTGTGTGTGTGTATCCGTGTGTGTGTGTATCCGTGTGTGTGTGTATCCGTGTGTGTGGATATCCGTGTGTGTGTGAGTATCCGTGTGTGTGTGTGTGTGTGTGTGTATCTGTGTGTGTGTGAGTATCCGTGTGTGTGTGTATCCGTGTGTGTGTGAGTATCCGTGTGTGTGTGAGTATCCGTGTGTGTGTGTGAGTATCCGTGTGTGTGTGTGTATCCGTGTGTGTGTGTGTATCCGTGTGTGTGTGTATCCGTGTGTGTGGGTAGCCGTGTGTGTGTGAGTATCCGTGTGTGTGTGTATCCGTGTGTGTGTGTGTATCCGTGTGTGTGTGAGTATTCGTGTGTATGTGTGAGTATCCGTGTGTGTGTGTGTATCCGTGTGTGTGTGTATCCGTGTGTGTGGGTATCCGTGTGTGTGTGAGTATCCGTGTGTGTTTGAATCCGTGTGTGTGTGTATCCGTGTGTGTGTGAGTATCCGTGTGTGTGTGTGTATCCGTGTGTGTGTGTATCCGTGTGTGTGTGTATCCGTGTGTGTGAGTATCTGTATGTGTGAGTGTATCCGTGTGTGTATGAGTATCCGTGTGTGATTGTGTAACCGTGTGTGTGTGTATCCGTGTGTGTGTGTGTATCCGTGTGTGTGTGTGAGTATCCGTGTGTGTGTGTGTATCCGTGTATGTGTGTGTATCCGTGTGTGTGTGTATCGGTGTGTGTGTGAGTATCCGTGTGTGTGAGTATCCGTGTGTGTGTGAGTATCCGTATGTGTGTGTGTATCCGTGTGTGTGTGTGTATCCGTGTGTGTGAGTATCCGTGTGTGTGAGTATCCGTGTGTGTGTGAGTATCCGTGTGTGTGTGTGTGTATCCGTGTGTGTGTGTGTATCCGTGTGTGTGTGTGTATCCGTGTGTGTGTGTATCCGTGTGTGTGGGTAGCCGTGTGTGTGTGAGTATCCGTGTGTGTGTGTATCCGTGTGTGTGTGTGTATCCGTGTGTGTGTGAGTATTCGTGTGTATGTGTGAGTATCCGTGTGTGTGTGTGTATCCGTGTGTGTGTGTATCCGTGTGTGTGGGTATCCGTGTGTGTGTGAGTATCCGTGTGTGTGTGTATCTGTGTGTGTGTGTGTGTGTGTGTGTGTATCTGTGTGTGTGTGAGTATCCGTGTGTGTGTGTGTGTTACCGTGTGTGTGTGTGTGTATCCGTGTGTGTGTGAGTATCCGTGTGTGTGTGTGAGTATCCGTGTGTGTGTGTGTATCCGTGTGTGTGTGTATCCGTGTGTGTGTGTATCCGTGTGTGTGGATATCCGTGTGTGTGTGAGTATCCGTGTGTGTGTATCTGTGTGTGTGTGAGTATCCGTGTGTGTGTGTATCCGTGTGTGTGTATCCGTGTGTGTGTGAGTATCCGTGTGTGTGTGTGAGTATCCGTGCGTGTGTGTGTATCCGTGTGTGTGTGTGTATCCGTGTGTGTGTGTATCCGTGTGTGTGGGTAGCCGTGTGTGTGTGAGTATCCGTGTGTGTGTGTATCCGTGTGTGTGTGTGTATCCGTGTGTGTGTGAGTATTCATGTGTATGTGTGAGTATCCGTGTGTGTGTGTGTATCCGTGTGTGTGTGTATCCGTGTGTGTGGGTATCCATGTGTGTGTGAGTATCCGTGTGTGTGTGTATCCGTGTGTGTGTGTGTATCCGTGTGTGTGTGAGTATCCGTGTGTGTGTGTGAGTATCCGTGTGTGTGTGTATCCGTGTGTGTGTGTATCCGTGTGTGTGTGTATCCGTGTGTGTGGGTATCCATGTGTGTGGGTATCCGTGTGTGTGTGAGTATCCGTGTGTGTGAGTATCCGTGTGTGTGTGTGTATCCGCGTGTGTGTGAGTATCCGTGTGTGTGTGTATCCGTGTGTGTGGGTATCCGTGTGTGTGTGAGTATCCGTGTGTGTGTGTATCCGTGTGTGTGTGTATCCGTGTGCGTGTGTATCCGTGTGTGTGTGTGTATCCGCGTGTGTGTGTGTATCTGTGTGTGTGTGAGTATCCGTGTGTGTGTGTGAATCCGTGTGTGTGTGTATCCGTGTGTGTGTGAGTATCCGTGTGTGTGTGTGTATCCGTGTGTGTGTGTATCCGTGTGTGTGTGTATCCGTGTGTGTGAGTATCCGTATGTGTGTGTGTATCCGTGTGTGTGTGAGTATCCGTGTGTGTGTGTATCCGTGTGTGTGTGTATCCGTGTGTGTGTGAGTATCCGTGTGTGTGTATCCATGTGTGTGTGTGTATCCGTGTGTGTGTGTGTATCCGTATCCGTGTGTGTGTGTGTATCTGTGTGTGTGTGAGTATCCGTGTGTGTGTGTATCCGTGTGTGTGTGAGTATCCGTGTGTGTGAGTATCCGTGTGTGTGTGTGAGTATCCTTGTGTGTGTGAGTATCCGTGTGTGTGAGTATCCGTGTGTATGAATATCCGTGTGTGTGTGTGTATCCGTGTGTGTGTGTGTATCCGTGTGTGTGTGAGTATCCGTGTGTGTGTGTGCATCCGTGTGTGTGTGTGTATCCGTGTGTTTGTGTGTATCCATGTGTGTGAGTATCCGTGTGTGTGTGTGTATCCGTGTGTGTGTGTATCCGTGTGTGTGTGAGTATCCGTGTGTGTGTGAGTATCCGTGTGTGTGTGTGAGTATCCGTGTGTGTGTGTGTATCCGTGTGTGTGTGTGTATCTGTGTGTGTGAGTATCCGTGTGTGTGTGTATCCGTGTGTGTGTGAGTATCCGTGTGTGTGTGTGTGTATCCGTGTGTGTGAGTATCCGTGTGTGTGTGTGAGGATCCGTGTGTGTGTGAGTATCCGTGTGTGTGAGTATCCTTGTGTGTGTGTGTATCTGTGTGTGTGTGAGTATCCGTGTGTGTGTGTGTATCCGTGTGTGTGAGTATCCGTGTGTGTGTGTGTATCCGTGTGTGTGTGAGTATCCGTGTGTGTGAGTATCCGTGTGTGTGTGTGAGTATCCGTGTGTGTGTGTGTATCCGTGTGTGTGTGTGTATCCGCGTGTGTGTGAGTATCCGTGTGTGTGTGAGTATTCGTGTGTGTGTGAGTATCCGTGTGTGTGTGAGTATTCGTGTGTGTGTGAGTATCCGTGTGTGTGTGTGTGTATCCGTGTGTGTGTGTGTATCCGTGTGTGTGTGTATCCGTGTGTGTGGGTAGCCGTGTGTGTGTGAGTATCCGTGTGTGTGTGTATCCGTGTGTGTGTGTGTATCCGTGTGTGTGTGAGTATCCGTGTGTGTGTGTGTATCCGTGTGTGTGTGTATCCGTGTGTGTGGGTATCCGTGTGTGTGTGAGTATCCGTGTGTGTGTGTATCCGTGTGTGTGTGTGTGTGTGTATCTGTGTGTGTGTGAGTATCCGTGTGTGTGTGTGTGTTACCGTGTGTGTGTGTGTATCCGTGTGTGTGTGAGTATCCGTGTGTGTGTGTGAGTATCCGTGTGTGTGTGTGTATCCGTGTGTGTGTGTATCCGTGTGTGTGTGTATCCGTGTGTGTGGATATCCGTGTGTGTGTGAGTATCCGTGTGTGTGTGTGTGTGTGTGTATCTGTGTGTGTGTGAGTATCCGTGTGTGTGTGTATCCGTGTGTGTGTGAGTATCCGTGTGTGTGTGAGTATCCGTGTGTGTGTGTGAGTATCCGTGTGTGTGTGTGTATCCGTGTGTGTGTGTGTATCCGTGTGTGTGTGTATCCGTGTGTGTGGGTAGCCGTGTGTGTGTGAGTATCCGTGTGTGTGTGTATCCGTGTGTGTGTGTGTATCCGTGTGTGTGTGAGTATTCGTGTGTATGTGTGAGTATCCGTGTGTGTGTGTGTATCCGTGTGTGTGTGTATCCGTGTGTGTGGGTATCCGTGTGTGTGTGAGTATCCGTGTGTGTGTGTATCCGTGTGTGTGTGTGTGTGTGTGTATCTGTGTGTGTGTGAGTATCCGTGTGTGTGTGTGTATCCGTGTGTGTGTGTGTATCCGTGTGTGTGTGTATCCGTGTGTGTGTGTATCCGTGTGTGTGGGTATCCGTGTGTGTGTGAGTATCCGTGTGTGTGAGTATCCGTGTGTGTGTGAGTATCCGCGTGTGTGTGAGTATCCGTGTGTGTGTGTATCCGTGTGTGTGGGTATCCGTGTGTGTGTGAGTATCCGTGTGTGTGTGTATCCGTGTGTGTGTGTATCCGTGTGTGTGTGTATCCGTGTGTGTGTGTGTATCCGCGTGTGTGTGTGTATCTGTGTGTGTGTGAGTATCCGTGTGTGTGTGAGTATCCGTGTGTGTGTTTGAATCCGTGTGTGTGTGTATCCGTGTGTGTGTGAGTATCCGTGTGTGTGTGTGTATCCGTGTGTGTGTGTGTATCCGTGTGTGTGTGTATCCGTGTGTGTGTGTATCCGTGTGTGTGAGTATCTGTGTGTGTGTGTGTATCCGTGTGTGTGTGAGTATCCGTGTGTGTGTGTATCCGTGTGTGTGTGTGTATCCGTGTGTGTGTGTGAGTATCCGTGTGTTTGTGTGTGTATCCGTGTGTGTGTATCCATTTGTGTGTGTGTATCCGTGTGTGTGTGTGTATCCGTGTGTGTGAGTATCCGTGTGTGTGTGTATCCGTGTGTGTGTGTTTATCCGTGTGTGTGTGAGTAACCGTGTGTGTGAGTATCCTTGTGTGTGTGTGTATCTGTGTGTGTGTGAGTATCCGTGTGTGTGTGTATCCGTGTGTGTGTGAGTATCCGTGTGTGTGAGTATCCGTGTGTGTGTGTGAGTATCCTTGTGTGTGTGAGTATCCGTGTGTGTGAGTATCCGTGTGTGTGAGTATCCGTGTGTGTGTGTGTATCCGTGTGTGTGTGTGTATCCGTGTGTGTGTGAGTATCCGTGTGTGTGTGTGTATCCGTGTGTGTGTGTGTATCCGTGTGTTTGTGTGTATCCATGTGTGTGAGTATCCGTGTGTGTGTGAGTATCCGTGTGTGTGTGAGTATCCGTGTGTGTGTGTGTATCCGTGTGTGTGTGTGTATCCGTGTGTGTGTGTGTGTATCCGTGTGTGTGTGAGTATCCGTGTGTGTGTGAGTATCCGTTTGTGTGTTTGAGTATCTGTGTGCGTGTGTGTATCCGTGTGTGTGTGAGTATCCGTGTGTGTGTATCCGTGTGTGTGTGTATCCGTGTGTGTGTGTGTATCCGTGTGTGTGTGTATCCGTGTGTGTGTCTGTATCCGTGTGTGTGTGAGTATCCGTGTGTGTGTGAGTATCCGTGTGTGTGTGTAACCGTGTGTGTGTGTGTATCCGTGTGTGTGTGTGTATCCGTGTGTGTGAGTATCCGTGTGTGTGTGAGTAACCGTGTGTGTGAGTATCCGTGTTTGTGAGTATCCTTGTGTGTGTGTGTATCTGTGTGTGTGAGTATCCGTGTGTGTGTGTGTGTATCCGTGTGTGTGAGTATCCGTGTGTGTGTGTGAGGATCCGTGTGTGTGTGAGTATCCGTGTGTGTGAGTATCCTTGTGTGTGTGGGTAGCCGTGTGTGTGTGAGTATCCGTGTGTGTGTGTATCCGTGTGTGTGTGTGTATCCGTGTGTGTGTGAGTATTCGTGTGTATGTGTGAGTATCCGTGTGTGTGTGTGTATCCGTGTGTGTTTGTATCCGTGTGTGTGGGTATCCGTGTGTGTGTGAGTATCCGTGTGTGTGTGAGTATCCGTGTGTGTGTGTGAGTATCCGTGTGTGTGTGTGTATCCGTGTGTGTGTGTGTATCCGTGTGTGTGTGTATCCGTGTGTGTGGGTAGCCGTGTGTGTGTGAGTATCCGTGTGTGTGTGTATCCGTGTGTGTGTGTGTATCCGTGTGTGTGTGTGTATCCGTGTGTGTGTGTGTATCCGTGTGTATGTGAGTATCCGTGTGTGTGTGTGAGTATCCGTGTGTGTGTGTGTATCCGTGTGTGTGTGAGTATCCGTGTGTGTGTGTGAGTATCCGTGTGTGTGTGTCTGTGTATCTGTGTGTGTGTGAGTATCCGTGTGTGTGTGTGTATCCGTGTGTGTGTGTGTATCCGTGTGTGTGTGAGTATCCGTGTGTGTGTGTGAGTATCCGTGTGTGTGTGTGTATCCGTGTGTGTGTGTATCCGTGTGTGTGTGTATCCGTGTGTGTGGGTATCCATGTGTGTGGGTATCCGTGTGTGTGTGAGTATCCGTGTGTGTGAGTATCCGTGTGTGTGTGTATCCGCGTGTGTGTGAGTATCCGTGTGTGTGTGTATCCGTGTGTGTGGGTATCCGTGTGTGTGTGAGTATCCGTGTGTGTGTGTATCCGTGTGTGTGTGTATCCGTGTGTGTGTGTATCCGTGTGTGTGTGTGTATCCGCGTGTGTGTGTGTATCTGTGTGTGTGTGAGTATCCGTGTGTGTGTGTGAATCCGTGTGTGTGTGTATCCGTGTGTGTGTGAGTATCCGTGTGTGTGTGTGTATCCGTGTGTGTGTGTGTATCCGTGTGTGTGTGTATCCGTGTGTGTGTGTATCCGTGTGTGTGAGTATCCGTATGTGTGTGTGTATTCGTGTGTGTGTGAGTATCCGTGTGTGTGTGTATCCGTGTGTGTGTGTGTATCCGTGTGTGTGTGTGAGTATCCGTGTGTGTGTGTATCCGTGTGTGTGTGTATCCGTGTGTGTGTGAGTATCCGTGTGTGTGAGTATCCGTGTGTGTGTGTGAGTATCCTTGTGTGTGTGAGTATCCGTGTGTGTGAGTATCCGTGTGTGTGAGTATCCGTGTGTGTGTGTGTATCCGTGTGTGTGTGTGTATCCGTGTGTGTGTGAGTATCCGTGTGTGTGTGTGTATCCGTGTGTGTGTGTGTATCCGTGTGTTTGTGTGTATCCATGTGTGTGAGTATCCGTGTGTGTGTGAGTATCCGTGTGTGTGTGAGTATCCGTGTGTGTGTGTGTATCCGTGTGTGTGTGTGTATCCGTGTGTGTGTGAGTATCCGTGTGTGTGTGAGTATCCTTGTGTGTGTGGGTAGCCGTGTGTGTGTGAGTATCCGTGTGTGTGTGTATCCGTGTGTGTGTGTGTATCCGTGTGTGTGAGTATCCATGTGTGTGAGTATCCGTGTGTGTGTGTGTATCCGTGTGTGTGTGTGTATCCGTGTGTGTGTGAGTATCCGTGTGTGTGTGTGTATCCGTGTGTGTGTGTGTATCCGTGTGTGTGTGTGTATCCGTGTGTGTGTGTGTATCCGTGTGTTTGTGTGTATCCATGTGTGTGAGTATCCGTGTGTGTGTGAGTATCCGTGTGTGTGTGAGTATCCGTGTGTGTGTGTGTATCCGTGTGTGTGTGTGTATCCGTGTGTGTGTGTGTGTATCCGTGTGTGTGTGAGTATCCGTGTGTGTGTGAGTATCCGTTTGTGTGTTTGAGTATCTGTGTGCGTGTGTGTATCCGTGTGTGTGTGAGTATCCGTGTGTGTGTATCCGTGTGTGTGTGTATCCGTGTGTGTGTGTGTATCCGTGTGTGTGTGTATCCGTGTGTGTGTCTGTATCCGTGTGTGTGTGAGTATCCGTGTGTGTGTGAGTATCCGTGTGTGTGTGTAACCGTGTGTGTGTGTGTGTATCCGTGTGTGTGTGTGTATCCGTGTGTGTGAGTATCCGTGTGTGTGTGAGTAACCGTGTGTGTGAGTATCCGTGTTTGTGAGTATCCTTGTGTGTGTGTGTATCTGTGTGTGTGAGTATCCGTGTGTGTGTGTGTGTATCCGTGTGTGTGAGTATCCGTGTGTGTGTGTGAGGATCCGTGTGTGTGTGAGTATCCGTGTGTGTGAGTATCCTTGTGTGTGTGGGTAGCCGTGTGTGTGTGAGTATCCGTGTGTGTGTGTATCCGTGTGTGTGTGTGTATCCGTGTGTGTGTGAGTATTCGTGTGTATGTGTGAGTATCCGTGTGTGTGTGTGTATCCGTGTGTGTTTGTATCCGTGTGTGTGGGTATCCGTGTGTGTGTGAGTATCCGTGTGTGTGTGTATCCGTGTGTGTGTGTGTGTGTGTGTGTGTATCTGTGTGTGTGTGAGTATCCGTGTGTGTGTGTGTGTTACCGTGTGTGTGTGTGTATCCGTGTGTGTGTGAGTATCCGTGTGTGTGTGTGAGTATCCGTGTGTGTGTGTGTATCCGTGTGTGTGTGTATCCGTGTGTGTGTGTATCCGTGTGTGTGGATATCCGTGTGTGTGTGAGTATCCGTGTGTGTGTGTGTGTGTGTATCTGTGTGTGTGTGAGTATCCGTGTGTGTGTGTGTATCAGTGTGTGTGTGTGTATCCGTGTGTGTGTGAGTATCCGTGTGTGTGTGTGAGTATCCGTGTGTGTGTGTGTATCCGTGTGTGTGTGTGTATCCGTGTGTGTGTGTATCCGTGTGTGTGGGTAGCCGTGTGTGTGTGAGTATCCGTGTGTGTGTGTATCCGTGTGTGTGTGTGTGTATCCGTGTGTGTGTGAGTATTCGTGTGTATGTGTGAGTATCCGTGTGTGTGTGTGTATCCGTGTGTGTGTGTATCCGTGTGTGTGGGTATCCGTGTGTGTGTGAGTATCCGTGTGTGTGTGTATCCGTGTGTGTGTGTGTATCCGTGTGTGTGTGAGTATCCGTGTGTGTGTGTGTATCCGTGTGTGTGTGTGTATCCGTGTGTGTGTGAGTATCCGTGTGTGTGTGTGAGTATCCGTGTGTGTGTGTGTATCCGTGTGTGTGTGAGTATCCGTGTGTGTGTGTGAGTATCCGTGTGTGTGTGTGTGTGTATCTGTGTGTGTGTGAGTATCCGTGTGTGTGTGTGTATCCGTGTGTGTGTGTGTATCCGTGTGTGTGTGAGTATCCGTGTGTGTGTGTGAGTATCCGTGTGTGTGTGTGTATCCGTGTGTGTGTGTATCCGTGTGTGTGTGTATCCGTGTGTGTGGGTATCCATGTGTGTGGGTATCCGTGTGTGTGTGAGTATCCGTGTGTGTGAGTATCCGTGTGTGTGTGTATCCGCGTGTGTGTGAGTATCCGTGTGTGTGTGTATCCGTGTGTGTGGGTATCCGTGTGTGTGTGAGTATCCGTGTGTGTGTGTATCCGTGTGTGTGTGTGTATCCGTGTGTGTGTGTATCCGTGTGTGTGTGTGTATCCGCGTGTGTGTGTGTATCTGTGTGTGTGTGAGTATCCGTGTGTGTGTGTGAATCCGTGTGTGTGTGTATCCGTGTGTGTGTGAGTATCCGTGTGTGTGTGTGTATCCGTGTGTGTGTGTGTATCCGTGTGTGTGTGTATCCGTGTGTGTGTGTATCCGTGTGTGTGAGTATCCGTATGTGTGTGTGTATTCGTGTGTGTGTGAGTATCCGTGTGTGTGTGTATCCGTGTGTGTGTGTGTATCCGTGTGTGTGTGTGAGTATCCGTGTGTGTGTGTATCCGTGTGTGTGTGTATCCGTGTGTGTGTGAGTATCCGTGTGTGTGAGTATCCGTGTGTGTGTGTGAGTATCCTTGTGTGTGTGAGTATCCGTGTGTGTGAGTATCCGTGTGTGTGAGTATCCGTGTGTGTGTGTGTATCCGTGTGTGTGTGTGTATCCGTGTGTGTGTGAGTATCCGTGTGTGTGTGTGTATCCGTGTGTGTGTGTGTATCCGTGTGTTTGTGTGTATCCATGTGTGTGAGTATCCGTGTGTGTGTGAGTATCCGTGTGTGTGTGAGTATCCGTGTGTGTGTGTGTATCCGTGTGTGTGTGTGTATCCGTGTGTGTGTGTGTGTATCCGTGTGTGTGTGAGTATCCGTGTGTGTGTGAGTATCCGTGTGTGTGTTTGAGTATCTGTGTGCGTGTGTGTATCCGTGTGTGTGTGAGTATCCGTGTGTGTGTATCCGTGTGTGTGTGTATCCGTGTGTGTGTGAGTATCCGTGTGTGTGTGTATCCGTGTGTGTATTCTGTATCCGTGTGTGTGTGAGTATCCGTGTGTGTGTGAGTATCCGTGTGTGTGTGTAACCGTGTGTGTGTGTGTGTATCCGTGTGTGTGTGTGTATCCGTGTGTGTGAGTATCCGTGTGTGTGTGAGTAACCGTGTGTGTGAGTATCCGTGTGTGTGAGTATCCTTGTGTGTGTGTGTATCTGTGTGTGTGAGTATCCGTGTGTGTGTGTGTGTATCCGTGTGTGTGAGTATCCGTGTGTGTGTGTGTGAGGATCCGTGTGTGTGTGAGTATCCGTGTGTGTGAGTATCCTTGTGTGTGTGGGTAGCCGTGTGTGTGTGAGTATCCGTGTGTGTGTGTATCCGTGTGTGTGTGTGTATCCGTGTGTGTGTGAGTATTCGTGTGTATGTGTGAGTATCCGTGTGTGTGTGTGTATCCGTGTGTGTGTGTATCCGTGTGTGTGGGTATCCGTGTGTGTGTGAGTATCCGTGTGTGTGTGTATCCGTGTGTGTGTGTGTGTGTGTATCTGTGTGTGTGTGAGTATCCGTGTGTGTGTGTGTGTTACCGTGTGTGTGTGTGTATCCGTGTGTGTGTGAGTATCCGTGTGTGTGTGTGAGTATCCGTGTGTGTGTGTGTATCCGTGTGTGTGTGTATCCGTGTGTGTGTGTATCCGTGTGTGTGGATATCCGTGTGTGTGTGAGTATCCGTGTGTGTGTGTGTGTGTGTGTATCTGTGTGTGTGTGAGTATCCGTGTGTGTGTGTGTATCCGTGTGTGTGTGTGTATCCGTGTGTGTGTGAGTATCCGTGTGTGTGTGTGAGTATCCGTGTGTGTGTGTGTATCCGTGTGTGTGTGTGTATCCGTGTGTGTGTGTATCCGTGTGTGTGGGTAGCCGTGTGTGTGTGAGTATCCGTGTGTGTGTGTATCCGTGTGTGTGTGTGTGTATCCGTGTGTGTGTGAGTATTCGTGTGTATGTGTGAGTATCCGTGTGTGTGTGTGTATCCGTGTGTGTGTGTATCCGTGTGTGTGGGTATCCGTGTGTGTGTGAGTATCCGTGTGTGTGTGTATCCGTGTGTGTGTGTGTATCCGTGTGTGTGTGAGTATCCGTGTGTGTGTGTGTATCCGTGTGTGTGTGTGTATCCGTGTGTGTGTGAGTATCCGTGTGTGTGTGTGAGTATCCGTGTGTGTGTGTGTATCCGTGTGTGTGTGAGTATCCGTGTGTGTGTGTGAGTATCCGTGTGTGTGTGTGTGTGTATCTGTGTGTGTGTGAGTATCCGTGTGTGTGTGTGTATCCGTGTGTGTGTGTGTATCCGTGTGTGTGTGAGTATCCGTGTGTGTGTGTGAGTATCCGTGTGTGTGTGTGTATCCGTGTGTGTGTGTATCCGTGTGTGTGTGTATCCGTGTGTGTGGGTATCCATGTGTGTGGGTATCCGTGTGTGTGTGAGTATCCGTGTGTGTGAGTATCCGTGTGTGTGTGTATCCGCGTGTGTGTGAGTATCCGTGTGTGTGTGTATCCGTGTGTGTGGGTATCCGTGTGTGTGTGAGTATCCGTGTGTGTGTGTATCCGTGTGTGTGTGTGTATCCGTGTGTGTGTGTATCCGTGTGTGTGTGTGTATCCGCGTGTGTGTGTGTATCTGTGTGTGTGTGAGTATCCGTGTGTGTGTGTGAATCCGTGTGTGTGTGTATCCGTGTGTGTGTGAGTATCCGTGTGTGTGTGTGTATCCGTGTGTGTGTGTGTATCCGTGTGTGTGTGTATCCGTGTGTGTGTGTATCCGTGTGTGTGAGTATCCGTATGTGTGTGTGTATTCGTGTGTGTGTGAGTATCCGTGTGTGTGTGTATCCGTGTGTGTGTGTGTATCCGTGTGTGTGTGTGAGTATCCGTGTGTGTGTGTATCCGTGTGTGTGTGTATCCGTGTGTGTGTGAGTATCCGTGTGTGTGAGTATCCGTGTGTGTGTGTGAGTATCCTTGTGTGTGTGAGTATCCGTGTGTGTGAGTATCCGTGTGTGTGAGTATCCGTGTGTGTGTGTGTATCCGTGTGTGTGTGTGTATCCGTGTGTGTGTGAGTATCCGTGTGTGTGTGTGTATCCGTGTGTGTGTGTGTATCCGTGTGTTTGTGTGTATCCATGTGTGTGAGTATCCGTGTGTGTGTGAGTATCCGTGTGTGTGTGAGTATCCGTGTGTGTGTGTGTATCCGTGTGTGTGTGTGTATCCGTGTGTGTGTGTGTGTATCCGTGTGTGTGTGAGTATCCGTGTGTGTGTGAGTATCCGTGTGTGTGTTTGAGTATCTGTGTGCGTGTGTGTATCCGTGTGTGTGTGAGTATCCGTGTGTGTGTATCCGTGTGTGTGTGTATCCGTGTGTGTGTGAGTATCCGTGTGTGTGTGTATCCGTGTGTGTATTCTGTATCCGTGTGTGTGTGAGTATCCGTGTGTGTGTGAGTATCCGTGTGTGTGTGTAACCGTGTGTGTGTGTGTGTATCCGTGTGTGTGTGTGTATCCGTGTGTGTGAGTATCCGTGTGTGTGTGAGTAACCGTGTGTGTGAGTATCCGTGTGTGTGAGTATCCTTGTGTGTGTGTGTATCTGTGTGTGTGAGTATCCGTGTGTGTGTGTGTGTATCCGTGTGTGTGAGTATCCGTGTGTGTGTGTGTGAGGATCCGTGTGTGTGTGAGTATCCGTGTGTGTGAGTATCCTTGTGTGTGTGGGTAGCCGTGTGTGTGTGAGTATCCGTGTGTGTGTGTATCCGTGTGTGTGTGTGTATCCGTGTGTGTGTGAGTATTCGTGTGTATGTGTGAGTATCCGTGTGTGTGTGTGTATCCGTGTGTGTGTGTATCCGTGTGTGTGGGTATCCGTGTGTGTGTGAGTATCCGTGTGTGTGTGTATCCGTGTGTGTGTGTGTGTGTGTATCTGTGTGTGTGTGAGTATCCGTGTGTGTGTGTGTGTTACCGTGTGTGTGTGTGTATCCGTGTGTGTGTGAGTATCCGTGTGTGTGTGTGAGTATCCGTGTGTGTGTGTGTATCCGTGTGTGTGTGTATCCGTGTGTGTGTGTATCCGTGTGTGTGGATATCCGTGTGTGTGTGAGTATCCGTGTGTGTGTGTGTGTGTGTGTATCTGTGTGTGTGTGAGTATCCGTGTGTGTGTGTGTATCCGTGTGTGTGTGTGTATCCGTGTGTGTGTGAGTATCCGTGTGTGTGTGTGAGTATCCGTGTGTGTGTGTGTATCCGTGTGTGTGTGTGTATCCGTGTGTGTGTGTATCCGTGTGTGTGGGTAGCCGTGTGTGTGTGAGTATCCGTGTGTGTGTGTATCCGTGTGTGTGTGTGTATCCGTGTGTGTGTGAGTATTCGTGTGTATGTGTGAGTATCCGTGTGTGTGTGTGTATCCGTGTGTGTGTGTATCCGTGTGTGTGGGTATCCGTGTGTGTGTGAGTATCCGTGTGTGTGTGTATCCGTGTGTGTGTGTGTATCCGTGTGTGTGTGAGTATCCGTGTGTGTGTGTGTATCTGTGTGTGTGTGTGTATGCGTGTGTGTGTGAGTATCCGTGTGTGTGTGTGAGTATCCGTGTGTGTGTGTGTATCCGTGTGTGTGTGAGTATCCGTGTGTGTGTGTGAGTATCCGTGTGTGTGTGTGTGTGTATCTGTGTGTGTGTGAGTATCCGTGTGTGTGTGTGTATCCGTGTGTGTGTGTGTATCCGTGTGTGTGTGAGTATCCGTGTGTGTGTGTGAGTATCCGTGTATGTGTGTGTATCCGTGTGTGTGTGTATCCGTGTGTGTGTGTATCCGTGTGTGTGGGTATCCATGTGTGTGGGTATCCGTGTGTGTGTGAGTATCCGTGTGTGTGAGTATCCGTGTGTGTGTGTATCCGCGTGTGTGTGAGTATCCGTGTGTGTGTGTATCCGTGTGTGTGGGTATCCGTGTGTGTGTGAGTATCCGTGTGTGTGTGTATCCGTGTGTGTGTGTATCCGTGTGTGTGTGTATCCGTGTGTGTGTGTGTATCCGCGTGTGTGTGTGTATCTGTGTGTGTGTGAGTATCCGTGTGTGTGTGTGAATCCGTGTGTGTGTGTATCCGTGTGTGTGTGAGTATCCGTGTGTGTGTGTGTGTATCCGTGTGTGTGTGTGTATCCGTGTGTGTGTGTATCCGTGTGTGTGTGTATCCGTGTGTGTGAGTATCCGTATGTGTGTGTGTATTCGTGTGTGTGTGAGTATCCGTGTGTGTGTGTATCCGTGTGTGTGTGTGTATCCGTGTGTGTGTGTGAGTATCCGTGTGTGTGTGTATCCGTGTGTGTGTATCCATGTGTGTGTGTGTGTTTCCGTGTGTGTGTGTGTATCCGTATCCGTGTGTGTGTCTGTATCTGTGTGTGTGTGAGTATCCGTGTGTGTGTGTATCCGTGTGTGTGTGAGTATCCGTGTGTGTGAGTATCCGTGTGTGTGTGTGAGTATCCTTGTGTGTGTGAGTATCCGTGTGTGTGATTATCCGTGTGTATGACTATCCGTGTGTGTGTGTGTATCCGTGTGTGTGTGTGTATCCGTGTGTGTGTGAGTATCCGTGTGTGTGTGTGCATCCGTGTGTGTGTGTGTATCCGTGTGTTTGTGTGTATCCATGTGTGTGAGTATCCGTGTGTGTGTGAGTATCCGTGTGTGTGTGTGTATCCGTGTGTGTGTGTGTATCCGTGTGTGTGTGTGTATCCGTGTGTGTGTGTGTGTATCCGTGTGTGTGTGAGTATCCGTGTGTGTGTGAGTATCCGTGTGTGTGTGTGAGTATCCGTGTGTGTGTGTGTATCCGTGTGTGTGAGTATCCGTGTGTGTGTCTGTATCCGTGTGTGTGTGAGTATCCGTGTGTGTGAGTATCCTTGTGTGTGTGTGTATCTGTGTGTGTGAGTATCCGTGTGTGTGTGTATCCGTGTGTGTGTGAGTATCCGTGTGTGTGTGTGTGTATCCGTGTGTGTGAGTATCCGTGTGTGTGTGTGTGAGGATCCGTGTGTGTGTGAGTATCCGTGTGTGTGAGTATCCTTGTGTGTGTGAGTATCCGTGTGTGTGTGAGTATCCGTGTGTGTGTGTGTTTCCGTGTGTGTGAGTATCAGTGTGTGTGTGTGTGTATCCATGTGTGTGTGAGTATCCGTGTGTGTGAGTATCCGTGTGTGTGTGTGAGTATCCGTGTGTGTGTGTGTATCCGTGTGTGTGTGTGTATCCGCGTGTGTGTGAGTATCCGCGTGTGTGTGAGTATTCGTGTGTGTGTGAGTATCCGTGTGTGTGTGTGTATCCGTGTGTGTGTGTGTATCCGTGTGTGTGTGTATCCGTGTGTGTGTGAGTATCCGTGTGTGTGTGTATCCGTGTGTGTGTGTGTATCTGTGTGTGTGTGAGTATCCGTGTGTGTGTGTATCCGTGTGTGGGTATCCGTGTGTGTGTGAGTATCCGTGTGTGTGTGTATCCGTGTGTGTGTGTGTGTGTATCTGTGTGTGTGTGAGTATCCGTGTGTGTGTGTGTGTTACCGTGTGTGTGTGTGTATCCGTGTGTGTGTGAGTATCCGTGTCTGTGTGTGAGTAGCCGTGTGTGTGTGTATCCGTGTGTGTGAGTAGCCGTGTGTGTGTGTATCCGTGTGTGTGTGTATCCGTGTGTGTGTGTATCCGTGTGTGTGTGAGTATCCGTGTGTGTGTGTGTGTGTGTGTATCTGTGTGTGTGTGAGTATCCGTGTGTGTGTGTATCCGTGTGTGTGTGAGTATCCGTGTGTGTGTGAGTTTCCGTGTGTGTGTGTGAGTATCCGTGTGTGTGTGTGTATCCGTGTGTGTGTGTGTGTATCCGTGTGTGTGTGTATCCGTGTGTGTGGGTAGCCGTGTGTGTGTGAGTATCCGTGTGTGTGTGTATCCGTGTGTGTGTGTGTATCCGTGTGTGTGTGAGTATTCGTGTGTATGTGTGAGTATCCGTGTGTGTGTGTGTATCCGTGTGTGTGTGTATCCGTGTGTGTGGGTATCCGTGTGTGTGTGAGTATCCGTGTGTGTGTGTATCCGTGTGTGTGTGTGTGTGTGTATCTCTGTGTGTGTGAGTATCCGTGTGTGTGTGTGTATCCGTGTGTGTGTGTGTATCCGTGTGTGTGTGAGTATCCGTGTGTGTGTGTGAGTATCCGTGTGTGTGTGTGTATCCATGTGTGTGTGTATCCGTGTGTGTGTGTATCCGTGTGTGTGGGTATCCGTGTGTGTGTGAGTATCCGTGTGTGTGAGTATCCGTGTGTGTGTGTGTATCCGCGTGTGTGTGAGTATCCGTGTGTGTGTGTATCCGTGTGTGTGGGTATCCGTGTGTGTGTGAGTATCCGTGTGTGTGTGTATCCGTGTGTGTGTATCCGTGTGTGTGTGTGTATCCGCGTGTGTGTGTGAGTATCTGTGTGCGTGTGTGTATCCGTGTGTGTGTGAGTATCCGTGTGTGTGTATCCGTGTGTGTGTGTATCCGTGTGTGTGTGTATCCGTGTGTGTGTGAGTATCCGTGTGTGTGTTTGAATCCGTGTGTGTGTGTATCCGTGTGTGTGTGAGTATCCGTGTGTGTGTGTGTATCCGTGTGTGTGTGTGTATCCGTGTGTGTGTGTATCCGTGTGTGTGTGTATCCGTGTGTGTGAGTATCCGTATGTGTGTGTGTATCCGTGTGTGTGTGAGTATCCGTGTGTGTGTGTATCCGTGTGTGTGTGTGTATCCGTGTGTGTGTGTGAGTATCCGTGTGTGTGTGTGTGTGTGTATCCGTGTGTGTGTATCCATTTGTGTGTGTGTATCCGTGTGTGTGTGTGTATCCGTGTGTGTGAGTATCCGTGTGTGTGTGTATCCGTGTGTGTGTGTTTATCCGTGTGTGTGTGAGTAACCGTGTGTGTGAGTATCCTTGTGTGTGTGTGTATCTGTGTGTGTGTGAGTATCCGTGTGTGTGTGTATCCGTGTGTGTGTGAGTATCCGTGTGTGTGAGTATCCGTGTGTGTGTGTGAGTATCCTTGTGTGTGTGAGTATCCGTGTGTGTGAGTATCCGTGTGTGTGAGTATCCGTGTGTGTGTGTGTATCCGTGTGTGTGTGTGTATCCGTGTGTGTGTGAGTATCCGTGTGTGTGTGTGTATCCGTGTGTGTGTGTGTATCCGTGTGTTTGTGTGTATCCATGTGTGTGAGTATCCGTGTGTGTGTGAGTATCCGTGTGTGTGTGTGTAACCGTGTGTGTGTGTGTGTATCCGTGTGTGTGTGTGTATCCGTGTGTGTGAGTATCCGTGTGTGTGTGAGTAACCGTGTGTGTGAGTATCCGTGTGTGTGAGTATCCTTGTGTGTGTGTGTATCTGTGTGTGTGAGTATCCGTGTGTGTGTGTGTGTATCCGTGTGTGTGAGTATCCGTGTGTGTGTGTGAGGATCCGTGTGTGTGTGAGTATCCGTGTGTGTGAGTATCCTTGTGTGTGTGGGTAGCCGTGTGTGTGTGAGTATCCGTGTGTGTGTGTATCCGTGTGTGTGTGTGTATCCGTGTGTGTGTGAGTATTCGTGTGTATGTGTGAGTATCCGTGTGTGTGTGTGTATCCGTGTGTGTGTGTATCCGTGTGTGTGGGTATCCGTGTGTGTGTGAGTATCCGTGTGTGTGTGTATCCGTGTGTGTGTGTGTGTGTGTATCTGTGTGTGTGTGAGTATCCGTGTGTGTGTGTGTGTTACCGTGTGTGTGTGTGTATCCGTGTGTGTGTGAGTATCCGTGTGTGTGTGTGAGTATCCGTGTGTGTGTGTGTATCCGTGTGTGTGTGTATCCGTGTGTGTGTGTATCCGTGTGTGTGGATATCCGTGTGTGTGTGAGTATCCGTGTGTGTGTGTGTGTGTGTGTGTATCTGTGTGTGTGTGAGTATCCGTGTGTGTGTGTGTATCCGTGTGTGTGTGTGTATCCGTGTGTGTGTGAGTATCCGTGTGTGTGTGTGAGTATCCGTGTGTGTGTGTGTATCCGTGTGTGTGTGTGTATCCGTGTGTGTGTGTATCCGTGTGTGTGGGTAGCCGTGTGTGTGTGAGTATCCGTGTGTGTGTGTATCCGTGTGTGTGTGTGTATCCGTGTGTGTGTGAGTATTCGTGTGTATGTGTGAGTATCCGTGTGTGTGTGTGTATCCGTGTGTGTGTGTATCCGTGTGTGTGGGTATCCGTGTGTGTGTGAGTATCCGTGTGTGTGTGTATCCGTGTGTGTGTGTGTATCCGTGTGTGTGTGAGTATCCGTTTGTGTGTGTGTATCCGTGTATGTGTGTGTATCCGTGTGTGTGTGAGTATCCGTGTGTGTGTGTGAGTATCCGTGTGTCTGTGTGTATCCGTGTGTGTGTGAGTATCCGTGTGTGTGTGTGAGTATCCGTGTGTGTGTGTGTGTGTATCTGTGTGTGTGTGAGTATCCGTGTGTGTGTGTGTATCCGTGTGTGTGTGTGTATCCGTGTGTGTGTGAGTATCCGTGTGTGTGTGTGAGTATCCGTGTGTGTGTGTGTATCCGTGTGTGTGTGTATCCGTGTGTGTGTGTATCCGTGTGTGTGGGTATCCATGTGTGTGGGTATCCGTGTGTGTGTGAGTATCCGTGTGTGTGAGTATCCGTGTGTGTGTGTATCCGCGTGTGTGTGAGTATCCGTGTGTGTGTGTATCCGTGTGTGTGGGTATCCGTGTGTGTGTGAGTATCCGTGTGTGTGTGTATCCGTGTGTGTGTGTATCCGTGTGTGTGTGTATCCGTGTGTGTGTGTGTATCCGCGTGTGTGTGTGTATCTGTGTGTGTGTGAGTATCCGTGTGTGTGTGTGAATCCGTGTGTGTGTGTATCCGTGTGTGTGTGAGTATCCGTGTGTGTGTGTGTATCCGTGTGTGTGTGTGTATCCGTGTGTGTGTGTATCCGTGTGTGTGTGTATCCGTGTGTGTGAGTATCCGTATGTGTGTGTGTATTCGTGTGTGTGTGAGTATCCGTGTGTGTGTGTATCCGTGTGTGTGTGTGTATCCGTGTGTGTGTGTGAGTATCCGTGTGTGTGTGTATCCGTGTGTGTGTATCCATGTGTGTGTGTGTGTTTCCGTGTGTGTGTGTGTATCCGTATCCGTGTGTGTGTCTGTATCTGTGTGTGTGTGAGTATCCGTGTGTGTGTGTATCCGTGTGTGTGTGTGTATCCGTGTGTGTGTGTATCCGTGTGTGTGGGTAGCCGTGTGTGTGTGAGTATCCGTGTGTGTGTGTATCCGTGTGTGTGTGTGTATCCGTGTGTGTGTGAGTATTCGTGTGTATGTGTGAGTATCCGTGTGTGTGTGTGTATCCGTGTGTGTGTGTATCCGTGTGTGTGGGTATCCGTGTGTGTGTGAGTATCCGTGTGTGTGTGTATCCGTGTGTGTGTGTGTATCCGTGTGTGTGTGAGTATCCGTGTGTGTGTGTGTATCCGTGTATGTGTGTGTATCCGTGTGTGTGTGAGTATCCGTGTGTGTGTGTGAGTATCCGTGTGTCTGTGTGTATCCGTGTGTGTGTGAGTATCCGTGTGTGTGTGTGGGTATCCGTGTGTGTGTGTGTGTGTATCTGTGTGTGTGTGAGTATCCGTGTGTGTGTGTGTATCCGTGTGTGTGTGTGTATCCGTGTGTGTGTGAGTATCCGTGTGTGTGTGTGAGTATCCGTGTGTGTGTGTGTATCCGTGTGTGTGTGTATCCGTGTGTGTGTGTATCCGTGTGTGTGGGTATCCATGTGTGTGGGTATCCGTGTGTGTGTGAGTATCCGTGTGTGTGAGTATCCGTGTGTGTGTGTATCCGCGTGTGTGTGAGTATCCGTGTGTGTGTGTATCCGTGTGTGTGGGTATCCGTGTGTGTGTGAGTATCCGTGTGTGTGTGTATCCGTGTGTGTGTGTATCCGTGTGTGTGTGTATCCGTGTGTGTGTGTGTATCCGCGTGTGTGTGTGTATCTGTGTGTGTGTGAGTATCCGTGTGTGTGTGTGAATCCGTGTGTGTGTGTATCCGTGTGTGTGTGAGTATCCGTGTGTGTGTGTGTATCCGTGTGTGTGTGTGTATCCGTGTGTGTGTGTATCCGTGTGTGTGTGTATCCGTGTGTGTGAGTATCCGTATGTGTGTGTGTATTCGTGTGTGTGTGAGTATCCGTGTGTGTGTGTATCCGTGTGTGTGTGTGTATCCGTGTGTGTGTGTGAGTATCCGTGTGTGTGTGTATCCGTGTGTGTGTATCCATGTGTGTGTGTGTGTTTCCGTGTGTGTGTGTGTATCCGTATCCGTGTGTGTGTCTGTATCTGTGTGTGTGTGAGTATCCGTGTGTGTGTGTATCCGTGTGTGTGTGAGTATCCGTGTGTGTGAGTATCCGTGTGTGTGTGTGAGTATCCTTGTGTGTGTGAGTATCCGTGTGTGTGATTATCCGTGTGTATGAGTATCCGTGTGTGTGTGTGTATCCGTGTGTGTGTGTGTATCCGTGTGTGTGTGAGTATCCGTGTGTGTGTGTGCATCCGTGTGTGTGTGTGTATCCGTGTGTTTGTGTGTATCCATGTGTGTGAGTATCCGTGTGTGTGTGAGTATCCGTGTGTGTGTGTGTATCCGTGTGTGTGTGTGTATCCGTGTGTGTGTGAGTATCCGTGTGTGTGTGAGTATCCGTGTGTGTGTGTGAGTATCCGTGTGTGTGTGTGTATCCGTGTGTGTGAGTATCCGTGTGTGTGTGTGTATCCGTGTGTGTGTGAGTATCCGTGTGTGTGAGTATCCTTGTGTGTGTGTGTATCTGTGTGTGTGAGTATCCGTGTGTGTGTGTATCCGTGTGTGTGTGAGTATCCGTGTGTGTGTGTGTGTATCCGTGTGTGTGAGTATCCGTGTGTGTGTGTGTGAGGATCCGTGTGTGTGTGAGTATCCGTGTGTGTGAGTATCCTTGTGTGTGTGAGTATCCGTGTGTGTGTGAGTATCCGTGTGTGTGTGTGTTTCCGTGTGTGTGAGTATCCGTGTGTGTGTGTGTATCCATGTGTGTGTGAGTATCCGTGTGTGTGAGTATCCGTGTGTGTGTGTGAGTATCCGTGTGTGTGTGTGTATCCGTGTGTGTGTGTGTATCCGCGTGTGTGTGAGTATCCGCGTGTGTGTGAGTATTCGTGTGTGTGTGAGTATCCGTGTGTGTGTGTGTATCCGTGTGTGTGTGTGTATCCGTGTGTGTGTGTATCCGTGTGTGTGTGAGTATCCGTGTGTGTGTGTATCCGTGTGTGTGTGTGTATCTGTGTGTGTGTGAGTATCCGTGTGTGTGTGTATCCGTGTGTGGGTATCCGTGTGTGTGTGAGTATCCGTGTGTGTGTGTATCCGTGTGTGTGTGTGTGTGTGTGTATCTGTGTGTGTGTGAGTATCCGTGTGTGTGTGTGTGTTACCGTGTGTGTGTGTGTATCCGTGTGTGTGTGAGTATCCGTGTCTGTGTGTGAGTAGCCGTGTGTGTGTGTATCCGTGTGTGTGTGTATCCCCGTGTGTGTGTGTATCCGTGTGTGTGGATATCCGTGTGTGTGTGAGTATCCGTGTGTGTGTGTGTGTGTGTGTATCTGTGTGTGTGTGAGTATCCGTGTGTGTGTGTATCCGTGTGTGTGTGAGTATCCGTGTGTGTGTGAGTTTCCGTGTGTGTGTGTGAGTATCCGTGTGTGTGTGTGTATCCGTGTGTGTGTGTGTGTATCCGTGTGTGTGTGTATCCGTGTGTGTGGGTAGCCGTGTGTGTGTGAGTATCCGTGTGTGTGTGTATCCGTGTGTGTGTGTGTATCCGTGTGTGTGTGAGTATTCGTGTGTATGTGTGAGTATCCGTGTGTGTGTGTGTATCCGTGTGTGTGTGTATCCGTGTGTGTGGGTATCCGTGTGTGTGTGAGTATCCGTGTGTGTGTGTATCCGTGTGTGTGTGTGTGTGTGTATCTCTGTGTGTGTGAGTATCCGTGTGTGTGTGTGTATCCGTGTGTGTGTGTGTATCCGTGTGTGTGTGAGTATCCGTGTGTGTCTGTGAGTATCCGTGTGTGTGTGTGTATCCATGTGTGTGTGTATCCGTGTGTGTGTGTATCCGTGTGTGTGGGTATCCGTGTGTGTGTGAGTATCCGTGTGTGTGAGTATCCGTGTGTGTGTGTGTATCCGCGTGTGTGTGAGTATCCGTGTGTGTGTGTATCCGTGTGTGTGGGTATCCGTGTGTGTGTGAGTATCCGTGTGTGTGTGTATCCGTGTGTGTGTATCCGTGTGTGTGTGTGTATCCGCGTGTGTGTGTGAGTATCTGTGTGCGTGTGTGTATCCGTGTGTGTGTGAGTATCCGTGTGTGTGTATCCGTGTGTGTGTGTATCCGTGTGTGTGTGTATCCGTGTGTGTGTGAGTATCCGTGTGTGTGTTTGAATCCGTGTGTGTGTGTATCCGTGTGTGTGTGAGTATCCATGTGTGTGTGTGTATCCGTGTGTGTGTGTGTATCCGTGTGTGTGTGTATCCGTGTGTGTGTGTATCCGTGTGTGTGAGTATCCGTATGTGTGTGTGTATCCGTGTGTGTGTGAGTATCCGTGTGTGTGTGTATCCGTGTGTGTGTGTGTATCCGTGTGTGTGTGTGAGTATCCGTGTGTGTGTGTGTGTGTGTATCCGTGTGTGTGTATCCATTTGTGTGTGTGTATCCGTGTGTGTGTGTGTATCCGTGTGTGTGAGTATCCGTGTGTGTGTGTATCCGTGTGTGTGTGTTTATCCGTGTGTGTGTGAGTAACCGTGTGTGTGAGTATCCTTGTGTGTGTGTGTATCTGTGTGTGTGTGAGTATCCGTGTGTGTGTGTATCCGTGTGTGTGTGAGTATCCGTGTGTGTGAGTATCCGTGTGTGTGTGTGAGTATCCTTGTGTGTGTGAGTATCCGTGTGTGTGAGTATCCGTGTGTGTGAGTATCCGTGTGTGTGTGTGTATCCGTGTGTGTGTGTGTATCCGTGTGTGTGTGAGTATCCGTGTGTGTGTGTGTATCCGTGTGTGTGTGTGTATCCGTGTGTTTGTGTGTATCCATGTGTGTGAGTATCCGTGTGTGTGTGAGTATCCGTGTGTGTGTGTGTATCCGTGTGTGTGTGTGTATCCGTGTGTGTGTGTGTGTATCCGTGTGTGTGTGAGTATCCGTGTGCGTGTGAGTATCCGTGTGTGTGTGTGAGTATCTGTGTGCGTGTGTGTATCCGTGTGTGTGTGAGTATCCGTGTGTGTGTATCCGTGTGTGTGTGTATCCGTGTGTGTGTGTATCCGTGTGTGTGTGTATCCGTGTGTGTGTCTGTATCCGTGTGTGTGTGAGTATCCGTGTGTGTGTGAGTATCCGTGTGTGTGTGTGTAACCGTGTGTGTGTGTGTGTATCCGTGTGTGTGTGTGTATCCGTGTGTGTGAGTATCCGTGTGTGTGTGTGTATCCGTGTGTGTGTGAGTATCCGTGTGTGTGAGTATCCTTGTGTGTGTGTGTATCTGTGTGTGTGAGTATCCGTGTGTGTGTGTATCCGTGTGTGTGTGAGTATCCGTGTGTGTGTGTGTATCCGTGTGTGTGAGTATCCGTGTGTGTGTGTGTGTATCCGTGTGTGTGTGAGTATCCGTGTGTGTGAGTATCCTTGTGTGTGTGTGTATCTGTGTGTGTGAGTATCCGTGTGTGTGTGTATCCGTGTGTGTGTGTGTATCCGTGTGTGTGTGTGTGTATCCGTGTGTGTGAGTATCCGTGTGTGTGTGTGAGGATCCGTGTGTGTGTGAGTATCCGTGTGTGTGAGTATCCTTGTGTGTGTGTGTATCTGTGTGTGTGTGAGTATCCGTGTGTGTGTGTATCCGTGTGTGTGTGAGTATCCGTGTGTGTGTGAGTATCCGTGTGTGTGTGTGTATCCGTGTGTGTGAGTATCCATGTGTGTGTGTGTATCCGTGTGTGTGTGAGTATCCGTGTGTGTGTGAGAGTATCCGTGTGTGTGTGTGAGTATCCGTGTGTGTGTGTGTATCCGTGTGTGTTTTGTATCCGTGTGTGTGTGTGAGTATCCGTGTGTGTGAGTATCCGTGTGTGTCTGTGTATCCGTGTGTGTGTGTGTATCCGTGTGTGTGTGTATCCGTGTGTGTGTGTGAGTATCCGTGTGTGTGAGTATCCGTGTGTGTCTGTGTATCCGTGTGTGTGAGTATCCGTGTGTGTGTGTGTATCCGTGTGTGTGTGTATCCGTGTGTGTGTGTGAGTATCCGTGTGTGTGTGTATATCCGTGTGTGTGTGTATCCGTGTGTGTGAGTATCCGTGTGTGTCTGTGTATCCATGTGTGTGTGTGTATCCGTGTGTGTGTGAGTATCCGTGTGTGTGTGAGTATCCGTGCGTGTGTGTGTATCCGTGCGTGTGTGAGTATCCGTGTGTGTGAGAGTATCCGTGTGTGTGTGTGTGTATCCGTGTGTGTGTGTGTGTATCCGTGTGTGTGTGTGTATCCGTGTGTGTGTGAGTATCCGTGTGTGTGTGAGTATCCGTGTGTGTGTGTGTATCCGTGTGTGTGTGACTATCCGTGTGTGTGTGTGTGTTTCCGTGTGTGTGTGTGTATCCGTGTGTTTGTGTGTATCCATGTGTGTGAGTATCCGTGTGTGTGTGAGTATCCGTGTGTGTGTGTGTGTGTATCCGTGTGTGTGTGTGTATCCATGTGTGTGTGTGTGTATCCGTGTGTGTGTGTGAGTATCTGTGTGCGTGTGTGTATCCGTGTGCGTGTGAGTATCCGTGTGTGTGTATCCGTGTGTGTGTGTATCCGTGTGTGTGTGCGTATCCGTGTGTGTGTGCGTATGCGTGTGTGTGTCTGTATCCGTGTGTGTGTGAGTATCCGTGTGTGTGTGAGTATCCGTGTGTGTGTGTGTAACCGTGTGTGTGTGTGTATCAGTGTGTGTGTGTATCCGTGTGTGTGAGTATCCGTGTGTGTGTGTGTATCCGTGTGTGTGTGAGTATCCGTGTGTGTGAGTATCCTTGTGTGTGTGTGTATCTGTGTGTGTGAGTATCCGTGTGTGTGTGTATCCGTGTGTGTGTGAGTATCCGTGTGTGTGTGTGTGTATCCGTGTGTGTGAGTATCCGTGTGTGTGTGTGAGGATCCGTGTGTGTGTGAGTATCCGTGTGTGTGAGTATCCTTGTGTGTGTGTGTATCTGTGTGTGTGTGAGTATCCGTGTGTGTGTGTATCCGTGTGTGTGTGAGTATCCGTGTGTGTGTGAGTATCCGTGTGTGCGTGTGTATCCGTGTGTGTGAGTATCCATGTGTGTGTGTGTATCCGTGTGTGTGTGAGTATCCGTGTGTGTGTGAGAGTATCCGTGTGTGTGTGTGAGTATCCGTGTGTGTCTGTGTATCCGTGTGTGTGTGTGTATCCGTGTGTGTGTATCCGCTTGTGTGTGTGAGTATCCGTGTGTGTGAGTATCCGTGTGTGTCTGTGTATCCGTGTGTGTGTGAGTATCCGTGTGTGTGTGTGTATCCGTGTGTGTGTGTATCCATGTGTGTGTGTCAGTATCCGTGTGTGTGTGTGTATCCGTGTGTGTGTGTATCCGTGTGTGTGAGTATCTGTGTGTGTCTGAGTATCCGTGTGTGTGTGTGTATCCGTGTGTGTGTGAGTATCCGTGTGTGTGTGAGTATCCGTGCGTGTGTGTATCCGTGTGTGTGAGTATCCGTGTGTGTGAGAGTATCCGTGTGTGTGTGTGTGTATCCGTGTGTGTGTGTGTATCCGTGTGTGTGTGTGTATCCGTGTGTGTGTGAGTATCCGTGTGTGTGTGTGTGTATCCGTGTGTGTGTGAGTATCCGTGTGTGTGTGTGTATCCGTGTGTGTGTGAGTATCCGTGTGTGTGTGAGTATCCGTGTGTGTGTGTGTATCCGTGTGTGTGTGAGTATCCGTGTGTGTGTGTGTATCCGTGTGTGTGTGTGTATCCGTGTGTGTGTATCCGTGTGTGTGTGTGTGTCCGTGTGTGTGTGTGTGTCCGTGTGTGTGTGTGTGTCCGTGTGTGTGTGTATTCGTGTGTGTGTGTATATCCATGTGTGTGTGTGTATATCCGTGTGTGTGTGTATCCGTGTGTGTGCGTATCCGTGTGTATCTGTGTATCCGTGTGTGTGTGTTTATCCGTGTGCGTGTGTGTATCCGTGTGTGTGTGTGTATCCGTGTGCGTGTGTATCCGTGTGTGTGTGTATCCGTGTGTGTGAGTATCCGTGTGTGTCTGTGTATACGTGTGTGTGAGAGTATCTGTGTGTGTGTGTGTATCCGTGTGTGTGTGTGTATCCGTGTGTGTGTGTATCCGTGTGTGTGTGTATATCCGTATGTGTGTGAGTATCCGTGTGTGTGTGTGTATCCGTGTGTGTGTGAGTATCCGTGTGTGTGTGTATCCGTGTGTGTGTGAGTATCCGTGTGTGTGTGAGTATCCGTGTGTGAGTGTGTGTATCCGTGTGTGTGTGTGTGTATCCGTGTGTGTGTGTGTATCCGTGTGTGTGTGTATCCGTGTGTGTGTGTGTCCGTGTGTGTGTGTGTCCGTGTGTGTGTGTGAGTATCCGTGTGTGTGTGTATCCGTGTGTGTGTGTATCCGTGTGTGTGAGTATCCGTGTGTGTCTGTGTATCCGTGTGTGTCTGTGTATCCGTGTGTGTGTGTGTATCCGTGTGTGTGTGTGTATCCGTGTGTGCGTGAGAATCCGTGTGTGTGTGAGTATCCGTGTGTGTGAGTATCCGTGTGTGTGTATCCGTGTGTGTGTGAGTATCCGTGTGTGTGTGTATCCGTGTATGTGTGTGTATCCGTGTGTGTGAGTATCCGTGTGTGTCTGTGTATCCGTGTGTGTGTGAGTATCCGTGTGTGAGTATCCTTGTGTGTGTGTGTATCTGTGTGTGTGAGTATCCGTGTGTGTGTGTATCCGTGTGTGTGTGAGTATCCGTGTGTGTGTGTGTGTATCCGTGTGTGTGAGTATCCGTGTGTGTGTGTGAGGATCCGTGTGTGTGTGAGTATCCGTGTGTGTGAGTATACTTGTGTGTGTGTGTATCTGTGTGTGTGTGAGTATCCGTGTGTGTGTGTATCCGTGTGTGTGTGAGTATCCGTGTGTGTGTGAGTATCCGTGTGTGTGTGTGTATCCGTGTGTGTGAGTATCCATGTGTGTGTGTGTATCCGTGTGTGTGTGAGTATCCGTGTGTGTGTGAGAGTATCCGTGTGTGTGTGTGAGTATCCGTGTGTGTGTGTGTATCCGTGTGTGTTTTGTATCCGTGTGTGTGTGTGAGTATCCGTGTGTGTGAGTATCCGTGTGTGTCTGTGTATCCGTGTGTGTGTGTGTATCCGTGTGTGTGTGTATCCGTGTGTGTGTGTGAGTATCCGTGTGTGTGAGTATCCGTGTGTGTCTGTGTATCCGTGTGTGTGAGTATCCGTGTGTGTGTGTGTATCCGTGTGTGTGTGTATCCGTGTGTGTGTGTGAGTATCCGTGTTTGTGTGTGTATCCGTGTGTGTGTGTATCCGTGTGTGTGAGTATCCGTGTGTGTCTGTGTATCCATGTGTGTGTGTGTGTATCCGTGTGTGTGTGAGTATCCGTGTGTGTGTGAGTATCCGTGCGTGTGTGTGTATCCGTGTGTGTGTGAGTATCCGTGTGTGTGAGAGTATCCGTGTGTGTGTGTGTGTATCCGTGTGTGTGTGTGTGTATCCGTGTGTGTGTGTGTATCCGTGTGTGTGTGAGTATCCGTGTGTGTGTGAGTATCCGTGTGTGTGTGTGTATCCGTGTGTGTGTGACTATCCGTGTGTGTGTGTGTTTCCGTGTGTGTGTGTGTATCCGTGTGTTTGTGTGTATCCATGTGTGTGAGTATCCGTGTGTGTGTGAGTATCCGTGTGTGTGTGTGTGTGTATCCGTGTGTGTGTGTATCCATGTGTGTGTGTGTGTATCCGTGTGTGTGTGTGAGTATCTGTGTGCGTGTGTGTATCCGTGTGTGTGTGAGTATCCGTGTGTGTGTATCCGTGTGTGTGTGTATCCGTGTGTGTGTGCGTATCCGTGTGTGTGTGTGTATCCGTGTGTGTGTCTGTATCCGTGTGTGTGTGAGTATCCGTGTGTGTGTGAGTATCCGTGTGTGTGTGTGTAACCGTGTGTGTGTGTGTATCTGTGTGTGTGTGTATCCGTGTGTGTGAGTATCCGTGTGTGTGTGTGTATCCGTGTGTGTGTGAGTATCCGTGTGTGTGAGTATCCTTGTGTGTGTGTGTATCTGTGTGTGTGAGTATCCGTGTGTGTGTGTATCCGTGTGTGTGTGAGTATCCGTGTGTGTGTGAGTGTATCCGTGTGTGTGAGTATCCGTGTGTGTGTGTGAGGATCCGTGTGTGTGTGAGTATCCGTGTGTGTGAGTATCCTTGTGTGTGTGTGTATCTGTGTGTGTGTGAGTATCCGTGTGTGTGTGTATCCGTGTGTGTGTGTGTATCCGCGTGTGTGTGAGTATCCGCGTGTGTGTGAGTATTCGTGTGTGTGTGAGTATCCGTGTGTGTGTGTGTATCCGTGTGTGTGTGTATCCGTGTGTGTGGGTATCCGTGTGTGTGTGAGTATCCGTGTGTGTGTGTATCCGTGTGTGTGTGTGTGTGTGTATCTGTGTGTGTGTGAGTATCCGTGTGTGTGTGTGTGTTACCGTGTGTGTGTGTGTATCCGTGTGTGTGTGAGTATCCGTGTGTGTGTGTGAGTATCCGTGTGTGTGTGTGTATCCGTGTGTGTGTGTATCCGTGTGTGTGTGTATCCGTGTGTGTGGATATCCGTGTGTGTGTGAGTATCCGTGTGTGTGTGTGTGTGTGTGTGTATCTGTGTGTGTGTGAGTATCCGTGTGTGTGTGTGTATCCGTGTGTGTGTGTGTATCCGTGTGTGTGTGAGTATCCGTGTGTGTGTGTGAGTATCCGTGTGTGTGTGTGTATCCGTGTGTGTGTGTGTATCCGTGTGTGTGTGTATCCGTGTGTGTGGGTAGCCGTGTGTGTGTGAGTATCCGTGTGTGTGTGTATCCGTGTGTGTGTGTGTATCCGTGTGTGTGTGAGTATTCGTGTGTATGTGTGAGTATCCGTGTGTGTGTGTGTATCCGTGTGTGTGTGTATCCGTGTGTGTGGGTATCCGTGTGTGTGTGAGTATCCGTGTGTGTGTGTATCCGTGTGTGTGTGTGTATCCGTGTGTGTGTGAGTATCCGTGTGTGTGTGTGTATCCGTGTGTGTGTGTATCCGTGTGTGTGTGAGTATCCGTGTGTGTGTGTGAGTATCCGTGTGTGTGTGTGTATCCGTGTGTGTGTGAGTATCCGTGTGTGTGTGTGAGTATCCGTGTGTGTGTGTGTGTGTATCTGTGTGTGTGTGAGTATCCGTGTGTGTGTGTGTATCCGTGTGTGTGTGTGTATCCGTGTGTGTGTGAGTATCCGTGTGTGTCTGTGTATCCGTGTGTGTGTGTGTATCCGTGTGTGTGTATCCGTGTGTGTGTGTGAGTATCCGTGTGTGTGAGTATCCGTGTGTGTCTGTGTATCCGTGTGTGTGTGAGTATCCGTGTGTGTGTGTGTATCCGTGTGTGTGTGTATCCATGTGTGTGTGTCAGTATCCGTGTGTGTGTGTGTATCCGTGTGTGTGTGTATCCGTGTGTGTGAGTATCTGTGTGTGTCTGAGTATCCGTGTGTGTGTGTGTATCCGTGTGTGTGTGAGTATCCGTGTGTGTGTGAGTATCCGTGCGTGTGTGTATCCGTGTGTGTGAGTATCCGTGTGTGTGAGAGTATCCGTGTGTGTGTGTGTGTATCCGTGTGTGTGTGTGTATCCGTGTGTGTGTGTGTATCCGTGTGTGTGTGAGTATCCGTGTGTGTGTGTGTGTATCCGTGTGTGTGTGAGTATCCGTGTGTGTGTGTGTATCCGTGTGTGTGTGAGTATCCGTGTGTGTGTGAGTATCCGTGTGTGTGTGTGTATCCGTGTGTGTGTGAGTATCCGTGTGTGTGTGTGTATCTGTGTGTGTGTGTGTATCCGTGTGTGTGTATCCGTGTGTGTGTGTGTGTCCGTGTGTGTGTGTGTGTCCGTGTGTGTGTGTGTGTCCGTGTGTGTGTGTATTCGTGTGTGTGTGTATATCCATGTGTGTGTGTGTATATCCGTGTGTGTGTGTATCCGTGTGTGTGCGTATCCGTGTGTATCTGTGTATCCGTGTGTGTGTGTTTATCCGTGTGCGTGTGTGTATCCGTGTGTGTGTGTGTATCCGTGTGCGTGTGTATCCGTGTGTGTGTGTATCCGTGTGTGTGAGTATCCGTGTGTGTCTGTGTATACGTGTGTGTGAGAGTATCTGTGTGTGTGTGTGTATCCGTGTGTGTGTGTGTATCCGTGTGTGTGTGTATCCGTGTGTGTGTGTATATCCGTATGTGTGTGAGTATCCGTGTGTGTGTGTGTATCCGTGTGTGTGTGAGTATCCGTGTGTGTGTGTATCCGTGTGTGTGTGAGTATCCGTGTGTGTGTGAGTATCCGTGTGTGAGTGTGTGTATCCGTGTGTGTGTGTGTGTATCCGTGTGTGTGTGTGTATCCGTGTGTGTGTGTATCCGTGTGTGTGTGTATCCGTGTGTGTGTGTGTCCGTGTGTGTGTGTGAGTATCCGTGTGTGTGTGTATCCGTGTGTGTATGTATCCGTGTGTGTTTGTATCCATGTGTGTGTGTATCCGTGTGTGTGTGTATCCGTGTGTGTGAGTATCCGTGTGTGTCTGTGTATCCGTGTGTGTCTGTGTATCCGTGTGTGTGTGTGTATCCGTGTGTGTGTGTGTATCCGTGTGTGCGTGAGAATCCGTGTGTGTGTGAGTATCCGTGTGTGTGAGTATCCGTGTGTGTGTATCTGTGTGTGTGTGAGTATCCGTGTGTGTGTGTATCCGTGTATGTGTGTGTATCGTGTGTGTGAGTATCCGTGTGTGTCTGTGTATCCGTGTGTGTGTGAGTATCCGTGTGTGAGTATCCTTGTGTGTGTGTGTATCTGTGTGTGTGAGTATCCGTGTGTGTGTGTATCCGTGTGTGTGTGAGTATCCGTGTGTGTGTGTGTGTATCCGTGTGTGTGAGTATCCGTGTGTGTGTGTGAGGATCCGTGTGTGTGTGAGTATCCGTGTGTGTGAGTATCCTTGTGTGTGTGTGTATCTGTGTGTGTGTGAGTATCCGTGTGTGTGTGAGTATCCGTGTGTGTGTGTGTATCCGTGTGTGTGAGTATCCATGTGTGTGTGTGTATCCGTGTGTGTGTGAGTATCCGTGTGTGTGTGAGAGTATCCGTGTGTGTGTGTGAGTATCCGTGTGTGTGTGTGTATCCGTGTGTGTTTTGTATCCGTGTGTGTGTGTGAGTATCCGTGTGTGTGAGTATCCGTGTGTGTCTGTGTATCCGTGTGTGTGTGTGTATCCGTGTGTGTGTGTATCCGTGTGTGTGTGTGAGTATCCGTGTGTGTGAGTATCCGTGTGTGTCTGTGTATCCGTGTGTGTGAGTATCCGTGTGTGTGTGTGTATCCGTGTGTGTGTGTATCCGTGTGTGTGTGTGAGTATCCGTGTTTGTGTGTGTATCCGTGTGTGTGTGTATCCGTGTGTGTGAGTATCCGTGTGTGTCTGTGTATCCATGTGTGTGTGTGTATCCGTGTGTGTGTGAGTATCCGTGTGTGTGTGAGTATCCGTGCGTGTGTGTGTATCCGTGTGTGTGTGAGTATCCGTGTGTGTGAGAGTATCCGTGTGTGTGTGTGTGTATCCGTGTGTGTGTGTGTGTATCCGTGTGTGTGTGTGTATCCGTGTGTGTGTGAGTATCCGTGTGTGTGTGAGTATCCGTGTGTGTGTGTGTATCCGTGTGTGTGTGACTATCCGTGTGTGTGTGTGTTTCCGTGTGTGTGTGTGTATCCGTGTGTTTGTGTGTATCCATGTGTGTGAGTATCCGTGTGTGTGTGAGTATCCGTGTGTGTGTGTGTGTGTATCCGTGTGTGTGTGTATCCATGTGTGTGTGTGTGTATCCGTGTGTGTGTGTGAGTATCTGTGTGCGTGTGTGTATCCGTGTGTGTGTGAGTATCCGTGTGTGTGTATCCATGTGTGTGTGTATCCGTGTGTGTGTGCGTATCCGTGTGTGTGTGTGTATCCGTGTGTGTGTCTGTATCCGTGTGTGTGTGAGTATCCGTGTGTGTGTGAGTATCCGTGTGTGTGTGTGTAACCGTGTGTGTGTGTGTATCTGTGTGTGTGTGTATCCGTGTGTGTGAGTATCCGTGTGTGTGTGTGTATCCGTGTGTGTGTGAGTATCCGTGTGTGTGAGTATCCTTGTGTGTGTGTGTATCTGTGTGTGTGAGTATCCGTGTGTGTGTGTATCCGTGTGTGTGTGAGTATCCGTGTGTGTGTGAGTGTATCCGTGTGTGTGAGTATCCGTGTGTGTGTGTGAGGATCCGTGTGTGTGTGAGTATCCGTGTGTGTGAGTATCCTTGTGTGTGTGTGTATCTGTGTGTGTGTGAGTATCCGTGTGTGTGTGTATCCGTGTGTGTGTGTGTATCCGCGTGTGTGTGAGTATCCGCGTGTGTGTGAGTATTCGTGTGTGTGTGAGTATCCGTGTGTGTGTGTGTATCCGTGTGTGTGTGTATCCGTGTGTGTGGGTATCCGTGTGTGTGTGAGTATCCGTGTGTGTGTGTATCCGTGTGTGTGTGTGTGTGTGTATCTGTGTGTGTGTGAGTATCCGTGTGTGTGTGTGTGTTACCGTGTGTGTGTGTGTATCCGTGTGTGTGTGAGTATCCGTGTGTGTGTGTGAGTATCCGTGTGTGTGTGTGTATCCGTGTGTGTGTGTATCCGTGTGTGTGTGTATCCGTGTGTGTGGATATCCGTGTGTGTGTGAGTATCCGTGTGTGTGTGTGTGTGTGTGTGTATCTGTGTGTGTGTGAGTATCCGTGTGTGTGTGTGTATCCGTGTGTGTGTGTGTATCCGTGTGTGTGTGAGTATCCGTGTGTGTGTGTGAGTATCCGTGTGTGTGTGTGTATCCGTGTGTGTGTGTGTATCCGTGTGTGTGTGTATCCGTGTGTGTGGGTAGCCGTGTGTGTGTGAGTATCCGTGTGTGTGTGTATCCGTGTGTGTGTGTGTATCCGTGTGTGTGTGAGTATTCGTGTGTATGTGTGAGTATCCGTGTGTGTGTGTGTATCCGTGTGTGTGTGTATCCGTGTGTGTGGGTATCCGTGTGTGTGAGTATCCGTGTGTGTGTGTATCCGTGTGTGTGTGTGTATCCGTGTGTGTGTGAGTATCCGTGTGTGTGTGTGTATCCGTGTGTGTGTGTGTATCCGTGTGTGTGTGAGTATCCGTGTGTGTGTGTGAGTTCCGTGTGTGTGTGTGTATCCGTGTGTGTGTGAGTATCCGTGTGTGTGTGTGAGTATCCGTGTGTGTGTGTGTGTGTATCTGTGTGTGTGTGAGTATCCGTGTGTGTGTGTGTATCCGTGTGTGTGTGTGTATCCGTGTGTGTGTGAGTATCCGTGTGTGTGTGTGAGTATCCGTGTGTGTGTGTGTATCCGTGTGTGTGTGTATCCGTGTGTGTGGGTATCCATGTGTGTGGGTATCCGTGTGTGTGTGAGTATCCGTGTGTGTGAGTATCCGTGTGTGTGTGTATCCGCGTGTGTGTGAGTATCCGTGTGTGTGTGTATCCGTGTGTGTGGGTATCCGTGTGTGTGTGAGTATCCGTGTGTGTATGTATCCGTGTGTGTGTGTATCCGTGTGTGTGTGTATCCGTGTGTGTGTGTGTATCCGCGTGTGTGTGTGTATCTGTGTGTGTGTGAGTATCCGTGTGTGTGTGTGAATCCGTGTGTGTGTGTATCCGTGTGTGTGTGAGTATCCGTGTGTGTGTGTGTATCCGTGTGTGTGTGTGTATCCGTGTGTGTGTGTATCCGTGTGTGTGTGTATCCGTGTGTGTGAGTATCCGTATGTGTGTGTGTATTCGTGTGTGTGTGAGTATCCGTGTGTGTGTGTATCCGTGTGTGTGTGTGTATCCGTGTGTGTGTGTGAGTATCCGTGTGTGTGTGTATCCGTGTGTGTGTATCCATGTGTGTGTGTGTGTTTCCGTGTGTGTGTGTGTATCCGTATCCGTGTGTGTGTCTGTATCTGTGTGTGTGTGAGTATCCGTGTGTGTGTGTATCCGTGTGTGTGTGAGTATCCGTGTGTGTGAGTATCCGTGTGTGTGTGTGAGTATCCTTGTGTGTGTGAGTATCCGTGTGTGTGATTATCCGTGTGTATGAGTATCCGTGTGTGTGTGTGTATCCGTGTGTGTGTGTGTATCCGTGTGTGTGTGAGTATCCGTGTGTGTGTGTGCATCCGTGTGTGTGTGTGTATCCGTGTGTTTGTGTGTATCCATGTGTGTGAGTATCCGTGTGTGTGTGAGTATCCGTGTGTGTGTGTGTATCCGTGTGTGTGTGTGTATCCGTGTGTGTGTGTGTGTATCCGTGTGTGTGTGAGTATCCGTGTGTGTGTGAGTATCCGTGTGTGTGTGTGAGTATCCGTGTGTGTGTGTGTATCCGTGTGTGTGAGTATCCGTGTGTGTGTGTGTATCCGTGTGTGTGTGAGTATCCGTGTGTGTGAGTATCCTTGTGTGTGTGTGTATCTGTGTGTGTGAGTATCCGTGTGTGTGTGTATCCGTGTGTGTGTGAGTATCCGTGTGTGTGTGTGTGTATCCGTGTGTGTGAGTATCCGTGTGTGTGTGTGTGAGGATCCGTGTGTGTGTGAGTATCCGTGTGTGTGAGTATCCTTGTGTGTGTGAGTATCCGTGTGTGTGTGAGTATCCGTGTGTGTGTGTGTTTCCGTGTGTGTGAGTATCCGTGTGTGTGTGTGTATCCATGTGTGTGTGAGTATCCGTGTGTGTGAGTATCCGTGTGTGTGTGTGAGTATCCGTGTGTGTGTGTGTATTCGTGTGTGTGTGTGTATCCGCGTGTGTGTGAGTATCCGCGTGTGTGTGAGTATTCGTGTGTGTGTGAGTATCCGTGTGTGTGTGTGTATCCGTGTGTGTGTGTGTATCCGTGTGTGTGTGTATCCGTGTGTGTGTGAGTATCCGTGTGTGTGTGTATCCGTGTGTGTGTGTGTATCTGTGTGTGTGTGAGTATCCGTGTGTGTGTGTATCCGTGTGTGGGTATCCGTGTGTGTGTGAGTATCCGTGTGTGTGTGTATCCGTGTGTGTGTGTGTGTGTATCTGTGTGTGTGTGAGTATCCGTGTGTGTGTGTGTGTTACCGTGTGTGTGTGTGTATCCGTGTGTGTGTGAGTATCCGTGTCTGTGTGTGAGTAGCCGTGTGTGTGTGTATCCGTGTGTGTGTGTATCCGTGTGTGTGTGTGTATCCGTGTGTGTGGATATCCGTGTGTGTGTGAGTATCTGTGTGTGTGTGTGTGTGTGTGTATCTGTGTGTGTGTGAGTATCCGTGTGTGTGTGTATCCGTGTGTGTGTGAGTATCCGTGTGTGTGTGAGTTTCCGTGTGTGTGTGTGAGTATCCGTGTGTGTGTGTGTATCCGTGTGTGTGTGTGTGTATCCGTGTGTGTGTGTATCCGTGTGTGTGGGTAGCCGTGTGTGTGTGAGTATCCGTGTGTGTGTGTATCCGTGTGTGTGTGTGTATCCGTGTGTGTGTGAGTATTCGTGTGTATGTGTGAGTATCCGTGTGTGTGTGTGTATCCGTGTGTGTGTGTATCCGTGTGTGTGGGTATCCGTGTGTGTGTGAGTATCCGTGTGTGTGTGTATCCGTGTGTGTGTGTGTGTGTGTATCTCTGTGTGTGTGAGTATCCGTGTGTGTGTGTGTATCCGTGTGTGTGTGTGTATCCGTGTGTGTGTGAGTATCCGTGTGTGTGTGTGAGTATCCGTGTGTGTGTGTGTATCCATGTGTGTGTGTATCCGTGTGTGTGTGTATCCGTGTGTGTGGGTATCCGTGTGTGTGTGAGTATCCGTGTGTGTGAGTATCCGTGTGTGTGTGTGTATCCGCGTGTGTGTGAGTATCCGTGTGTGTGTGTATCCGTGTGTGTGGGTATCCGTGTGTGTGTGAGTATCCGTGTGTGTGTGTATCCGTGTGTGTGTATCCGTGTGTGTGTGTGTATCCGCGTGTGTGTGTGAGTATCTGTGTGCGTGTGTGTATCCGTGTGTGTGTGAGTATCCGTGTGTGTGTATCCGTGTGTGTGTGTATCCGTGTGTGTGTGTATCCGTGTGTGTGTGAGTATCCGTGTGTGTGTTTGAATCCGTGTGTGTGTGTATCCGTGTGTGTGTGAGTATCCGTGTGTGTGTGTGTGTATCCGTGTGTGTGTGTGTATCCGTGTGTGTGTGTATCCGTGTGTGTGAGTATCCGTATGTGTGTGTGTATCCGTGTGTGTGTGAGTATCCGTGTGTGTGTGTATCCGTGTGTGTGTGTGTATCCGTGTGTGTGTGTGAGTATCCGTGTGTGTGTGTGTGTGTGTATCCGTGTGTGTGTATCCATTTGTGTGTGTGTATCCGTGTGTGTGTGTGTATCCGTGTGTGTGAGTATCCGTGTGTGTGTGTATCCGTGTGTGTGTGTTTATCCGTGTGTGTGTGAGTAACCGTGTGTGTGAGTATCCTTGTGTGTGTGTGTATCTGTGTGTGTGTGAGTATCCGTGTGTGTGTGTATCCGTGTGTGTGTGAGTATCCGTGTGTGTGAGTATCCGTGTGTGTGTGTGAGTATCCTTGTGTGTGTGAGTATCCGTGTGTGTGAGTATCCGTGTGTGTGAGTATCCGTGTGTGTGTGTGTATCCGTGTGTGTGTGTGTATCCGTGTGTGTGTGAGTATCCGTGTGTGTGTGTGTATCCGTGTGTGTGTGTGTATCCGTGTGTTTGTCTGTATCCATGTGTGTGAGTATCCGTGTGTGTGTGAGTATCCGTGTGTGTGTGTGTATCCGTGTGTGTGTGTATCCGTGTGTGTGTGTGTGTATCCGTGTGTGTGTGAGTATCCGTGTGCGTGTGAGTATCCGTGTGTGTGTGTGAGTATCTGTGTGCGTGTGTGTATCCGTGTGTGTGTGAGTATCCGTGTGTGTGTATCCGTGTGTGTGTGTATCCGTGTGTGTGTGTATCCGTGTGTGTGTGTATCCGTGTGTGTGTCTGTATCCGTGTGTGTGTGAGTATCCGTGTGTGTGTGAGTATCCGTGTGTGTGTGTGTAACCGTGTGTGTGTGTGTGTATCCGTGTGTGTGTGTGTATCCGTGTGTGTGAGTATCCGTGTGTGTGTGTGTATCCGTGTGTGTGTGAGTATCCGTGTGTGTGAGTATCCTTGTGTGTGTGTGTATCTGTGTGTGTGAGTATCCGTGTGTGTGTGTATCCGTGTGTGTGTGAGTATCCGTGTGTGTGTGTGTATCCGTGTGTGTGAGTATCCGTGTGTGTGTGTGTATCCGTGTGTGTGTGAGTATCCGTGTGTGTGAGTATCCTTGTGTGTGTGTGTATCTGTGTGTGTGAGTATCCGTGTGTGTGTGTATCCGTGTGTGTGTGTGTATCCGTGTGTGTGTGTGTGTATCCGTGTGTGTGAGTATCCGTGTGTGTGTGTGAGGATCCGTGTGTGTGTGAGTATCCGTGTGTGTGAGTATCCTTGTGTGTGTGTGTATCTGTGTGTGTGTGAGTATCCGTGTGTGTGTGTATCCGTGTGTGTGTGAGTATCCGTGTGTGTGTGAGTATCCGTGTGTGTGTGTGTATCCGTGTGTGTGAGTATCCATGTGTGTGTGTGTATCCGTGTGTGTGTGAGTATCCGTGTGTGTGTGAGAGTATCCGTGTGTGTGTGTGAGTATCCGTGTGTGTGTGTGTATCCGTGTGTGTTTTGTATCCGTGTGTGTGTGTGAGTATCCGTGTGTGTGAGTATCCGTGTGTGTCTGTGTATCCGTGTGTGTGTGTGTATCCGTGTGTGTGTGTATCCGTGTGTGTGTGTGAGTATCCGTGTGTGTGAGTATCCGTGTGTGTCTGTGTATCCGTGTGTGTGAGTATCCGTGTGTGTGTGTGTATCCGTGTGTGTGTGTATCCGTGTGTGTGTGTGAGTATCCGTGTGTGTGTGTGTATCCGTGTGTGTGTGTATCCGTGTGTGTGAGTATCCGTGTGTGTCTGTGTATCCATGTGTGTGTGTGTATCCGTGTGTGTGTGAGTATCCGTGTGTGTGTGAGTATCCGTGCGTGTGTGTGTATCCGTGCGTGTGTGAGTATCCGTGTGTGTGAGAGTATCCGTGTGTGTGTGTGTGTATCCGTGTGTGTGTGTGTGTATCCGTGTGTGTGTGTGTATCCGTGTGTGTGTGAGTATCCGTGTGTGTGTGAGTATCCGTGTGTGTGTGTGTATCCGTGTGTGTGTGACTATCCGTGTGTGTGTGTGTGTTTCCGTGTGTGTGTGTGTATCCGTGTGTTTGTGTGTATCCATGTGTGTGAGTATCCGTGTGTGTGTGAGTATCCGTGTGTGTGTGTGTGTGTATCCGTGTGTGTGTGTGTATCCATGTGTGTGTGTGTGTATCCGTGTGTGTGTGTGAGTGTCTGTGTGCGTGTGTGTATCCGTGTGCGTGTGAGTATCCGTGTGTGTGTATCCGTGTGTGTGTGTATCCGTGTGTGTGTGCGTATCCGTGTGTGTGTGCGTATGCGTGTGTGTGTCTGTATCCGTGTGTGTGTGAGTATCCGTGTGTGTGTGAGTATCCGTGTGTGTGTGTGTAACCGTGTGTGTGTGTGTATCAGTGTGTGTGTGTATCCGTGTGTGTGAGTATCCGTGTGTGTGTGTGTATCCGTGTGTGTGTGAGTATCCGTGTGTGTGAGTATCCTTGTGTGTGTGTGTATCTGTGTGTGTGAGTATCCGTGTGTGTGTGTATCCGTGTGTGTGTGAGTATCCGTGTGTGTGTGTGTGTATCCGTGTGTGTGAGTATCCGTGTGTGTGTGTGAGGATCCGTGTGTGTGTGAGTATCCGTGTGTGTGAGTATCCTTGTGTGTGTGTGTATCTGTGTGTGTGTGAGTATCCGTGTGTGTGTGTATCCGTGTGTGTGTGAGTATCCGTGTGTGTGTGAGTATCCGTGTGTGCGTGTGTATCCGTGTGTGTGAGTATCCATGTGTGTGTGTGTATCCGTGTGTGTGTGAGTATCCGTGTGTGTGTGAGAGTATCCGTGTGTGTGTGTGAGTATCCGTGTGTGTCTGTGTATCCGTGTGTGTGTGTGTATCCGTGTGTGTGTATCCGTGTGTGTGTGTGAGTATCCGTGTGTGTGAGTATCCGTGTGTGTCTGTGTATCCGTGTGTGTGTGAGTATCCGTGTGTGTGTGTGTATCCGTGTGTGTGTGTATCCATGTGTGTGTGTCAGTATCCGTGTGTGTGTGTGTATCCGTGTGTGTCTGAGTATCCGTGTGTGTGTGTATCCGTGTGTGTGTGAGTATCCGTGTGTGTGTGAGTATCCGTGCGTGTGTGTATCCGTGTGTGTGAGTATCCGTGTGTGTGAGAGTATCCGTGTGTGTGTGTGTGTATCCGTGTGTGTGTGTGTATCCGTGTGTGTGTGTGTATCCGTGTGTGTGTGAGTATCCGTGTGTGTGTGTGTGTATCCGTGTGTGTGTGAGTATCCGTGTGTGTGTGTGTATCCGTGTGTGTGTGAGTATCCGTGTGTGTGTGAGTATCCGTGTGTGTGTGTGTATCCGTGTGTGTGTGAGTATCCGTGTGTGTGTGTGTATCCGTGTGTGTGTGTGTATCCGTGTGTGTGTATCCGTGTGTGTGTGTGTGTCCGTGTGTGTGTGTGTGTCCGTGTGTGTGTGTGTGTCCGTGTGTGTGTGTATTCGTGTGTGTGTGTATATCCATGTGTGTGTGTGTATATCCGTGTGTGTGTGTATCCGTGTGTGTGCGTATCCGTGTGTATCTGTGTATCCGTGTGTGTGTGTTTATCCGTGTGCGTGTGTGTATCCGTGTGTGTGTGTGTATCCGTGTGCGTGTGTATCCGTGTGTGTGTGTATCCGTGTGTGTGAGTATCCGTGTGTGTCTGTGTATACGTGTGTGTGAGAGTATCTGTGTGTGTGTGTGTATCCGTGTGTGTGTGTGTATCCGTGTGTGTGTGTATCCGTGTGTGTGTGTATATCCGTATGTGTGTGAGTATCCGTGTGTGTGTGTGTATCCGTGTGTGTGTGAGTATCCGTGTGTGTGTGTATCCGTGTGTGTGTGAGTATCCGTGTGTGTGTGAGTATCCGTGTGTGAGTGTGTGTATCCGTGTGTGTGTGTGTGTATCCGTGTGTGTGTGTGTATCCGTGTGTGTGTGTATCCGTGTGTGTGTGTATCCGTGTGTGTGTGTGTCCGTGTGTGTGTGTGAGTATCCGTGTGTGTGTGTGTATCCGTGTGTGTGTGTATCCGTGTGTGTGTGTATATCCGTATGTGTGTGAGTATCCGTGTGTGTGTGTGTATCCGTGTGTGTGTGAGTATCCGTGTGTGTGTGTATCCGTGTGTGTGTGAGTATCCGTGTGTGTGTGAGTATCCGTGTGTGAGTGTGTGTATCCGTGTGTGTGTGTGTGTATCCGTGTGTGTGTGTGTATCCGTGTGTGTGTGTATCCGTGTGTGTGTGTATCCGTGTGTGTGTGTGTCCGTGTGTGTGTGTGAGTATCCGTGTGTGTGTGTATCCGTGTGTGTATGTATCCGTGTGTGTTTGTATCCATGTGTGTGTGTATCCGTGTGTGTGTGTATCCGTGTGTGTGAGTATCCGTGTGTGTCTGTGTATCCGTGTGTGTCTGTGTATCCGTGTGTGTGTGTGTATCCGTGTGTGTGTGTGTATCCGTGTGTGCGTGAGAATCCGTGTGTGTGTGAGTATCCGTGTGTGTGAGTATCCGTGTGTGTGTATCCGTGTGTGTGTGAGTATCCGTGTGTGTGTGTATCCGTGTATGTGTGTGTATCCGTGTGTGTGAGTATCCGTGTGTGTCTGTGTATCCGTGTGTGTGTGAGTATCCGTGTGTGAGTATCCTTGTGTGTGTGTGTATCTGTGTGTGTGATTATCCGTGTGTGTGTGTATCCGTGTGTGTGTGAGTATCCGTGTGTGTGTGTGTGTATCCGTGTGTGTGAGTATCCGTGTGTGTGTGTGAGGATCCGTGTGTGTGTGAGTATCCGTGTGTGTGAGTATCCTTGTGTGTGTGTGTATCTGTGTGTGTGTGAGTATCCGTGTGTGTGTGTATCCGTGTGTGTGTGAGTATCCGTGTGTGTGTGAGTATCCGTGTGTGTGTGTGTATCCGTGTGTGTGAGTATCCATGTGTGTGTGTGTATCCGTGTGTGTGTGAGTATCCGTGTGTGTGTGAGAGTATCCGTGTGTGTGTGTGAGTATCCGTGTGTGTGTGTGTATCCGTGTGTGTTTTGTATCCGTGTGTGTGTGTGAGTATCCGTGTGTGTGAGTATCCGTGTGTGTCTGTGTATCCGTGTGTGTGTGTGTATCCGTGTGTGTGTGTATCCGTGTGTGTGTGTGAGTATCCGTGTGTGTGAGTATCCGTGTGTGTCTGTGTATCCGTGTGTGTGAGTATCCGTGTGTGTGTGTGTATCCGTGTGTGTGTGTATCCGTGTGTGTGTGTGAGTATCCGTGTTTGTGTGTGTATCCGTGTGTGTGTGTATCCGTGTGTGTGAGTATCCGTGTGTGTCTGTGTATCCATGTGTGTGTGTGTATCCGTGTGTGTGTGAGTATCCGTGTGTGTGTGAGTATCCGTGCGTGTGTGTGTATCCGTGTGTGTGTGAGTATCCGTGTGTGTGAGAGTATCCGTGTGTGTGTGTGTGTATCCGTGTGTGTGTGTGTGTATCCGTGTGTGTGTGTGTATCCGTGTGTGTGTGAGTATCCGTGTGTGTGTGAGTATCCGTGTGTGTGTGTGTATCCGTGTGTGTGTGACTATCCGTGTGTGTGTGTGTTTCCGTGTGTGTGTGTGTATCCGTGTGTTTGTGTGTATCCATGTGTGTGAGTATCCGTGTGTGTGTGAGTATCCGTGTGTGTGTGTGTGTGTATCCGTGTGTGTGTGTATCCATGTGTGTGTGTGTGTATCCGTGTGTGTGTGTGAGTATCTGTGTGCGTGTGTGTATCCGTGTGTGTGTGAGTATCCGTGTGTGTGTATCCGTGTGTGTGTGTATCCGTGTGTGTGTGCGTATCCGTGTGTGTGTGTGTATCCGTGTGTGTGTGAGTATCCGTGTGTGTGTGAGTATCCGTGTGTGTGTGTGTAACCGTGTGTGTGTGTGTATCTGTGTGTGTGTGTATCCGTGTGTGTGAGTATCCGTGTGTGTGTGTGTATCCGTGTGTGTGTGAGTATCCGTGTGTGTGAGTATCCTTGTGTGTGTGTGTATCTGTGTGTGTGAGTATCCGTGTGTGTGTGTATCCGTGTGTGTGTGAGTATCCGTGTGTGTGTGAGTGTATCCGTGTGTGTGAGTATCCGTGTGTGTGTGTGAGGATCCGTGTGTGTGTGAGTATCCGTGTGTGTGAGTATCCTTGTGTGTGTGTGTATCTGTGTGTGTGTGAGTATCCGTGTGTGTGTGTATCCGTGTGTGTGTGAGTATCCGTGTGTGTGTGAGTATCCGTGTGTACGTGTGTATCCGTGTGTGTGAGTATCCATGTGTGTGTGTGTATCCGTGTGTGTGTGAGTATCCGTGTGTGTGTGAGAGTATCCGTGTGTGTGTGTGAGTATCCGTGTGTGTCTGTGTATCCGTGTGTGTGTGTGTATCCGTGTGTGTGTATCCGTGTGTGTGTGTGAGTATCCGTGTGTGTGAGTATCCGTGTGTGTCTGTGTATCCGTGTGTGTGTGAGTATCCGTGTGTGTGTGTGTATCCGTGTGTGTGTGTATCCGTGTGTGTGTGTCAGTATCCGTGTGTGTGTGTGTATCTGTGTGTGTGTGTATCCGTGTGTGTGAGTATCTGTGTGTGTCTGAGTATCCGTGTGTGTGTGTGTGTATCCGTGTGTGTGTGAGTATCCGTGTGTGTGTGAGTATCCGTGCGTGTGTGTATCCGTGTGTGTGTGAGTATCCGTGTGTGTGAGAGTATCCGTGTGTGTGTGTGTGTGTATCCGTGTGTGTGTGTGTATCCGTGTGTGTGTGTGTATCCGTGTGTGTGTGAGTATCCGTGTGTGTGTGTGTGTATCCGTGTGTGTGTGAGTATCCGTGTGTGTGTGTGTATCCGTGTGTGTGTGAGTATCCGTGTGTGTGTGAGTATCCGTGTGTGTGTGTGTATCCGTGTGTGTGTGAGTATCCGTGTGTGTGTGTGTATCCGTGTGTGTGTGTGTATCCGTGTGTGTGTATCCGTGTGTGTGTGTGTGTCCGTGTGTGTGTGTGTCTCCGTGTGTGTGTGTGTCCGTGTGTGTGTGTATTCGTGTGTGTGTGTATATCCATGTGTGTGTGTGTATATCCGTGTGTGTGTGTATCCGTGTGTGTGCGTATCCGTGTGTATCTGTGTATCCGTGTGTGTGTGTTTATCCGTGTGCGTGTGTGTATCCGTGTGTGTGTGTGTATCCGTGTGTGTGTGTATCCGTGTGTGTGTGTATCCGTGTGTGTGAGTATCCGTGTGTGTCTGTGTATACGTGTGTGTGAGAGTATCTGTGTGTGTGTGTGTATCCGTGTGTGTGTGTGTATCCGTGTGTGTGTGTATCCGTGTGTGTGTGTATATCCGTATGTGTGTGAGTATCCGTGTGTGTGTGTGTATCCGTGTGTGTGTGAGTATCCGTGTGTGTGTGTATCCGTGTGTGTGTGAGTATCCGTGTGTGAGTGTGTGTATCCGTGTGTGTGTGTGTGTATCCGTGTGTGTGTGTGTATCCGTGTGTGTGTGTATCCGTGTGTGTGTGTATCCGTGTGTGTGTGTGTCCGTGTGTGTGTGTGAGTATCCGTGTGTGTGTGTATCCATGTGTGTGTGTATCCGTGTGTGTGTGTATCCGTGTGTGTGAGTATCCGTGTGTGTCTGTGTATCCGTGTGTGTCTGTGTATCCGTGTGTGTGTGTGTATCCGTGTGTGTGTGTGTATCCGTGTGTGCGTGAGAATCCGTGTGTGTGTGAGTATCCGTGTGTGTGAGTATCCGTGTGTGTGTATCCGTGTGTGTGTGAGTATCCGTGTGTGTGTGTATCCGTGTGTGTGTGTGTATCCGTGTGTGTGAGTATCCGTGTGTGTCTGTGTATGTGTGTGTGTGTGTCTATCCGTGTGAGTGTGAGTATCCGTGTGTGTGTGAGTGTCCGTGTGTGTGTGTGTATCCGTGTGTGTGTGAGTATCCGTGTGTGTGTGTGTATCCGTGTGTGTGTGTATCCGTGTGTGTGTGTATCCGTGTGTGTGTGTGTATCCGTGTGTGTGTGAGTATCCGTGTGTGTGTGTGTATCCGTGTGTGTGTGAGTATCCGTGTGTGTGTGTATCCATGTGTGTGTGAGTATCCATGTGTGTGTGTGAGTATCCGTGTGTGAGTGTGTGTATCCGTGTGTGTGTGTGTATCCGTATGTGTGTGTGTATCCGTGTGTGTGTGTGTATCCGTGTATGTGTGTATCCTTGTGTGTGTGTATCCGTGTGTGTGTGTATCCGTGTGTGTGTGTATCCGTGTGTGTGAGTATCCGTGTGTGTGTGAGTATCCGTGTGTGTCTGTGTATCCGTGTGTGTCTGTGTATCCGTGTGTTTATGTGTAACCATGTGTGTGACTATCCGTGTGTGTGTGAGTATCCGTGTGTGTGTGTATCCGTGTGTGTGTGTATCCGTGTGTGTGAGTATCCGCGTGTGTCTGTGTATCCGTGTGTGTGTGTATCCGTGTGTGTGTGTATCCGTGTGTGTGTGAGTATCCGTGTGTGTGTGTGTGAGAATCCGTGTGTGTGTGAGTATCCGTGTGTGTGAGTATCCGTGTGTGTGTGTATCCGTGTGTGTGTGTGTGTATCCGTGTGTGTGAGTATCCGTGTGTGTCTGTGTATCCGTGTGTGTGTGAGTATCTGTGTGTATCCGTGTGTGTGTGAGTATCCGTGTGTGTGTGTGTATCCGTGTGTGTGTGTGTATCCGTGTGTGTGTGAGTATCCGTGTGTGTGTGTATCCGTGTTTGTGTGAGTATGCGTGTGTGTGTGAGTATCCGTGTGTGTGTGTGTGTGTGTATCCTTGTGTGTGTGAATATCCGTGTGTGTGAGTATCCGTGTGTGTGTGAGTATCCGTGTGTGTGTGTGTATCCGTGTGTGTGTGAGTATCCGTGTGTGTGTGTATCCGTGTGTGTGTGTGTATCCGTGTGTGTGTGAGTATCTGTGTGTGTGTGTATCCGTGTGTGTGTGTGTGTGTGTGTGTATCTGTGTGTGTGTGAGTATCCGTGTGTGTGTGTGTGTGTTACCGTGTGTGTGTGTGTATCCGTGTGTGTGTGAGTATCCGTGTGTGTGTGAGTAACCGTGTGTGTGAGTATCCGTGTGTGTGAGTATCCTTGTGTGTGTGTGTATCTGTGTGTGTGAGTATCCGTGTGTGTGTGTGTGTATCCGTGTGTGTGAGTATCCGTGTGTGTGTGTGAGGATCCGTGTGTGTGTGAGTATCCGTGTGTGTGAGTATCCTTGTGTGTGTGGGTAGCCGTGTGTGTGTGAGTATCCGTGTGTGTGTGTATCCGTGTGTGTGTGTGTATCCGTGTGTGTGTGAGTATTCGTGTGTATGTGTGAGTATCCGTGTGTGTGTGTGTATCCGTGTGTGTGTGTATCCGTGTGTGTGGGTATCCGTGTGTGTGTGAGTATCCGTGTGTGTGTGTATCCGTGTGTGTGTGTGTGTGTGTATCTGTGTGTGTGTGAGTATCCGTGTGTGTGTGTGTGTTACCGTGTGTGTGTGTGTATCCGTGTGTGTGTGAGTATCCGTGTGTGTGTGTGAGTATCCGTGTGTGTGTGTGTATCCGTGTGTGTGTGTATCCGTGTGTGTGTATCCGTGTGTGTGGATATCCGTGTGTGTGTGAGTATCCGTGTGTGTGTGTGTGTGTGTGTATCTGTGTGTGTGTGAGTATCCGTGTGTGTGTGTGTATCCGTGTGTGTGTGTGTATCCGTGTGTGTGTGAGTATCCGTGTGTGTGTGTGAGTATCCGTGTGTGTGTGTGTATCCGTGTGTGTGTGTGTATCCGTGTGTGTGTGTATCCATGTGTGTGGGTAGCCGTGTGTGTGTGAGTATCCGTGTGTGTGTGTATCCGTGTGTGTGTGTGTATCCGTGTGTGTGTGAGTATTCGTGTGTATGTGTGAGTATCCGTGTGTGTGTGTGTATCCGTGTGTGTGTGTATCCGTGTGTGTGGGTATCCGTGTGTGTGTGAGTATCCGTGTGTGTGTGTATCCGTGTGTGTGTGTGTATCCGTGTGTGTGTGAGTATCCGTGTGTGTGTGTGTATCCGTGTGTGTGTGTGTATCCGTGTGTGTGTGTGTGTATCCGTGTGTGTGTATCCGTGTGTGTGTGTGTGTTACCGTGTGTGTGTGAGTATCCGTGTCTGTGTGTGAGTAGCCGTGTGTGTGTGTATCCGTGTGTGTGTGTATCCGTGTGTGTGTGTATCCGTGTGTGTGGATATCCGTGTGTGTGTGAGTATCCGTGTGTGTGTGTGTGTGTGTGTATCTGTGTGTGTGTGAGTATCCGTGTGTGTGTGTATCCGTGTGTGTGTGAGTATCCGTGTGTGTGTGAGTATCCGTGTGTGTGTGTGAGTATCCGTGTGTGTGTGTGTATCCGTGTGTGTGTGTGTGTATCCGTGTGTGTGTATCCGTGTGTGTGGGTAGCCGTGTGTGTGTGAGTATCCGTGTGTGTGTGTATCCGTGTGTGTGTGTGTATCCGTGTGTGTGTGAGTATTCGTGTGTATGTGTGAGTATCCGTGTGTGTGTGTGTATCCGTGTGTGTGTGTATCCGTGTGTGTGGGTATCCGTGTGTGTGTGAGTATCCGTGTGTGTGTGTATCCGTGTGTGTGTGTGTGTGTGTGTATCTGTGTGTGTGTGAGTATCCGTGTGTGTGTGTGTATCCGTGTGTGTGTGTGTATCCGTGTGTGTGTGAGTATCTGTGTGTGTGTGTGAGTATCCGTGTGTGTGTGTGTATCCGTGTGTGTGTGTATCCGTGTGTGTGTGTATCCGTGTGTGTGGGTATCCGTGTGTGTGTGAGTATCCGTGTGTGTGAGTATCCGTGTGTGTGTGTGTATCCGCGTGTGTGTGAGTATCCGTGTGTGTGTGTATCCGTGTGTGTGGGTATCCGTGTGTGTGTGAGTATCCGTGTGTGTGTGTATCCGTGTGTGTGTATCCGTGTGTGTGTGTGTATCCGCGTGTGTGTGTCTATCTGTGTGTGTGTGTGTATCCGTGTGTGTGTGAGTATCCGTGTGTGTGTTTGAATCCGTGTGTGTGTGTATCCGTGTGTGTGTGAGTATCCGTGTGTGTGTGTGTATCCGTGTGTGTGTGTGTATCCGTGTGTGTGTGTATCCGTGTGTGTGTGTATCCGTGTGTGTGAGTATCCGTATGTGTGTGTGTATCCGTGTGTGTGTGAGTATCCGTGTGTGTGTGTATCCGTGTGTGTGTGTGTATCCGTGTGTGTGTGTGAGTATCCGTGTGTGTGTGTGTGTGTATCCGTGTGTGTGTATCCATTTGTGTGTGTGTATCCGTGTGTGTGTGTGTATCCGTGTGTGTGTGTATCCGTGTGTGTGTGTATCCGTGTGTGTGTGTTTATCCGTGTGTGTGTGAGTAACCGTGTGTGTGAGTATCCTTGTGTGTGTGTGTATCTGTGTGTGTGTGAGTATCCGTGTGTGTGTGTATCCGTGTGTGTGTGAGTATCCGTGTGTGTGAGTATCCGTGTGTGTGTGTGAGTATCCTTGTGTGTGTGATTATCCGTGTGTGTGAGTATCCGTGTGTGTGAGTATCCGTGTGTGTGTGTGTATCCGTGTGTGTGTGTGTATCCGTGTGTGTGTGAGTATCCGTGTGTGTGTGTGTATCCGTGTGTGTGTGTGTATCCGTGTGTTTGTGTGTATCCATGTGTGTGAGTATCCGTGTGTGTGTGAGTATCCGTGTGTGTGTGTGTATCCGTGTGTGTGTGTGTATCCGTGTGTGTGTGTGTGTATCCGTGTGTGTGTGAGTATCCGTGTGTGTGTGAGTATCCGTGTGTGTGTGTGAGTATCTGTGTGCGTGTGTGTATCCGTGTGTGTGTGAGTATCCATGTGTGTGTATCCGTGTGTGTGTGTATCCGTGTGTGTGTGTATCCGTGTGTGTGTCTGTATCCGTGTGTGTGTGAGTATTCGTGTGTGTGTGAGTATCCGTGTGTGTGTGTGTAACCGTGTGTGTGTGTGTGTATCCGTGTGTGTGTGTGTATCCGTGTGTGTGAGTATCCGTGTGTGTGTGTGTATCCGTGTGTGTGTGAGTATCCGTGTGTGTGAGTATCCTTGTGTGTGTGTGTATCTGTGTGTGTGAGTATCCGTGTGTGTGTGTATCCGTGTGTGTGTGAGTATCCGTGTGTGTGTGAGTATCCGTGTGTGTGAGTATCCATGTGTGTGTGTGTATCCGTGTGTGTGTGAGTATCCGTGTGTGTGTGAGAGTATCCGTGTGTGTGTGTGAGTATCCGTGTGTGTGTGTGTATCCGTGTGTGTTTTGTATCCGTGTGTGTGTGTGAGTATCCGTGTGTGTGAGTATCCGTGTGTGTCTGTGTATCCGTGTGTGTGTGTGTATCCGTGTGTGTGTGTATCCGTGTGTGTGTGTGAGTATCCGTGTGTGTGAGTATCCGTGTGTGTCTGTGTATCCGTGTGTGTGAGTATCCGTGTGTGTGTGTGTATCCGTGTGTGTGTGTATCCGTGTGTGTGTGTGAGTATCCGTGTGTGTGTGTGTATCCGTGTGTGTGTGTATCCGTGTGTGTGAGTATCCGTGTGTGTCTGTGTATCCATGTGTGTGTGTGTATCCGTGTGTGTGTGAGTATCCGTGTGTGTGTGAGTATCCGTGCGTGTGTGTGTATCCGTGTGTGTGTGAGTATCCGTGTGTGTGAGAGTATCCGTGTGTGTGTGTGTCTATCCGTGTGTGTGTGTGTGTATCCGTGTGTGTGTGTGTATCCGTGTGTGTGTGAGTATCCGTGTGTGTGTGAGTATCCGTGTGTGTGTGTGTATCCGTGTGTGTGTGACTATCCGTGTGTGTGTTTGTTTCCGTGTGTGTGTGTGTATCCGTGTGTTTGTGTGTATCCATGTGTGTGAGTATCCGTGTGTGTGTGAGTATCCGTGTGTGTGTGTGTGTATCCGTGTGTGTGTGTGTATCCATGTGTGTGTGTGTGTATCCGTGTGTGTGTGTGAGTATCTGTGTGCGTGTGTGTATCCGTGTGTGTGTGAGTATCCGTGTGTGTGTATCCGTGTGTGTGTGTATCCGTGTGTGTGTGCGTATCCGTGTGTGTGTGTGTATCCGTGTGTGTGTCTGTATCCGTGTGTGTGTGAGTATCCGTGTGTGTGTGAGTATCCGTGTGTGTGTGTGTAACCGTGTGTGTGTGTGTGTATGTGTGTGTGTGTATCTGTGTGTGTGTGTATCCGTGTGTGTGAGTATCCGTGTGTGTGTTTATCCGTGTGTGTGTGAGTATCCGTGTGTGTGAGTATCCTTGTGTGTGTGTGTATCTGTGTGTGTGAGTATCCGTGTGTGTGTGTATCCGTGTGTGTGTGAGTATCCGTGTGTGTGTGTGTGTATCCGTGTGTGTGAGTATCCGTGTGTGTGTGTGAGGATCCGTGTGTGTGTGAGTATCCGTGTGTGTGAGTATCCTTGTGTGTGTGTGTATCTGTGTGTGTGTGAGTATCCGTGTGTGTGTGTATCCGTGTGTGTGTGAGTATCCGTGTGTGTGTGAATATCCGTGTGTGCGTGTGTATCCGTGTGTGTGTGAGTATCCGTGTGTGTGTGAGAGTATCCGTGTGTGTGTGTGAGTATCCGTGTGTGTGAGTATCCGTGTGTGTCTGTGTATCCGTGTGTGTGTGTGTATCCGTGTGTGTGTATCCGTGTGTGTGTGTGAGTATCCGTGTGTGTGAGTATCCGTGTGTGTCTGTGTATCCGTGTGTGTGTGAGTATCCGTGTGTGTGTGTGTATCCGTGTGTGTGTGTATCCGTGTGTGTGTGTCAGTATCCGTGTGTGTGTGTATCCGTGTGTGTGAGTATCTGTGTGTGTCTGAGTATCCGTGTGTGTGTGTGTATCCGTGTGTGTGTGAGTATCCGTGTGTGTGTGAGTATCCGTGCGTGTGTGTATCCGTGTGTGTGTGAGTATCCGTGTGTGTGAGAGTATCCGTGTGTGTGTGTGTGTATCCGTGTGTGTGTGTGTATCCGTGTGTGTGTGTGTATCCGTGTGTGTGTGAGTATCCGTGTGTGTGTGTGTGTATCCGTGTGTGTGTGAGTATCCGTGTGTGTGTGTGTATCCGTGTGTGTGTGAGTATCCGTGTGTGTGTGAGTATCCGTGTGTGTGTGTATCCGTGTGTGTGTGAGTATCCGTGTGTGTGTGTGTATCCGTGTGTGTGTGTGTATCCGTGTGTGTGTATCCGTGTGTGTGTGTGTGTCCGTGTGTGTGTGTGTGTCCGTGTGTGTGTGTATTCGTGTGTGTGTGTATATCCATGTGTGTGTGTGTATATCCGTGTGTGTGTGTATCCGTGTGTGTGCGTATCCGTGTGTATCTGTGTATCCGTGTGTGTGTGTTTATCCGTGTGCGTGTGTGTATCCGTGTGTGTGTGTGTATCCGTGTGCGTGTGTATCCGTGTGTGTGTGTATCCGTGTGTGTGAGTATCCGTGTGTGTCTGTGTATACGTGTGTGTGAGAGTATCTGTGTGTGTGTGTATCCGTGTGTGTGTGTGTATCCGTGTGTGTGTGTATCCGTGTGTGTGTGTATATCCGTATGTTTGTGAGTATCCGTGTGTGTGTGTGTATCCGTGTGTGTGTGAGTATCCGTGTGTGTGTGTATCCGTGTGTGTGTGAGTATCCGTGTGTGTGTGAGTATCCGTGTGTGAGTGTGTGTATCCGTGTGTGTGTGTGTGTATCCGTGTGTGTGTGTGTATCCGTGTGTGTGTGTATCCGTGTGTGTGTGTATCCGTGTGTGTGTGTGTCCGTGTGTGTGTGTGAGTATCCATGTGTGTGTGTATCCGTGTGTGTATGTATCCGTGTGTGTTTGTATCCATGTGTGTGTGTATCCGTGTGTGTGTGTATCCGTGTGTGTGAGTATCCGTGTGTGTCTGTGTATCCGTGTGTGTCTGTGTATCCGTGTGTGTGTGTGTATCCGTGTGTGTGTGTGTATCCGTGTGTGCGTGAGAATCCGTGTGTGTGTGAGTATCCGTGTGTGTGAGTATCCGTGTGTGTGTATCCGTGTGTGTGTGAGTATCCGTGTGTGTGTGTATCCGTGTATGTGTGTGTATCCGTGTGTGTGAGTATCCGTGTGTGTCTGTGTATCCGTGTGTGTGTGTGTATCCGTGTGTGTGTGAGTATCCGTGTGTGTGTGAGTATCCGTGTGTGTGTGTATCCGTGTGTGTGTGAGTATCCGTGTGTGTGTGTGTATCCGTGTGTGTGTGTGTATCCGTGTGTGTGTGTATCCGTGTGTGTGTGTGTATCCGTGTGTGTGTGAGTATCCGTGCGTGTGTGTGTATCCGTGTGTGTGTGAGTATCCGTGTGTGTGTGTATCCATGTGTGTGTGAGTATCCATGTGTGTGTGTGAGTATCCGTGTGTGAGTGTGTGTATCCGTGTGTGTGTGTGTATCCGTATGTGTGTGAGTATCCGTGTGTGTCTGTGTATCCATGTGTGTGTGTGTATCCGTGTGTGTGTGAGTATCCGTGTGTGTGTGAGTATCCGTGCGTGTGTGTGTATCCGTGTGTGTGTGAGTATCCGTGTGTGTGAGAGTATCCGTGTGTGTGTGTGTGTATCCGTGTGTGTGTGTGTGTATCCGTGTGTGTGTGTGTATCCGTGTGTGTGTGAGTATCCGTGTGTGTGTGAGTATCCGTGTGTGTGTGTGTATCCGTGTGTGTGTGACTATCCGTGTGTGTGTGTGTTTCCGTGTGTGTGTGTGTATCCGTGTGTTTGTGTGTATCCATGTGTGTGAGTATCCGTGTGTGTGTGAGTATCCGTGTGTGTGTGTGTGTATCCGTGTGTGTGTTTGTATCCATGTGTGTGTGTGTGTATCCGTGTGTGTGTGTGAGTATCTGTGTGCGTGTGTGTATCCGTGTGTGTGTGAGTATCCGTGTGTGTGTATCCGTGTGTGTGTGTATCCGTGTGTGTGTGCGTATCCGTGTGTGTGTGTGTATCCGTGTGTGTGTCTGTATCCGTGTGTGTGTGAGTATCCGTGTGTGTGTGAGTATCCGTGTGTGTGTGTGTAACCGTGTGTGTGTATCCGTGTGTGTGTGTGTATCTGTGTGTGTGTGTATCCGTGTGTGTGAGTATCCGTGTGTGTGTGTGTATCCGTGTGTGTGTGAGTATCCGTGTGTGTGAGTATCCTTGTGTGTGTGTGTATCTGTGTGTGTGAGTATCCGTGTGTGTGTGTATCCGTGTGTGTGTGAGTATCCGTGTGTGTGTGTGTGTATCCGTGTGTGTGAGTATCCGTGTGTGTGTGTGAGGATCCGTGTGTGTGTGAGTATCCGTGTGTGTGAGTATCCTTGTGTGTGTGTGTATCTGTGTGTGTGTGAGTATCCGTGTGTGTGTGTATCCGTGTGTGTGTGAGTATCCGTGTGTGTGTGAGTATCCGTGTGTGCGTGTGTATCCGTGTGTGTGAGTATCCATGTGTGTGTGTGTATCCGTGTGTGTGTGAGTATCCGTGTGTGTGTGAGAGTATCCGTGTGTGTGTGTGAGTATCCGTGTGTGTGAGTATCCGTGTGTGTCTGTGTATCCGTGTGTGTGTGTGTATCCGTGTGTGTGTATCCGTGTGTGTGTGTGAGTATCCGTGTGTGTGAGTATCCGTGTGTGTCTGTGTATCCGTGTGTGTGTGAGTATCCGTGTGTGTGTGTGTATCCGTGTGTGTGTGTATCCGTGTGTGTGTGTCAGTATCCGTGTGTGTGTGTGTATCCGTGTGTGTGTGTATCCGTGTGTGTGAGTATCTGTGTGTGTCTGAGTATCCGTGTGTGTGTGTGTATCCATGTGTGTGTGAGTATCCGTGTGTGTGTGAGTATCCGTGCGTGTGTGTATCCGTGTGTGTGTGAGTATCCGTGTGTGTGAGAGTATCCGTGTGTGTGTGTGTGTATCCGTGTGTGTGTGTGTATCCGTGTGTGTGTGTGTATCCGTGTGTGTGTGAGTATCCGTGTGTGTGTGTGTGTATCCGTGTGTGTGTGAGTATCCGTGTGTGTGTGTGTATCCGTGTGTGTGTGAGTATCCGTGTGTGTGTGAGTATCCGTGTGTGTGTGTATCCGTGTGTGTGTGAGTATCCGTGTGTGTGTGTGTATCCGTGTGTGTGTGTGTATCCGTGTGTGTGTATCCGTGTGTGTGTGTGTGTCCGTGTGTGTGTGTGTGTCCGTGTGTGTGTGTGTGTCCGTGTGTGTGTGTATTCGTGTGTGTGTGTATATCCATGTGTGTGTGTGTATATCCGTGTGTGTGTGTATCCGTGTGTGTGCGTATCCGTGTGTATCTGTGTATCCGTGTGTGTGTGTTTATCCGTGTGCGTGTGTGTATCCGTGTGTGTGTGTGTATCCGTGTGCGTGTGTATCCGTGTGTGTGTGTATCCGTGTGTGTGAGTATCCGTGTGTGTCTGTGTATACGTGTGTGTGAGAGTATCTGTGTGTGTGTGTATCCGTGTGTGTGTGTGTATCCGTGTGTGTGTGTATCCGTGTGTGTGTGTATATCCGTATGTGTGTGAGTATCCGTGTGTGTGTGTGTATCCGTGTGTGTGTGAGTATCCGTGTGTGTGTGTATCCGTGTGTGTGTGAGTATCTGTATGTGTGTGAGTATCCGTGTGTGAGTGTGTGTATCCGTGTGTGTGTGTGTGTATCCGTGTGTGTGTGTGTATCCGTGTGTGTGTGTATCCGTGTGTGTGTGTATCCGTGTGTGTGTGTGTCCGTGTGTGTGTGTGAGTATCCGTGTGTGTGTGTATCCGTGTGTGTATGTATCCGTGCGTGTTTGTATCCATGTGTGTGTGTATCCGTGTGTGTGTGTATCCGTGTGTGTGAGTATCCGTGTGTGTCTGTGTATCCGTGTGTGTCTGTGTATCCGTGTGTGTGTGTGTATCCGTGTGTGTGTGTGTATCCGTGTGTGCGTGAGAATCCGTGTGTGTGTGAGTATCCGTGTGTGTGAGTATCCGTGTGTGTGTATCCGTGTGTGCGTGAGTATCCGTGTGTGTGTGTATCCGTGTATGTGTGTGTATCCGTGTGTGTGAGTATCCGTGTGTGTCTGTGTATCCGTGTGTGTGTGTGTATCCGTGTGTGTGTGAGTATCCGTGTGTGTGTGAGTATCCGTGTGTGTGTGTGTATCCGTGTGTGTGTGAGTATCCGTGTGTGTGTGTGTATCCGTGTGTGTGTGTGTATCCGTGTGTGTGTGTATCCGTGTGTGTGTGTGTATCCGTGTGTGTGTGAGTATCCGTGTGTGTGTGTGTATCCGTGTGTGTGTGAGTATCCGTGTGTGTGTGTATCCATGTGTGTGTGAGTATCCATGTGTGTGTGTGAGTATCCGTGTGTGAGTGTGTGTATCCGTGTGTGTGTGTGTATCCGTATGTGTGTGTGTATCCGTGTGTGTGTGTGTATCCGTGTATGTGTGTATCCTTGTGTGTGTGTATCCGTGTGTGTGTGTATCCGTGTGTGTGTGTATCCGTGTGTGTGAGTATCCGTGTGTGTGTGAGTATCCGTGTGTGTCTGTGTATCCGTGTGTGTCTGTGTATCCGTGTGTTTGTGTGTAACCATGTGTGTGACTATCCGTGTGTGTGTGAGTATCCGTGTGTGTGTGTATCCGTGTGTGTGTGTATCCGTGTGTGTGAGTATCCGCGTGTGTCTGTGTATCCGTGTGTGTGTGTATCCGTGTGTGTGTGTGTATCCGTGTGTGTGTGAGTATCCGTGTGTGTGTGTGTGAGAATCCGTGTGTGTGTGAGTATCCGTGTGTGTGAGTATCCGTGTGTGTGTGTATCCGTGTGTGTGTGTGTGTATCCGTGTGTGTGAGTATCCGTGTGTGTCTGTGTATCCGTGTGTGTGTGAGTATCTGTGTGTATCCGTGTGTGTGTGAGTATCCGTGTGTGTGTGTGTATCCGTGTGTGTGTGTGTATCCGTGTGTGTGTGAGTATCCGTGTGTGTGTGTGTATCCGTGTTTGTGTGAGTATGCGTGTGTGTGTGAGTATCCGTGTGTGTGTGTGTGTGTGTATCCTTGTGTGTGATTATCCGTGTGTGTGTGAGTATCCGTGTGTGTGTGAGTATCCGTGTGTGCGTGTGTATCCGTGTGTGTGTGTGTATCCGTGTGTGTGAGAATCCATGTGTGTGTGTGTATCCGTGTGTGTGTGAGTATCCGTGTGTGTGTGAGAGTATCCGTGTGTGCGTGTGTATCCGTGTGTGTGTGAGTATCCGTGTGTGTGTGTGTATCCGTGTGTGTGTGTGTATCCGTGTGTGTGTGAGTATCCATGTGTGTGTGAGAGTATCCGTGTGTGTGTGTGAATCCGTGTATGTGTGAGTATCCGTGTGTGTGTGAGTATCCGTGTGTGTGTGTGTGTATCCGTGTGTGTGTGAGTATCCGTGTGTGTGTGAGAGTATCCGTGTGTGTGTGAGTATCCGTGTGTGTGTGAGAGTATCCATGTGTGTGTGTATCCGTGTGTGTGTGAGTATCCGTGTGTGTGTGAGAGTATCCGTGTGTGTGTGAGTATCCGTGTGTGTGTGAGTATCCGTGTGTGTGAGTGTATCCGTGTGTGTGTGAGAGTATCCGTGTGTGTGTGTGTATCCGTGTGTGTGTGAGTATCCGTGTGTGTGTGTGTATCCGTGTGTGTGTGAGTATCCGTGTGTGTGTGAGAGTATCCGTGTGTGTGTGTGTATCCGTGTGTGTGTGAGTATCCGTGTGTGTGTGAGTATCCGTGTGTGTGTGTGTGTATCCGTGTGTGTGTGAGTATCCGTGTGTGTGTGAGTATCCGTGTGTGTGTGAGAGTATCCGTGTGTGTGAGTGTATCCGTGTGTGTGTGAGTGTATCCGTGTGTGTGTGAGTATCCGTGTGTGTGAGTGTATCCATGTGTGTGTGAGTATCCGTGTGTGTGTGTGTATCCGTGTGTGTGTGAGTATCCGTGTGTGTGAGTGTATCCGTGTGTGTGTGTGTGTGTGTGTATCCGTGTGTGTGTGTGTGTGTGTGTGTATCCGTGTGTGTGTGTATCCGTGTGTGTGTGTGTATCCGTGTGTGTGTGTGTGTGTGTATACGTGTGTGTGTGTGTATCCGTTTGTGTGTGAGTATCCGTGTGTGTGTGTGAGTATCCGTGTGTGTGAGTGTATCCGTGTGTGTGTGTGTGTGTATCCATGTGTGTGAGTATCTGTGTGTGTGTGAGTATCGGTGTGTGTGAGTGTATCCGTGTGTGTGTGTGTGTATCCGTGTGTGTGTGTATCCATGTGTGTGTGAGTATCCGTGTGTGTGTGAGAGTATCCGTGTGTGTGTGTGTATCCGTGTGTGTGTGAGTATCCGTGTGTGTGTGTGTGTATCTGTGTGTGTGTGTGTATCCGTGTGTGTGTGTGTATCCGTGTGTGTGTGTGTGTATCCGTGTGTGTGTGAGTATCCGTGTGTGTGTGTGTATCCGTGTGTGTGTGTGTATCCGTGTGTGTGTGAGTATCCGTGTGTGTGAGTGTATCCGTGTGTGTGTGAGTGTATCCGTGTGTGTGTGAGTATCCGTGTGTGTGAGTGTATCCGTGTGTGTGTGAGTATCCGTGTGTGTGTGTGTGTGTATCCGTGTGTGTGTGTATCCGTGTGTGTGTGAGTATCCGTGTGTGTGTGAGTATCCGTGTGTGTGAGTGTATCCGTGTGTGTGTGTGAGTATCCGTGTGTGTGTGTGTATCCGCGTGTGTGTGTGTGTATCCGTGTGAGTGTGTGTATCTGTGTGTGTGTGAGTATCCGTGTGTGTGTGAGTATCTGTGTGTGTGTGTGTATCCGTGTGTGTGTGTGAGTATCCGTGTGTGTGTGTGTATCCGTGTGTGTGAGTAACCGTGTGTGTGTGTGTATCCGTGTGTGTGTGTGAGTATCCGTGTGTGTGTGTGTATCCGTGTGTGTGTGTTTATCCGCGTGTGTGTGAGTATCCGTGTGTTTATGAGTATCTGTGTGTGTGTGTGTGAGTATCCGTGTGTGTGTGTGTATCCGTGTGTGTGGGTATCCGTGTGTGTGTGAGTATCCGTGTGTGTGTGTGTATCCGTGTGTGTGTGTGTATCCGTGTGTGTGTGAGTATCCGTGTGTGTGTGAGTATCCGTGTGTGTGTGTGAGTATCCGTGTGTGTGTGTGTATCCGTGTGTGTGAGTGTCCGTGTGTGCGGGTATCCGTGTGTGTGTGAGTATCCGTGTGAGTGTGTGTATCCGTGTGTGTGTTTATCCGTGTGTGCGGGTATCCGTGTGTGTGTGAGTATCCGTGTGTGTGTGTATCCGTGTGTGTGTGTATCCGTGTGTGTGAGTATCCGTGTGTGTGTGTGTATCCGTGTGTGTGTGAGTATCCGTGTCTGTGTGTATCCGTGTGTGTGTGTGTGTATCCGTGTGTGTGTGAGTATCCGTGTGTGTGTGTGTGTATCCGTGTGTGTGTGAGTATCCGTGTGTGTGTGAGTATCCGTGTGTGTGTGTGTATCCGTGTGTGTGTGAGTATCCGTGTGTGTGTGTATCCGTGTGTGTGGGTATCCGTGTGTGTGTGAGTATCCGTGTGTGTGTGTATCCGTGTGTGTGTGTGTATCCGTGTGTGTTTGTGTATCTGTGTGTGTGTGAGTATCCGTGTGTGTGTGTGTATCCGTGTGTGTGTGTGTATCCGTGTGTGTGTGAGTATCCGTGTGTGTGTGAGTATCTGTGTGTGTGTGTGAGTATCCGTGTGTGTGTGTGTATCCGTGTGTGTGTGTATTCGTGTGTGTGTGTATCCGTGTGTGTGAGTATCCGTGTGTGTGTGTATCCGTGTGTGTGTGTGTGTATCCGTGTGTGTGTGAGTATCCGTGTGTGTGTGTGTATCCGCGTGTGTGTGAGTATCCGTGTGTGTGTGTATCTGTGTGTGTGTGTATCCGTGTGTGTGTGAGTATCCGTGTGTCTGTGTATCCGTGTGTGTGTGTGTATCTGTGTGTGTGTGAGTATCCGTGTGTGTGTGTGTATCCGTGTGTGTGTGTGTATCCGTGTGTGTGTGTGTATCCGTGTGTGTGTGTATCCGTGTGTGTGTGTGTATCCTTGTGTGTGTGTGTGTATCCGTGTGTGTGTGTATCCGTGTGTGTGTGTATCCGTGTGTGTGAGTATCCGTATGTGTGTGTGTATCCGTGTGTGTGTGAGTATCCGTGTGAGTGTGTATCCGTGTGTGTGTGTGTATCCGTGTGTGTGTGTGTATCCGTGTGTGTCTGTGTATCCGTGTGTGTGTGTGTATCCGTGTGTGTGTGAGTATCCGTATGTGTGTGTATCCGTGTGTGTGTATCCATGTGTGTGTGTGTGTATCCGTGTGTGTGTGTATCCGTGTGTGTGAGTATCCGTGTGTGTGTGTGTATCCGTGTGTGTGTGTGTATCCGTGTGTGTGTGAGTATCCGTGTGTGTGAGTATCCTTGTGTGTGTGTGTGAGTATCCGTGTGTGTGTGTATCCGTGTGTGTGTGAGTATCCGTGTGTGTGTGTGTGTATCCGTGTGTGTGAGTATCCATGTGTGTGTGTGAGTATCCGTGTGTGTGTATCCGTGTGTGTGAGTATCCGTGTGTGTGTGTGTATCCGTGTGTGTGTGTATCCGTGTGTGTGTGAGTATCCGTGTGTGTGTGTGTATCCGTGTGTGTGTGTGTATCCGTGTGTTTGTGTGTATCCATGTGTGTGAGTATCCATGTGTGTGTGAGTATCCGTGTGTTTGTGTGTATCCGTGTGTGTGTGTGCATCCGTGTGTGTGTGAGTATCCGTGTGTGTGTGTGTATCCGTGTGTGTGTGTGTATCCGTGTGTGTGTGAGTATCCGTGTGTGTGTGTGAGTATCTGTGTGCGTGTGTGTATCCGTGTGTGTGTGAGTATCCGTGTGTGTGTATCCATGTGTGTGTGATTCCGTGTGTGTGTGAGTATCCGTGTGTGTGTGTGTATCCGTGTGTGTGTGAGTATCCGTGTGTGTGTGTGTGTAACCGTGTGTGTGTGTGTATCCGTGTGTGTGTGTGTATCCGTGTGTGTGAGTATCCGTGTGTGTGTGTGTGTATCCATGTGTGTGTGAGTATCCGTGTGTGTGAGTATCCGTGTGTGTGTGTGAGTATCCGTGTGTGTGTGTGTATCCGTGTGTGTGTGTGTATCCGTGTGTGTGTGTGTATCCGCGTGTGTGTGAGTATCCGTGTGTTTCTGAGTATCTGTGTGTGTGTGTGTGAGTATCCGTGTGTGTGTGTGTGTATCTGTGTGTGTGAGTATCCGTGTGTGTGTGAGTATCCGTGTGTGTGAGTATCCGTGTGTGTGTGAGTATCCGTGTGTGTGTGTGTGTATCCGTGTTTGTGTGTGTATCCGTGTGTGTGTGAGTATCCGTGTGTGTGTGAGTATCCGTGTGTGTGTGTATCCGTGTGTGTGTGTGTATCCGTGTGTGTGTGTATCCGTGTGTGTGTGTGTATCCGTGTGTGTGTGTGAGTATCCGTGTGTGTGTGTGTATCCGTGTATGTGTGTGTATCCGTGTGTGTGTGTATCGGTGTGTGTGTGAGTATCTGTGTGTGTGTGTGTATCCGTGTGTGTGTGAGTATCCGTGGGTGTGTGTGTATCCGTGTGTGTGTGTGTATCCGTGTGTGTGATTATCCGTGTGTGTGTGAGTATCCGTGTGTGTGTGTGTATCCGTGTGTGTGTGTGTATCCGTGTGTGTGTGAGTATTCGTGTGTGTGTGTGTGTGTATCCGTGTGTGTGAGTATCCGTGTGTGTGAGTATCCGTGTGTGTGTGAGTATCCGTGTGTGTGTGTGTGTATCCGTGTTTGTGTGTGTATCCGTGTGTGTGTGAGTATCCGTGTGTGTGTGAGTATCCGTGTGTGTGTGTGTATCCGTGTGTGTGTGTGTATCTGTGTGTGTGTGTAACCGTGTGTGTGTGTGTATCCGTGTGTGTGTGTGAGTATCCGTGTGTGTGTGTGTATCCGTGTATGTGTGTGTATCCGTGTGTGTGTGTATCGGTGTGTGTGTGAGTATCCGTGTGTGTGAGTATCCGTGTGTGTGTGTGTATCCGTGTGTGTGATTATCCGTGTGTGTGTGAGTATCCGTGTGTGTGTGTGTATCCATGTGTGTGTGTGTATCCGTGTGTGTGTGAGTATCCGTGTGTGTGTGTGAGTATCTGTGTGCGTGTGTGTATCCGTGTGTGTGTGAGTATCCGTGTGTGTGTCTGTATCCGTGTGTGTGTGAGTATCCGTGTGTGTGTGTGTATCCGTGTGTGTGTGAGTATCCGTGTGTGTGTGTGTGTATCCGTGTTTGTGTGTGTATCCGTGTGTGTGTGAGTATCCGTGTGTGTGTGACTATCCGTGTGTGTGTGTGTGTATCCATGTGTGTGTGAGTATCCGTGTGTGTGTGTGTATCCGTGTGTGTGTGAGTATCCGTGTGTGTGTGTGTATCCGTGTGTGTGTGTGTATCCGTGTGTGTGATTATCCGTTTGTGTCTGAGTATCCTTGTGTGTGTGTGTATCCGTGTGTGTGTGAGTATCCGTGTGTGTGTGAGTCTCCGTGTGTGTGTGTGTATCCGTGTCTGTGTAAGTATCCGTGTGTGTGTGTGTGTGTGTATCCGTGTGTGTGTGTGTATCCGTGTGTGTGTGTATGCGTGTGTGTGTATGTATCCGTGTGTGTGTGAGTCTCCGTGTGTGTGTGTGTATCCGTGTGTGTGTGTGTATCCGTGTGTGTGTGTATCCGTGTGTGTGTGTATCCGTGTGTGTGTAAGTATCCGTGTGTGTGTGTATCCGTGTGTGTGTGTATCCGTGTGTGTGTGTATGCGTGTGTGTGTATGTATCCGTGTGTGTGTGAGTATCCATGTGTGTGTGAGTATCCGTGTGAGTATCCGTGTGTGCGTGAGTATCCGTGTGTGTGTGAGTCTCCGTGTGTGTGTGTGTATCCGTGTGTGTGTAAGTATCCGTCCGTGTGTGTGTATCCATGCGTGTGTGTATCCGTGTGTGTGTGTATGCGTGGGTGTGTATGTATCCGTGTGTGTGTGAGTTTCCGTGTGTGTGTGTATCCGTGTGTGTGTGTGTATCCGTGTGTGTGTGTGTATCCGTGTGTGTGTGTATCCGTGTGTGTGTGTGTATCCGTGTGTGTAAGTATCCGTGTGTGTGTGTGTGTATCCGTGTGTGTGTGTATGCGTGTGTGTGTATGTATCCGTGTGTGTGTGAGTATCCATGTGTGTGTGTATCCGTGTGTGCGTGAGTATCCGTGTGTGTGTGTGTCTCCATGTGTGTGTGCATATCCGTGTGTGTGTGAGTATCCGTCTGTGTGTGTATCCGTGTGTGTGTGTGTATCCGTGTGTGTGTATCCGTGTGTGTGTGTGAGTATCCGTGTGTGTGTGTGTATATCCGTGTGTGTGTGAGTATCCGTGAGTGTGTGAGTATCCGTGTGTGTGTGTGTATTCGTGGGTGTGTGAGTATCCGTGTGAGTGTGTGTATCCGTGTGTGTGTGTGTGTATCCGTGTGTGTGTGAGTATCCGTGTGTGTGTGTGTATCCGTGTGTGTGTGAGTATACGTGTGTGTGTGTGTATCCGTGTGTGTGTGAGTATCCGTGTGTGTGTGAGTATCCGTGTGTGTGTGTGAGTATCCGTGTGTGTGTGTGTATCCGTGTGTGTGTGTGTATCCGTGTGTGTGTGTATCCGTGTGTGTGTGAGTCTCCGTGTGTGTGTGTGTATCCGTGTGTGTGAGTATCCGTGTGTGTGTGTGTATCCGTGTGTGTGAGTACCCGTGTGTGTGTGTGTATCCGTGTGTGTGAGTATCCGTGTGTGTGTGTGTAACCGTGTGTGTGTGTATCCGTGTGTGTATGTGTATCCGTGTGTGTGTGTGAGTATCCGTGTGTGTGTGTGTATCCGTGTATGTGTGTGTATCCGTGTGTGTGTGTATCGGTGTGTGTGTGAGTATCCGTGTGTGTGAGTATCCGTGTGTGTGTGAGTATCCGTGTGTGTGTGTGTATCCGTGTGTGTGAGTATCCGTGTGTGTGTGTGTATCCGTGTGTGTGTGAGTATCCGTGTGTGTGTGTGTATTCGTGTGTGTGTGTGTGTATCCGTGTGTGTGTGAGTATCCATGTGTGTGTGAGTATCCGTGTGTTTGTGTGCATCCGTGTGTGTGTGTGCATCCGTGTGTGTGTGAGTATCCGTGTGTGTGTGTGTATGTATCCGTGTGTGTGTGAGTCTCCGTGTGTGTGTGTATCCGTGTGTGTGTGAGTATCCGTGTGTGTCTGTATCCGTGTGTGTGTGTGAGTATCCGTGTGTGTGTGAGTATCCATGTCTGTGTGTGTATCCGTGTGTGTGTGAGTATCCGGGTGTGTGTGTATCCGTGTGTGTGTGAGTATCCGTGTGTGTGTGTTTGTATCCGTGTGTATGTGTGTATCCGTGTGGGTGTGTGAGTATCCGTGTGTGTGTGTGTATCCGTGTGTGTGTGTGTATCCGTGTGTGTGTGTATCCGTGTGTGTGTGAGTATCCGTGTGTGTGTGTGACTATCCGTGTGTGTGTGTGTATCCGTGTATGTGTGTATCCGTATGTGTGTGTGAGTATCCTTGTGTGTGTGTGTATCCGTGTGTGTGTGAGTATCCGTGTGTGTGTGAGTATCCGTGTGTGTGAGTGTATCCGTGTGTGTGTGAGAGTATCCGTGTGTGTGTGTGTATCCGTGTGTGTGTGAGTATCCGTGTGTGTGTGTGTATCCGTGTGTGTGTGAGTATCCGTGTGTGTGTGAGAGTATCCGTGTGTGTGTGTGTATCCGTGTGTGTGTGAGTATCCGTGTGTGTGTGAGTATCCGTGTGTGTGTGTGTGTATCCGTGTGTGTGTGAGTATCCGTGTGTGTGTGAGTATCCGTGTGTGTGTGAGAGTATCCGTGTGTGTGAGTGTATCCGTGTGTGTGTGAGTGTATCCGTGTGTGTGTGAGTATCCGTGTGTGTGAGTGTATCCATGTGTGTGTGAGTATCCGTGTGTGTGTGTGTATCCGTGTGTGTGTGAGTATCCGTGTGTGTGAGTGTATCCGTGTGTGTGTGTGTGTGTGTGTATCCGTGTGTGTGTGTGTGTGTGTGTGTATCCGTGTGTGTGTGTATCCGTGTGTGTGTGTGTATCCGTGTGTGTGTGTGTGTGTGTATACGTGTGTGTGTGTGTATCCGTGTGTGTGTGAGTATCCGTGTGTGTGTGTGAGTATCCGTGTGTGTGAGTGTATCCGTGTGTGTGTGTGTGTGTATCCATGTGTGTGAGTATCTGTGTGTGTGTGAGTATCGGTGTGTGTGAGTGTATCCGTGTGTGTGTGTGTGTATCCGTGTGTGTGTGTATCCATGTGTGTGTGAGTATCCGTGTGTGTGTGAGAGTATCCGTGTGTGTGTGTGTATCCGTGTGTGTGTGAGTATCCGTGTGTGTGTGTGTGTATCTGTGTGTGTGTGTGTATCCGTGTGTGTGTGTGTATCCGTGTGTGTGTGTGTGTATCCGTGTGTGTGTGAGTATCCGTGTGTGTGTGTGTATCCGTGTGTGTGTGTGTATCCGTGTGTGTGTGAGTATCCGTGTGTGTGAGTGTATCCGTGTGTGTGTGAGTGTATCCGTGTGTGTGTGAGTATCCGTGTGTGTGAGTGTATCCGTGTGTGTGTGAGTATCCGTGTGTGTGTGTGTGTGTATCCGTGTGTGTGTGTATCCGTGTGTGTGTGAGTATCCGTGTGTGTGTGAGTATCCGTGTGTGTGAGTGTATCCGTGTGTGTGTGTGAGTATCCGTGTGTGTGTGTGTATCCGTGTGTGTGTGTGTGTATCCGTGTGAGTGTGTGTATCTGTGTGTGTGTGAGTATCCGTGTGTGTGTGAGTATCTGTGTGTGTGTGTGTATCCGTGTGTGTGTGTGAGTATCCGTGTGTGTGTGTGTATCCGTGTGTGTGAGTAACCGTGTGTGTGTGTGTATCCGTGTGTGTGTGTGAGTATCCGTGTGTGTGTGTGTATCCGTGTGTGTGTGTTTATCCGCGTGTGTGTGAGTATCCGTGTGTTTATGAGTATCTGTGTGTGTGTGTGTGAGTATCCGTGTGTGTGTGTGTATCCGTGTGTGTGGGTATCCGTGTGTGTGTGAGTATCCGTGTGTGTGTGTGTATCCGTGTGTGTGTGTGTATCCGTGTGTGTGTGAGTATCCGTGTGTGTGTGAGTATCCGTGTGTGTGTGTGAGTATCCGTGTGTGTGTGTGTATCCGTGTGTGTGAGTGTCCGTGTGTGCGGGTATCCGTGTGTGTGTGAGTATCCGTGTGAGTGTGTGTATCCGTGTGTGTGTTTATCCGTGTGTGCGGGTATCCGTGTGTGTGTGAGTATCCGTGTGTGTGTGTATCCGTGTGTGTGTGTATCCGTGTGTGTGAGTATCCGTGTGTGTGTGTGTATCCGTGTGTGTGTGAGTATCCGTGTCTGTGTGTATCCGTGTGTGTGTGTGTATCCGTGTGTGTGTGTGTGTATCCGTGTGTGTGTGAGTATCCGTGTGTGTGTGTGTGTATCCGTGTGTGTGTGAGTATCCGTGTGTGTGTGAGTATCCGTGTGTGTGTGTGTATCCGTGTGTGTGTGAGTATCCGTGTGTGTGTGTATCCGTGTGTGTGGGTATCCGTGTGTGTGTGAGTATCCGTGTGTGTGTGTATCCGTGTGTGTGTGTGTATCCGTGTGTGTTTGTGTATCTGTGTGTGTGTGAGTATCCGTATGTGTGTGTGTATCCGTGTGTGTGTGTGTATCCGTGTGTGTGTGAGTATCCGTGTGTGTGAGTATCTGTGTGTGTGTGTGAGTATCCGTGTGTGTGTGTGTATCCGTGTGTGTGTGTATTCGTGTGTGTGTGTATCCGTGTGTGTGAGTATCCGTGTGTGTGTGTATCCGTGTGTGTGTGTGTGTATCCGTGTGTGTGTGAGTATCCGTGTGTGTGTGTGTATCCGCGTGTGTGTGAGTATCCGTGTGTGTGTGTATCTGTGTGTGTGTGTATCCGTGTGTGTGTGAGTATCCGTGTGTCTGTGTATCCGTGTGTGTGTGTGTATCCGTGTGTTTGTGTCCGTGTGTGTGTGTGTATCTGTGTGTGTGTGAGTATCCGTGTGTGTGTGTGTATCCGTGTGTGTGTGTGTATCCGTGTGTGTGTGTGTATCCGTGTGTGTGTGTATCCGTGTGTGTGTGTGTATCCTTGTGTGTGTGTGTGTATCCTTGTGTGTGTGTGTGTATCCGTGTGTGTGTGTATCCGTGTGTGTGTGTATCCGTGTGTGTGAGTATCCGTATGTGTGTGTGTATCCGTGTGTGTGTGAGTATCCGTGTGAGTGTGTATCCGTGTGTGTGTGTGTATCCGTGTGTGTGTGTGTATCCGTGTGTGTCTGTGTATCCGTGTGTGTGTGTGTATCCGTGTGTGTGTGTGAGTATCCGTATGTGTGTGTATCCGTGTGTGTGTATCCATGTGTGTGTGTGTGTATCCGTGTGTGTGTGTGTATCCGTGTGTGTGAGTATCCGTGTGTGTGTGTGTATCCGTGTGTGTGTGTGTATCCGTGTGTGTGTGAGTATCCGTGTGTGTGAGTATCCTTGTGTGTGTGTGTGAGTATCCGTGTGTGTGTGTATCCGTGTGTGTGTGAGTATCCGTGTGTGTGTGTGTGTATCCGTGTGTGTGAGTATCCATGTGTGTGTGTGAGTATCCGTGTGTGTGTATCCGTGTGTGTGAGTATCCGTGTGTGTGTGTGTATCCGTGTGTGTGTGTATCCGTGTGTGTGTGAGTATCCGTGTGTGTGTGTGTATCCGTGTGTGTGTGTGTATCCGTGTGTTTGTGTGTATCCATGTGTGTGAGTATCCATGTGTGTGTGAGTATCCGTGTGTTTGTGTGTATCCGTGTGTGTGTGTGCATCCGTGTGTGTGTGAGTATCCGTGTGTGTGTGTGTATCCGTGTGTGTGTGTGTATCCGTGTGTGTGTGAGTATCCGTGTGTGTGTGTGAGTATCTGTGTGCGTGTGTGTATCCGTGTGTGTGTGAGTATCCGTGTGTGTGTATCCATGTGTGTGTGATTCCGTGTGTGTGTGAGTATCCGTGTGTGTGTGAGTATCCGTGTGTGTGTGAGTATCCGTGTGTGTGTGTGTAACCGTGTGTGTGTGTGTATCCGTGTGTGTGTGTGTATCCGTGTGTGTGAGTATCCGTGTGTGTGTGTGTGTATCCATGTGTGTGTGAGTATCCGTGTGTGTGAGTATCCGTGTGTGTGTGTGAGTATCCGTGTGTGTGTGTGTATCCGTGTGTGTGTGTGTATCCGTGTGTGTGTGTGTATCCGCGTGTGTGTGAGTATCCGTGTGTTTCTGAGTATCTGTGTGTGTGTGTGTGAGTATCCGTGTGTGTGTGTGTGTATCTGTGTGTGTGAGTATCCGTGTGTGTGTGAGTATCCGTGTGTGTGAGTATCCGTGTGTGTGTGAGTATCCGTGTGTGTGTGTGTATCCGTGTTTGTGTGTGTATCCGTGTGTGTGTGAGTATCCGTGTGTGTGTGAGTATCCGTGTGTGTGTGTATCCGTGTGTGTGTGTGTATCCGTGTGTGTGTGTATCCGTGTGTGTGTGTGTATCCGTGTGTGTGTGTGAGTATCCGTGTGTGTGTGTGTATCCGTGTATGTGTGTGTATCCGTGTGTGTGTGTATCGGTGTGTGTGTGAGTATCTGTGTGTGTGTGTGTATCCGTGTGTGTGTGAGTATCCGTGTGTGTGTGTGTATCCGTGTGTGTGTGTGTATCCGTGTGTGTGATTATCCGTGTGTGTGTGAGTATCCGTGTGTGTGTGTGTATCCGTGTGTGTGTGTGTATCCGTGTGTGTGTGAGTATTCGTGTGTGTGTGTGTGTATCCGTGTGTGTGAGTATCCGTGTGTGTGAGTATCCGTGTGTGTGTGAGTATCCGTGTGTGTGTGTGTGTATCCGTGTTTGTGTGTGTATCCGTGTGTGTGTGAGTATCCGTGTGTGTGTGAGTATCCGTGTGTGTGTGTGTATCCGTGTGTGTGTGTGTATCTGTGTGTGTGTGTAACCGTGTGTGTGTGTGTATCCGTGTGTGTGTGTGAGTATCCGTGTGTGTGTGTGTATCCGTGTATGTGTGTGTATCCGTGTGTGTGTGTATCGGTGTGTGTGTGAGTATCCGTGTGTGTGAGTATCCGTGTGTGTGTGTGTATCCGTGTGTGTGATTATCCGTGTGTGTGTGAGTATCCGTGTGTGTGTGTGTATCCATGTGTGTGTGTGTATCCGTGTGTGTGTGAGTATCCGTGTGTGTGTGTGAGTATCTGTGTGCGTGTGTGTATCCGTGTGTGTGTGAGTATCCGTGTGTGTGTCTGTATCCGTGTGTGTGTGAGTATCCGTGTGTGTGTGTGTATCCGTGTGTGTGTGAGTATCCGTGTGTGTGTGTGTGTATCCGTGTTTGTGTGTGTATCCGTGTGTGTGTGAGTATCCGTGTGTGTGTGACTATCCGTGTGTGTGTGTGTGTATCCATGTGTGTGTGAGTATCCGTGTGTGTGTGTGTATCCGTGTGTGTGTGAGTATCCGTGTGTGTGTGTGTATCCGTGTGTGTGTGTGTATCCGTGTGTGTGATTATCCGTTTGTGTCTGAGTATCCTTGTGTGTGTGTGTATCCGTGTGTGTGTGAGTATCCGTGTGTGTGTGAGTCTCCGTGTGTGTGTGTGTATCCGTGTCTGTGTAAGTATCCGTGTGTGTGTGTGTGTGTGTATCCGTGTGTGTGTGTGTATCCGTGTGTGTGTGTATGCGTGTGTGTGTATGTATCCGTGTGTGTGTGAGTCTCCGTGTGTGTGTGTGTATCCGTGTGTGTGTGTGTATCCGTGTGTGTGTGTATCCGTGTGTGTGTGTATCCGTGTGTGTGTAAGTATCCGTGTGTGTGTGTATCCGTGTGTGTGTGTATCCGTGTGTGTGTGTATGCGTGTGTGTGTATGTATCCGTGTGTGTGTGAGTATCCATGTGTGTGTAAGTATCCGTGTGAGTATCCGTGTGTGCGTGAGTATCCGTGTGTGTGTGAGTCTCCGTGTGTGTGTGTGTATCCGTGTGTGTGTAAGTATCCGTCCGTGTGTGTGTATCCATGCGTGTGTGTATCCGTGTGTGTGTGTATGCGTGGGTGTGTATGTATCCGTGTGTGTGTGAGTTTCCGTGTGTGTGTGTATCCGTGTGTGTGTGTGTATCCGTGTGTGTGTGTGTATCCGTGTGTGTGTGTATCCGTGTGTGTGTGTGTATCCGTGTGTGTAAGTATCCGTGTGTGTGTGTGTGTATCCGTGTGTGTGTGTATGCGTGTGTGTGTATGTATCCGTGTGTGTGTGAGTATCCATGTGTGTGTGTATCCGTGTGTGCGTGAGTATCCGTGTGTGTGTGTGTCTCCATGTGTGTGTGCATATCCGTGTGTGTGTGAGTATCCGTCTGTGTGTGTATCCGTGTGTGTGTGTGTATCCGTGTGTGTGTATCCGTGTGTGTGTGTGAGTATCCGTGTGTGTGTGTGTATATCCGTGTGTGTGTGAGTATCCGTGAGTGTGTGAGTATCCGTGTGTGTGTGTGTATTCGTGGGTGTGTGAGTATCCGTGTGAGTGTGTGTATCCGTGTGTGTGTGTGTGTATCCGTGTGTGTGTGAGTATCCGTGTGTGTGTGTGTATCCGTGTGTGTGTGAGTATACGTGTGTGTGTGTGTATCCGTGTGTGTGTGAGTATCCGTGTGTGTGTGAGTATCCGTGTGTGTGTGTGAGTATCCGTGTGTGTGTGTGTATCCGTGTGTGTGTGTGTATCCGTGTGTGTGTGTATCCGTGTGTGTGTGAGTCTCCGTGTGTGTGTGTGTATCCGTGTGTGTGAGTATCCGTGTGTGTGTGTGTATCCGTGTGTGTGAGTACCCGTGTGTGTGTGTGTATCCGTGTGTGTGAGTATCCGTGTGTGTGTGTGTAACCGTGTGTGTGTGTATCCGTGTGTGTGTGTATCCGTGTGTCTGTGTGAGTATCCGTGTGTGTGTGTGTATCCGTGTATGTGTGTGTATCCGTGTGTGTGTGTATCGGTGTGTGTGTGAGTATCCGTGTGTGTGTGTGTATCCGTGTGTTTGTGTATCCGTGTGTGTGTGAGTATCCGTGTGTGTGAGTATCCGTGTGTGTGAGTATCCGTGTGTGTGTGTGTATTCGTGTGTGTGTGTGTGTATCCGTGTGTGTGTGTATCTGTGTGTGTGTGTGTATCCGTGTGTGTGAGTATCCGTGTGTGTGTGTGTGTATCCGTGTGTGTGTGTGTATCCGTGTGTGTGTGTGTAACCGTGTGTGTGTGTATCCGTGTGTGTATGTGTATCCGTGTGTGTGTGTGAGTATCCGTGTGTGTGTGTGTATCCGTGTATGTGTGTGTATCCGTGTGTGTGTGTATCGGTGTGTGTGTGAGTATCCGTGTGTGTGAGTATCCGTGTGTGTGTGAGTATCCGTGTGTGTGTGTGTATCCGTGTGTGTGAGTATCCGTGTGTGTGTGTGTATCCGTGTGTGTGTGAGTATCCGTGTGTGTGTGTGCATACGTGTGTGTGTGTATTCGTGTGTGTGTGAGTATCCATGTGTGTGTGAGTATCCGTGTGTTTGTGTGCATCCGTGTGTGTGTGTGCATCCGTGTGTGTGTGAGTATCCGTGTGTGTGTGTGTATGTATCCGTGTGTGTGTGAGTCTCCGTGTGTGTGTGTATCCGTGTGTGTGTGTGTATCCGTGTGTGTGTGAGTATCCGTGTGTGTCTGTATCCGTGTGTGTGTGTGAGTATCCGTGTGTGTGTGAGTATCCATGTCTGTGTGTGTATCCGTGTGTGTGTGAGTATCCGGGTGTGTGTGTATCCGTGTGTGTGTGAGTATCCGTGCGTGTGTGTTTGTATCCGTGTGTATGTGTGTATCCGTGTGGGTGTGTGAGTATCCGTGTGTGTGTGTGTATCCGTGTGTGTGTGTGTATCCGTGTGTGTGTGTATCCGTGTGTGTGTGAGTATCCGTGTGTGTGTGTGACTATCCGTGTGTGTGTGTGTATCCGTGTATGTGTGTATCCGTATGTGTGTGTGAGTATCCTTGTGTGTGTGAGTATCCGTGTGTGTGTGAGTACCCGTGTGTGTGTGTATCCGTGTGTGTGTGTGTATCCGTGTGTGTGTGTGTACCCGTGTGTGTGTGTGTATCCGTGTGTGTGTGTGAGTATCCGTGTGTGTGTGAGTATCCGTGTGTGTTTATCCGTGTGTGTGTGTGTATCCGTGTGTGTGTGTGTATCCGTGTGTGTGTGAGTATCCGTGTGTGTGTGTGTATCCGTGTGTGTGAGTGTATCCGTGTGTGTGTGTATCCGTGTGTGTGTGAATATCCGTGTGTGTGAGTATCCGTGTGTGTGTGAGTATCCGTGTGTGTGTGTATCCGTGTGTGTGTGTATGCGTGTGTGTGTATGTATCCGTGTGTGTGTGAGTCTCCGTGTGTGTGTGTATCCGTGTGTGTGTGTATCCGTGTGTGTGTGAGTATCCGTGTGTGTGTGTATCCGTGTGTGTGTGTGTATCCGTGTGTGTGTGTGTGTATCCGTGTGTGTGTGAGTATCCATGTGTGTGTGTGTATTCGTGGGTGTGTGAGTATCCGTGTGAGTGTGTGTATCCGTGTGTGTGTGTGTGTATCCGTGTGTGTGTGAGTATCCGTGTGTGTGTGTGTATCCGTGTGTGTGAGTATACGTGTGTGTGTGTGTATCCGTGTGTGTGTGAGTATCCGTGTGTGTGTGTGTATCCGTGTGTGTGTGTGTGTATCCGTGTGTGTGTGAGTATCCGTGTGTGTGTGAGTATCCGTGTGTGTGTGTGAGTATCCGTGTGTGTGTGTGTATCCGTGTGTGTGTGTGTATCCGTGTGTGTGTGTATCCGTGTGTGTGTGAGTCTCCGTGTGTGTGTGTGTATCCGTGTGTGTGAGTATCCGTGTGTGTGTGTGTATCCGTGTGTGTGAGTACCCGTGTGTGTGTGTGTATCCGTGTGTGTGAGTACCCGTGTGTGTGTGTGTATCCGTGTGTGTGAGTATCCGTGTGTGTGTGTGTAACCGTGTGTGTGTGTATCCGTGTGTGTGTGTATCCGTGTGTGTGTGTGAGTATCCGTGTGTGTGTGTGTATCCGTGTATGTGTGTGTATCCGTGTGTGTGTGTATCGGTGTGTGTGTGAGTATCCGTGTGTGTGAGTATCCGTGTGTGTGTGTGTATCCGTGTGTGTGTGTGTATCCGTGTGTGTGTATCCGTGTGTGTGTGTGAGTATCCGTGTGTGTGTGTGTATATCCGTGTGTGTGTGAGTATCCGTGAGTGTGTGAGTATCCGTGTGTGTGTGTGTGTATCCGTGTGTGTGTGAGTATCCGTGTGTGTGTGTGTATTCGTGGGTGTGTGAGTATCCGTGTGAGTGTGTGTATCCGTGTGTGTGTGTGTGTATCCGTGTGTGTGTGAGTATCCGTGTGTGTGTGTGTATCCGTGTGTGTGAGTATACGTGTGTGTGTGTGTATCCGTGTGTGTGTGAGTATCCGTGTGTGTGTGTGTATCCGTGTGTGTGTGTGTGTATCCGTGTGTGTGTGAGTATCCGTGTGTGTGTGAGTATCCGTGTGTGTGTGTGAGTATCCGTGTGTGTGTGTGTATCCGTGTGTGTGTGTGTATCCGTGTGTGTGTGTATCCGTGTGTGTGTGAGTCTCCGTGTGTGTGTGTGTATCCGTGTGTGTGAGTATCCGTGTGTGTGTGTGTATCCGTGTGTGTGAGTACCCGTGTGTGTGTGTGTATCCGTGTGTGTGAGTATCCGTGTGTGTGTGTGTAACCGTGTGTGTGTGTATCCGTGTGTGTGTGTATCCGTGTGTGTGTGTGAGTATCCGTGTGTGTGTGTGTATCCGTGTGTGTGTGTATCCGTGTGTGTGTGAGTATCCGTGTGTGTGAGTATCCGTGTGTGTGTGTGTATCCGTGTGTTTGTGTATCCGTGTGTGTGTGAGTATCCGTGTGTGTGAGTATCCGTGTGTGTGAGTATCCGTGTGTGTGTGAGTATCCGTGTGTGTGTGTGTATCCGTGTGTGTGAGTATCCGTGTGTGTGTGAGTATCCGTGTGTGTGTGTGTATCCGTGTGTGTGAGTTTCCGTGTGTGTGAGTATCCGTGTGTGTGTGTGTATCCGTGTGTGTGTGAGTATCCGTGTGTGTGTGAGTATCCGTGTGTGTGTGTGTATCCGTGTGTGTGTGAGTATCCGTGTGTGTGTGTGTGTATACGTGTGTGTGTGTGTATCCGTGTGTGTGTGAGTATCCGTGTGTGTGTGAGTATCCGTGTGTGTGTGTGTATCCGTGTTTGTGTGTGTAGCCGTGTGTGTGTGTGTATCCATGTGTGTGTGACTATCCGTGTGTGTGTGTGTGTATCCGTGTGTGTGTGAGTATCCGTGTGTGTGTGTGTATCCGTGTGTGTGTGAGTATCCGTGTGTGTGTGTGTATCCAAGTGTGTGTGTATCCGTGTGTGTGTGTATGCGTGTGTGTGTATGTTTCCGTGTGTGTGTGAGTCTCCGTGTGTGTGTGTATCCGTGTGTGTATGTGTATCCGTGTGTGTGTGAGTATCCGTGTGTGTGTGTATCCGTGTGTGTGTGTGTATCCGTGTGTGTGTAAGTATCCGTGTGTGTGTGTGTATCCGTGTGTGTGTGACTATCCGTGTGTGTGTGTGTATCCGTGTGTGTGTGAGTATCCGTGTGTGTGTGTGTATCCGTGTGTGTGTGAGTATCCGTGTGTGTGTGTGTATCCAAGTGTGTGTGTATCCGTGTGTGTGTGTATGCGTGTGTGTGTATGTATCCGTGTGTGTGTGAGTCTCCGTGTGTGTGTGTATCCGTGTGTGTATGTGTATCCGTGTGTGTGTGAGTATCCGTGTGTGTGTGTATCCGTGTGTGTGTTGTATCCGTGTGTGTGTAAGTATCCGTGTGTGTGTGTGTATCCATGTGTGTGTGTGTATCCGTGTGTGTGTGAGTATCCGTGTGTGTGTGAGTATCCGTGTGTGTGTGTATCCGTGTGTGTGTGTGTATCCGTGTGTGTGTGAGTATCCGTGTGTGTGTGTATCCGTGTGTGTGTGTGTATCCGTGTGTGTCTGTGTATCCGTGTGTGTGGGTGTGTGTCCGTGTGTGTGTGTGAGTATCCGTATGTGTGTGTATCCGTGTGTGTGTATCCATGTGTGTGTGTGTGTATCCGTGTGTGTGTGTGTATCCGTGTGTGTGAGTATCCGTGTGTGTGTGTGTATCCGTGTGTGTGTGTGTATCCGTGTGTGTGTGAGTATCCGTGTGTGTGAGTATCCTTGTGTGTGTGTGTGAGTATCCGTGTGTGTGTGTTTCCGTGTGTGTGTGAGTATCCGTGTGTGTGTGTGTGTATCCGTGTGTGTGAGTATCCATGTGTGTGTGTGAGTATCCGTGTGTGTGTATCCGTGTGTGTGTGTATCCGTGTGTGTGTGTGTATCCGTGTGTGTGTGTATCCGTGTGTGTGTGAGTATCCGTGTGTGTGTGTATCCGTGTGTGTGTGTGTATCCGTGTGTTTGTGTGTATCCATGTGTGTGAGTATCCATGTGTGTGTGAGTATCCGTGTGTTTGTGTGTATCCGTGTGTGTGTGTGCATCCGTGTGTGTGTGAGTATCCGTGTGTGTGTGTGTATCCGTGTGTGTGTGTGTATCCGTGTGTGTGTGAGTATCCGTGTGTGTGTGTGAGTATCTGTGTGCGTGTGTGTATCCGTGTGTGTGTGAGTATCCGTGTGTGTGTGTGTAACAGTGTGTGTGTGTGTATCCGTGTGTGTGTGTGTATCCGTGTGTGTGAGTATCCGTGTGTGTGTGTGTGTATCCATGTGTGTGTGAGTATCCGTGTGTGTGAGTATCCGTGTGTGTGTGTGAGTATCCGTGTGTGTGTGTGTATCCGTGTGTGTGTGTGTATCCGTGTGTGTGTGTGTATCCGCGTGTGTGTGAGTATCCGTGTGTTTCTGAGTATCTGTGTGTGTGTGTGTGAGTATCCGTGTGTGTGTGTGTGTATCTGTGTGTGTGAGTATCCGTGTGTGTGTGAGTATCCGTGTGTGTGAGTATCCGTGTGTGTGTGAGTATCCGTGTGTGTGTGTGTGTATCCGTGTTTGTGTGTGTATCCGTGTGTGTGTGAGTATCCATGTGTGTGTGAGTATCCGTGTGTGTGTGTATCCGTGTGTGTGTGTGTATCCGTGTGTGTGTGTATCCGTGTGTGTGTGTGTATCCGTGTGTGTGTGTGAGTATCCGTGTGTGTGTGTGTATCCGTGTATGTGTGTGTATCCGTGTGTGTGTGTATCGGTGTGTGTGTGAGTATCTGTGTGTGTGTGTGTATCCGTGTGTGTGTGAGTATCCATGTGTGTGTGTGTATCCGTGTGTGTGTGTGTATCCGTGTGTGTGATTATCCGTGTGTGTGTGAGTATCCGTGTGTGTGTGTGTATCCGTGTGTGTGTGTGTATCCGTGTGTGTGTGAGTATTCGTGTGTGTGTGTGTGTATCCGTGTGTGTGAGTATCCGTGTGTGTGAGTATCCGTGTGTGTGTGAGTATCCGTGTGTGTGTGTGTGTATCCGTGTTTGTGTGTGTATCCGTGTGTGTGTGAGTATCCGTGTGTGTGTGAGTATCCGTGTGTGTGTGTGTATCCGTGTGTGTGTGTGTATCTGTGTGTGTGTGTAACCGTGTGTGTGTGTGTATCATAGAACATAGAACATAGAACAATACAGCACAGAACAGGCCCTTCGGCCCACGATGTTGTGCCGAACTTCTATCCTAGATTAAGCACGCATCCATGTACCTATCCAAATGCCGCTTAAAGGTCGCCAATGAATCTGACTCTACCACTCCCACGGGCAGCGCATTCCATGCCCCCACCACTCTCTGGGTGAAGAACCCACCCCTGACATCTCCCCTATACCATCCACCCTTCACCTTAAATTTATGTCCCCTTGTAACACTCTGTTGTACCCGGGGAAAAAGTTTCTGACTGTCTACTCTATCTATTCCTCTGATCATCTTATAAACCTCTATCAAGTCACCCCTCATCCTTCGCCGTTCCAACGAGAAAAGGCCGAGAACTCTCAACCTATCCTCGTACGACCTACTCTCCATTCCAGGCAACATCCTGGTAAATCTTCTCTGCACCCTCTCCAGAGCTTCCACATCTTTCCTAAAGTGAGGCGACCAGAACTGCACACAGTACTCCAAATGTGGCCTAACCAAAGTCCTGTACAGCTGCAACATCACCTCACGACTCTTGAATTCAATCCCTCTGCTAATGAACGATAATACTCCATAGGCCTTCTTACAAACTCTATCCACCTGAGTGGCAACCTTCAAAGATCTATGTACATAGACCCCAAGATCCCTCTGTTCCTCCACCTGACCAAGAACCCTACCATTAACCCTGTATTCCGCATTCTTATTTGTTCTTCCAAAATGGACAACTTCACACTTGGCAGGGTTGAACTCCATCTGCCACTCCTCAGCCCAGCTCTGCATCTTATCTAAGTCCCTCTGCAGCCGACAACAGCCCTCCTCACTGTCCACAACTCCACCTATCTTTGTATCATCTGCAAATTTACTGACCCACCCTTCGACTCCCTCATCTAAGTCATTAATAAAGATTACAAACAGCAGAGGACCCAGAACTGATCCCTGCGGAACTCCACTTGTAACTGGACTCCATGCTGAAAATTTACCATCTACTACCACTCTCTGCCTTCGACCGGTTAGCCAGTTTTTTATCCAATTGGCCAAATTTCCCTCTATCCCATGCCTCCTGACTTTCCGCATAAGCCTACCATGGGGAACCTTATCAAATGCCTTACTAAAATCCATGTACACTACATCCACTGCTCTACCCTCATCCACATGCTTGGTCACCTCCTCGAAGAATTCAATATCCGTGTGTGTGTGTGAGTATCCGTGTGTGTGTGTGTATCCGTGTATGTGTGTGTATCCGTGTGTGTGTGTATCGGTGTGTGTGTGAGTATCCGTGTGTGTGAGTATCCGTGTGTGTGTGTGTATCCGTGTGTGTGATTATCCGTGTGTGTGTGAGTATCCGTGTGTGTGTGTGTATCCATGTGTGTGTGTGTATCCGTGTGTGTGTGAGTATCCGTGTGTGTGTGTGAGTATCTGTGTGCGTGTGTGTATCCGTGTGTGTGTGAGTATCCGTGTGTGTGTGTGTATCCGTGTGTGTGTGAGTATCCGTGTGTGTGTGTGTATCCGTGTGTGTGTGAGTATCCGTGTGTGTGTGTGTGTATCCGTGTTTGTGTGTGTATCCGTGTGTGTGTGAGTATCCGTGTGTGTGTGACTATCCGTGTGTGTGTGTGTGTATCCATGTGTGTGTGAGTTTCCGTGTGTGTGTGTGTATCCGTGTGTGTGTGAGTATCCGTGTGTGTGTGTGTATCCGTGTGTGTGTGTGTATCCATGTGTGTGATTATCCGTTTGTGTGTGAGTATCCTTGTGTGTGTGTGTATCCGTGTGTGTGTGAGTATCCGTGTTTGTGTGAGTCTCCGTGTGTGTGTGTGTATCCGTGTCTGTGTAAGTATCCGTGTGTGTGTGTGTGTGTGTATCCGTGTGTGTGTGTGTATCCGTGTGTGTGTGTATGCGTGTGTGTGTATGTATCCGTGTGTGTGTGAGTCTCCGTGTGTGTGTGTGTATCCGTGTGTGTGTGTGTATCCGTGTGTGTGTGTATCCGTGTGTGTGTGTATCCGTGTGTGTGTAAGTATCCGTGTGTGTGTGTATCCGTGTGTGTGTGTATCCGTGTGTGTGTGTATGCGTGTGTGTGTATGTATCCGTGTGTGTGTAAGTATCCGTCCGTGTGTGTGTATCCATGTGTGTGTGTATCCGTGTGTGTGTGTATGCGTGGGTGTGTATGTATCCGTGTGTGTGTGAGTTTCCGTGTGTGTGTGTATCCGTGTGTGTGTGTGTATCCGTGTGTGTGTGAGTATCCGTGTGTGTGTGTATCCGTGTGTGTGTGTGTATCCGTGTGTGTAAGTATCCGTGTGTGTGTGTGTATCCGTGTGTGTGTGTATGCGTGTGTGTGTATGTATCCGTGTGTGTGTGAGTATCCATGTGTGTGTGTATCCGTGTGTGCGTGAGTATCCGTGTGTGTGTGTGTCACCATGTGTGTGTGCGTATCCGTGTGTGTGTGAGTATCCGTCTGTGTGTGTATCAATGTGTGTGTGTATCCGTGTGTGTGTATCCGTGTGTGTGTGTGAGTATCCGTGTGTGTGTGTGTATATCCGTGTGTGTGTGAGTATCCGCGAGTGTGTGAGTATCCGTGTGTGTGTGTGTGTATCCGTGTGTGTGTGAGTATCCGTGTGTGTGTGTGTATTCGTGGGTGTGTGAGTATCCGTGTGAGTTTGTGTATCCGTGTGTGTGTGTGTGTATCCGTGTGTGTGTGAGTATCCGTGTGTGTGTGTGTATCCGTGTGTGTGTGAGTATACGTGTGTGTGTGTGTATCCGTGTGTGTGTGAGTATCCGTGTGTGTGTGAGTATCCGTGTGTGTGTGTGAGTATCCGTGTGTGTGTGTGTATCCGTGTGTGTGTGTGTATCCGTGTGTGTGTGTATCCGTGTGTGTGTGAGTCTCCGTGTGTGTGTGTGTATCCGTGTGTGTGAGTATCCGTGTGTGTGTGTGTATCCGTGTGTGTGAGTACCCGTGTGTGTGTGTGTATCCGTGTGTGTGAGTATCCGTGTGTGTGTGTGTAACCGTGTGTGTGTGTATCCGTGTGTGTGTGTATCCGTGTGTGTGTGTGAGTATCCGTGTGTGTGTGTGTATCCGTGTATGTGTGTGTATCCGTGTGTGTGTGTATCGGTGTGTGTGTGAGTATCCGTGTGTGTGAGTATCCGTGTGTGTGTGTGTATCCGTGTGTTTGTGTATCCGTGTGTGTGTGAGTATCCCTGTGTGTGAGTATCCGTGTGTGTGAGTATCCGTGTGTGTGTGAGTATCCGTGTGTGTGTGTGTATCCGTGTGTGTGTGTATCCGTGTGTGTGAGTATCCGTGTGTGTGTGAGTATCCGTGTGTGTGAGTATCCGTGTGTGTGTGTGTATCCGTGTGTTTGTGTATCCGTGTGTGTGTGAGTATCCGTGTGTGTGAGTATCCGTGTGTGTGAGTATCCGTGTGTGTGTGAGTATCCGTGTGTGTGTGTGTATCCGTGTGTGTGAGTATCCGTGTGTGTGTGAGTATCCGTGTGTGTGTGTGTATCCGTGTGTGTGAGTATCCGTGTGTGTGAGTATCCGTGTGTGTGTGTGTATCCGTGTGTGTGTGAGTATCCGTGTGTGTGTGAGTATCCGTGTGTGTGTGTGTATCCGTGTGTGTGTGAGTATCCGTGTGTGTGTGTGTATACGTGTGTGTGTGTGTATCCATGTGTGTGTGAGTATCCGTGTGTTTGTGAGTATCCGTGTGTGTGTGTGTATCCGTGTTTGTGTGTGTATCCGTGTGTGTGTGTGTATCCGTGTGTGTGTGACTATCCGTGTGTGTGTGTGTGTATCCGTGTGTGTGTGAGTATCCGTGTGTGTGTGTGTATCCGTGTGTGTGTGAGTATCCGTGTGTGTGTGTGTATCCAAGTGTGTGTGTATCCGTGTGTGTGTGTATGCGTGTGTGTGTATGTATCCGTGTGTGTGTGAGTCTCCGTGTGTGTGTGTATCCGTGTGTGTATGTGTATCCGTGTGTGTGTGAGTATCCGTGTGTGTGTGTATCCGTGTGTGTGTGTGTATCCGTGTGTGTGTAAGTATCCGTGTGTGTGTGTGTATCCGTGTGTGTGTGACTATCCGTGTGTGTGTGTGTATCCGTGTGTGTGTGAGTATCCGTGTGTGTGTGTGTATCCGTGTGTGTGTGAGTATCCGTGTGTGTGTGTGTATCCAAGTGTGTGTGTATCCGTGTGTGTGTGTATGCGTGTGTGTGTATGTATCCGTGTGTGTGTGAGTCTCCGTGTGTGTGTGTATCCGTGTGTGTATGTGTATCCGTGTGTGTGTGAGTATCCGTGTGTGTGTGTATCCGTGTGTGTGTATCCGTGTGTGTGTAAGTATCCGTGTGTGTGTGTGTATCCGTGTGTGTGTGTGTATCCGTGTGTGTGTGAGTATCCGTGTGTGTGTGAGTATCCGTGTGTGTGTGTATCCGTGTGTGTGTGTGTATCCGTGTGTGTGTGTGTATCCATGTGTGTGTGAGTATCCGTGTGTGTGTGTGTATCCGTGTGTGTGTGTGTATCCGTGTGTGTGTGAATATCCGTGTGTGTGAGTATCCGTGTGTGTGTGAGTATCCGTGTGTGTGTGTGTATCCGTGTGTGTGTGAGTATCCGTGTGTGTATCTGTGTGTGTGTGTGTATCCGTGTGTGTGAGTATCCGTGTGTGTGTGTGTGTATCCGTGTGTGTGTGTGTATCCGTGTGTGTGTGTGTAACCGTGTGTGTGTGTATCCGTGTGTGTATGTGTATCCGTGTGTGTGTGTGAGTATCCGTGTGTGTGTGTGTATCCGTGTATGTGTGTGTTTCCGTGTGTGTGTGTATCGGTGTGTGTGTGAGTATCCGTGTGTGTGAGTATCCGTGTGTGTGTGAGTATCCGTGTGTGTGTGTGTATCCGTGTGTGTGAGTATCCGTGTGTGTGTGTGTATCCGTGTGTGTGTGAGTATCCGTGTGTGTGTGTGCATACGTGTGTGTGTGTATCCGTGTGTGTGTGTGCATCCGTGTGTGTGTGTGCATCCGTGTGTGTGTGAGTATCCGTGTGTGTGTGTGTATGTATCCGTGTGTGTGTGAGTCTCCGTGTGTGTGTGTATCCGTGTGTGTGTGTGTATCCGTGTGTGTGTGAGTATCCGTGTGTGTCTGTATCCGTGTGTGTGTGTGAGTATCCGTGTGTGTGTGTGTGTATCCGTGTGTATGTGTGTATCTGTGTGGGTGTGTGAGTATCCGTGTGTGTGTGTGCATCCGTGTGTGTGTGTGTATCCGTGTGTGTGTGTATCCGTGTGTGTGTGAGTATCCGTGTGTGTGTGTGACTATCCGTGTGTGTGTGTGTATCCGTGTATGTGTGTATCCGTATGTGTGTGTGAGTATCCTTGTGTGTGTGAGTATCCGTGTGTGTGTGAGTACCCGTGTGTGTGTGTATCCGTGTGTGTGTGTGTATCCGTGTGTGTGTGTGTATCCGTGTGTGTGTGTGTATCCGTGTGTGTGTGTGAGTATCCGTGTGTGTGTGAGTATCCGTATGTGTGTGTATCCGTGTGTGTGTGTGTATCCGTGTGTGTGTGTGTATCCGTGTGTGTGTGAGTATCCGTGTGTGTGTGTGTATCCGTGTGTGTGAGTGTATCCGTGTGTGTGTGTATCCGTGTGTGTGTGAATATCCGTGTGTGTGAGTATCCGTTTGTGTGTGAGTATCCGTGTGTGTGTGTGTATCCGTGTGTGTGTGAGTATCCGTGTGTGTGTGTGTATCCGTGTGTGTGTGTGTATCCGTGTGTGTGTATCCGTGTGTGTGTGTGAGTATCCGTGTGTGTGTGTGTATATCCGTGTGTGTGTGAGTATCCGTGAGTGTGTGAGTATCCGTGTGTGTGTGTGTGTATCCGTGTGTGTGTGAGTATCCGTGTGTGTGTGTGTATTCGTGGGTGTGTGAGTATCCGTGTGAGTGTGTGTATCCGTGTGTGTGTGTGTGTATCCGTGTGTGTGTGAGTATCCGTGTGTGTGTGTGTGTATCCGTGTGTGTGTGTGTGTATCCGTGTGTGTGTGAGTATCCGTGTGTGTGTGAGTATCCGTGTGTGTGTGTGAGTATCCGTGTGTGTGTGTGTATCCGTGTGTGTGTGTGTATCCGTGTGTGTGTGTATCCTTGTGTGTGTGAGTCTCCGTGTGTGTGTGTGTATCCGTGTGTGTGAGTATCCGTGTGTGTGTGTGTATCCGTGTGTGTGAGTACCCGTGTGTGTGTGTGTATCCGTGTGTGTGAGTATCCGTGTGTGTGTGTGTAACCGTGTGTGTGTGTATCCGTGTGTGTGTGTATCCGTGTGTGTGTGTGAGTATCCGTGTGTGTGTGTGTATCCGTGTATGTGTGTGTATCCGTGTGTGTGTGTATCGGTGTGTGTGTGAGTATCCGTGTGTGTGAGTATCCGTGTGTGTGTGTGTATCCGTGTGTTTGTGTATCCGTGTGTGTGTGAGTATCCGTGTGTGTGAGTATCCGTGTGTGTGAGTATCCGTGTGTGTGTGAGTATCCGTGTGTGTGTGTGTATCCGTGTGTGTGAGTATCCGTGTGTGTGTGTGTATCCGTGTGTGTGTGTGAGTATCCGTGTGTGTGTGTGTATCCGTGTATGTGTGTGTATCCGTGTGTGTGTGTATCGGTGTGTGTGTGAGTATCCGTGTGTGTGAGTATCCGTGTGTGTGTGTGTATCCGTGTGTTTGTGTATCCGTGTGTGTGTGAGTATCCCTGTGTGTGAGTATCCGTGTGTGTGAGTATCCGTGTGTGTGTGAGTATCCGTGTGTGTGTGTGTATCCGTGTGTGTGAGTATCCGTGTGTGTGTGAGTATCCGTGTGTGTGAGTATCCGTGTGTGTGTGTGTATCCGTGTGTTTGTGTATCCGTGTGTGTGTGAGTATCCGTGTGTGTGAGTATCCGTGTGTGTGAGTATCCGTGTGTGTGTGAGTATCCGTGTGTGTGTGTGTATCCGTGTGTGTGAGTATCCGTGTGTGTGTGAGTATCCGTGTGTGTGTGTGTATCCGTGTGTGTGAGTATCCGTGTGTGTGAGTATCCGTGTGTGTGTGTGTATCCGTGTGTGTGTGAGTATCCGTGTGTGTGTGAGTATCCGTGTGTGTGTGTGTATCCTTGTGTGTGTGAGTATCCGTGTGTGTGTGTGTATACGTGTGTGTGTGTGTATCCATGTGTGTGTGAGTATCCGTGTGTGTGTGAGTATCCGTGTGTGTGTGTGTATCCGTGTTTGTGTGTGTATCCGTGTGTGTGTGTGTATCCGTGTGTGTGTGACTATCCGTGTGTGTGTGTGTGTGTGTGTATCCGTGTGTGTGTGAGTATCCGTGTGTGTGTGTGTATCCGTGTGTGTGTGAGTATCCGTGTGTGTGTGTGTATCCAAGTGTGTGTGTATCCGTGTGTGTGTGTATGCGTGTGTGTGTATGTATCCGTGTGTGTGTGAGTCTCCGTGTGTGTGTGTATCCGTGTGTGTATGTGTATCCGTGTGTGTGTGAGTATCCGTGTGTGTGTGTATCCGTGTGTGTGTGTGTATCCGTGTGTGTGTAAGTATCCGTGTGTGTGTGTGTATCCGTGTGTGTGTGACTATCCGTGTGTGTGTGTGTATCCGTGTGTGTGTGAGTATCCGTGTGTGTGTGTGTATCCGTGTGTGTGTGAGTATCCGTGTGTGTGTGTGTATCCAAGTGTGTGTGTATCCGTGTGTGTGTGTATGCGTGTGTGTGTATGTATCCGTGTGTGTGTGAGTCTCCGTGTGTGTGTGTATCCGTGTGTGTATGTGTATCCGTGTGTGTGTGAGTATCCGTGTGTGTGTGTATCCGTGTGTGTGTATCCGTGTGTGTGTAAGTATCCGTGTGTGTGTGTGTATCCGTGTGTGTGTGTGTATCCGTGTGTGTGTGAGTATCCGTGTGTGTGTGAGTATCCGTGTGTGTGTGTATCCGTGTGTGTGTGTGTATCCGTGTGTGTGTGTGTATCCATGTGTGTGTGAGTATCCGTGTGTGTGTGTGTATCCGTGTGTGTGTGTGTATCCGTGTGTGTGTGAATATCCGTGTGTGTGAGTATCCGTGTGTGTGTGAGTATCCGTGTGTGTGTGTGTATCCGTGTGTGTGTGAGTATCCGTGTGTGTATCTGTGTGTGTGTGTGTATCCGTGTGTGTGAGTATCCGTGTGTGTGTGTGTGTATCCGTGTGTGTGTGTGTATCCGTGTGTGTGTGTGTAACCGTGTGTGTGTGTATCCGTGTGTGTATGTGTATCCGTGTGTGTGTGTGAGTATCCGTGTGTGTGTGTGTATCCGTGTATGTGTGTGTTTCCGTGTGTGTGTGTATCGGTGTGTGTGTGAGTATCCGTGTGTGTGAGTATCCGTGTGTGTGTGAGTATCCGTGTGTGTGTGTGTATCCGTGTGTGTGAGTATCCGTGTGTGTGTGTGTATCCGTGTGTGTGTGAGTATCCGTGTGTGTGTGTGCATACGTGTGTGTGTGTATCCGTGTGTGTGTGTGCATCCGTGTGTGTGTGTGCATCCGTGTGTGTGTGAGTATCCGTGTGTGTGTGTGTATGTATCCGTGTGTGTGTGAGTCTCCGTGTGTGTGTGTATCCGTGTGTGTGTGTGTATCCGTGTGTGTGTGAGTATCCGTGTGTGTCTGTATCCGTGTGTGTGTGTGAGTATCCGTGTGTGTGTGTGTGTATCCGTGTGTATGTGTGTATCTGTGTGGGTGTGTGAGTATCCGTGTGTGTGTGTGCATCCGTGTGTGTGTGTGTATCCGTGTGTGTGTGTATCCGTGTGTGTGTGAGTATCCGTGTGTGTGTGTGACAATCCGTGTGTGTGTGTGTATCCGTGTATGTGTGTATCCGTATGTGTGTGTGAGTATCCTTGTGTGTGTGAGTATCCGTGTGTGTGTGAGTACCCGTGTGTGTGTGTATCCGTGTGTGTGTGTGTATCCGTGTGTGTGTGTGTATCCGTGTGTGTGTGTGTATCCGTGTGTGTGTGTGAGTATCCGTGTGTGTGTGAGTATCCGTATGTGTGTGTATCCGTGTGTGTGTGTGTATCCGTGTGTGTGTGTGTATCCGTGTGTGTGTGAGTATCCGTGTGTGTGTGTGTATCCGTGTGTGTGAGTGTATCCGTGTGTGTGTGTATCCGTGTGTGTGTGAATATCCGTGTGTGTGAGTATCCGTTTGTGTGTGAGTATCCGTGTGTGTGTGTGTATCCGTGTGTGTGTGAGTATCCGTGTGTGTGTGTGTATCCGTGTGTGTGTGTGTATCCGTGTGTGTGTATCCGTGTGTGTGTGTGAGTATCCGTGTGTGTGTGTGTATATCCGTGTGTGTGTGAGTATCCGTGAGTGTGTGAGTATCCGTGTGTGTGTGTGTGTATCCGTGTGTGTGTGAGTATCCGTGTGTGTGTGTGTATTCGTGGGTGTGTGAGTATCCATGTGAGTGTGTGTATCCGTGTGTGTGTGTGTGTATCCGTGTGTGTGTGAGTATCCGTGTGTGTGTGTGTGTATCCGTGTGTGTGAGTATACGTGTGTGTGTGTGTATCCGTGTGTGTGTGAGTATCCGTGTGTGTGTGTGTATCCGTGTGTGTGTGTGTGTATCCGTGTGTGTGTGAGTATCCGTGTGTGTGTGAGTATCCGTGTGTGTGTGTGAGTATCCGTGTGTGTGTGTGTATCCGTGTGTGTGTGTGTATCCGTGTGTGTGTGTATCCTTGTGTGTGTGAGTCTCCGTGTGTGTGTGTGTATCCGTGTGTGTGAGTATCCGTGTGTGTGTGTGTATCCGTGTGTGTGAGTACCCGTGTGTGTGTGTGTATCCGTGTGTGTGAGTATCCGTGTGTGTGTGTGTAACCGTGTGTGTGTGTATCCGTGTGTGTGTGTATCCGTGTGTGTGTGTGAGTATCCGTGTGTGTGTGTGTATCCGTGTATGTGTGTGTATCCGTGTGTGTGTGTATCGGTGTGTGTGTGAGTATCCGTGTGTGTGAGTATCCGTGTGTGTGTGTGTATCCGTGTGTTTGTGTATCCGTGTGTGTGTGAGTATCCGTGTGTGTGAGTATCCGTGTGTGTGAGTATCCGTGTGTGTGTGAGTATCCGTGTGTGTGTGTGTATCCGTGTGTGTGAGTATCCGTGTGTGTGTGAGTATCCGTGTGTGTGTGTGTATCCGTGTGTGTGAGTATCCGTGTGTGTGAGTATCCGTGTGTGTGTGTGTATCCGTGTGTGTGTGAGTATCCGTGTGTGTGTGAGTATCCGTGTGTGTGTGTGTATCCGTGTGTGTGTGAGTATCCGTGTGTGTGTGTGTGTATACGTGTGTGTGTGTGTATCCGTGTGTGTGTGAGTATCCGTGTGTGTGTGAGTATCCGTGTGTGTGTGTGTATCCGTGTTTGTGTGTGTAGCCGTGTGTGTGTGTGTATCCATGTGTGTGTGACTATCCGTGTGTGTGTGTGTGTATCCGTGTGTGTGTGAGTATCCGTGTGTGTGTGTGTATCCGTGTGTGTGTGTGTATCCGTGTGTGTGTGTGTATCCAAGTGTGTGTGTATCCGTGTGTGTGTGTATGCGTGTGTGTGTATGTATCCGTGTGTGTGTGAGTCTCCGTGTGTGTGTGTATCCGTGTGTGTATGTGTATCCGTGTGTGTGTGAGTATCCGTGTGTGTGTGTGTATCCGTGTGTGTGTGAGTATCCGTGTGTGTGTGTGTATACGTGTGTGTGTGTATCCGTGTGTGTGTGAGTATCCGTGTGTGTGTGTGTATCCGTGTGTGTGTGTATGCGTGTGTGTGTATGTATCCGTGTGTGTGTGAGTCTCCGTGTGTGTGTGTATCCGTGTGTGTATGTGTATCCGTGTGTGTGTGAGTATCCGTGTGTGTGTGTATCCGTGTGTGTGTGTGTATCCGTGTGTGTGTAAGTATCCGTGTGTGTGTGTGTATCCGTGTGTGTGTGACTATCCGTGTGTGTGTGTGTATCCGTGTGTGTGTGAGTATCCGTGTGTGTGTGTGTATCCGTGTGTGTGTGAGTATCCGTGTGTGTGTGTGTATCCAAGTGTGTGTGTATCCGTGTGTGTGTGTATGCGTGTGTGTGTATGTATCCGTGTGTGTGTGAGTCTCCGTGTGTGTGTGTATCCGTGTGTGTATGTGTATCCGTGTGTGTGTGAGTATCCGTGTGTGTGTGTATCCGTGTGTGTGTTGTATCCGTGTGTGTGTAAGTATCCGTGTGTGTGTGTGTATCCATGTGTGTGTGTGTATCCGTGTGTGTGTGAGTATCCGTGTGTGTGTGAGTATCCGTGTGTGTGTGTATCCGTGTGTGTGTGTGTATCCGTGTGTGTGTGTGTATCCATGTGTGTGTGAGTATCTGTGTGTGTGTGTGTGTATCCGTGTGTGTGTGTGTATCCGTGTGTGTGTGAATATCCGTGTGTGTGAGTATCCGTGTGTGTGTGAGTATCCGTGTGTGTGTGTGTATCCGTGTGTGTGTGAGTATCCGTGTGTGTGTCCGTGTGTGTGTGTGTATCCGTGTGTGTGTGTGTGTATCCGTGTGTGTGTGTATCTGTGTGTGTGTGTGTATCCGTGTGTGTGAGTATCCGTGTGTGTGTGTGTGTATCCGTGTGTGTGTGTGTATCCGTGTGTGTGTGTGTAACCGTGTGTGTGTGTATCCGTGTGTGTATGTGTATCCGTGTGTGTGTGTGAGTATCCGTGTGTGTGTGTGTATCCGTGTATGTGTGTGTATCCGTGTGTGTGTGTATCGGTGTGTGTGTGAGTATCCGTGTGTGTGAGTATCCGTGTGTGTGTGAGTATCCGTGTGTGTGTGTGTATCCGTGTGTGTGAGTATCCGTGTGTGTGTGTGTATCCGTGTGTGTGTGAGTATCCGTGTGTGTGTGTGTATACGTGTGTGTGTGTATCCGTGTGTGTGTGAGTATCCGTGTGTGTGTGAGTATCCGTGTGTGTGTGTGTATCCGTGTGTATCCATGTGTGTGAGTATCCATGTGTGTGTGAGTATCCGTGTGTGTTTGTGTATCTGTGTGTGTGTGAGTATCCGTGTGTGTGTGTGTATCCGTGTGTGTGTGTGTATCCGTGTGTGTGTGAGTATCCGTGTGTGTGTGAGTATCTGTGTGTGTGTGTGAGTATCCGTGTGTGTGTGTGTATCCGTGTGTGTGTGTATTCGTGTGTGTGTGTATCCGTGTGTGTGAGTATCCGTGTGTGTGTGTATCCGTGTGTGTGTGTGTATCCGTGTGTGTGTGAGTATCCGTGTGTGTGTGTGTATCCGCGTGTGTGTGAGTATCCGTGTGTGTGTGTATCTGTGTGTGTGTGTATCCGTGTGTGTGTGAGTATCCGTGTGTCTGTGTATCCGTGTGTGTGTGTGTATCCGTGTGTTTGTGTCCGTGTGTGTGTGTGTATCTGTGTGTGTGTGAGTATCCGTGTGTGTGTGTGTATCCGTGTGTGTGTGTGTATCCGTGTGTGTGTGAGTATCCGTGTGAGTGTGTATCCGTGTGTGTGTGTGTGTATCCGTATCCGTGTGTGTGTCTGTATCTGTGTGTGTGTGAGTATCCGTATGTGTGTGTGTATCCGTGTGTGTGTGAGTATCCGTGTGAGTGTGTATCCGTGTGTGTGTGTGTATCCGTGTGTGTCTGTGTATCCGTGTGTGTGTGTGTATCCGTGTGTGTGTGTGAGTATCCGTATGTGTGTGTATCCGTGTGTGTGTATCCATGTGTGTGTGTGTATCCGTGTGTGTGTTTGTATCCGTGTGTGTGAGTATCCGTGTGTGTGTGTGTATCCGTGTGTGTGTGTGTATCCGTGTGTGTGTGAGTATCCGTGTGTGTGAGTATCCTTGTGTGTGTGTGTGAGTATCCGTGTGTGTGTGTATCCGTGTGTGTGTGAGTATCCGTGTGTGTGTGTGTGTATCCGTGTGTGTGAGTATCCGTGTGTGTGAGTATCCGTGTGTGTGTGAGTATCCGTGTGTGTGTGTGTATCCGTGTGTGTGAGTATCCGTGTGTGTGTGAGTATCCGTGTGTGTGTGTGTATCCGTGTGTGTGAGTATCCGTGTGTGTGAGTATCCGTGTGTGTGTGTGTATCCGTGTGTGTGTGAGTATCCGTGTGTGTGTGAGTATCCGTGTGTGTGTGTGTATCCGTGTGTGTGTGAGTATCCGTGTGTGTGTGTGTGTATACGTGTGTGTGTGTGTATCCGTGTGTGTGTGAGTATCCGTGTGTGTGTGAGTATCCGTGTGTGTGTGTGTATCCGTGTTTGTGTGTGTAGCCGTGTGTGTGTGTGTATCCATGTGTGTGTGACTATCCGTGTGTGTGTGTGTGTATCCGTGTGTGTGTGAGTATCCGTGTGTGTGTGTGTATCCGTGTGTGTGTGTGTATCCGTGTGTGTGTGTGTATCCAAGTGTGTGTGTATCCGTGTGTGTGTGTATGCGTGTGTGTGTATGTATCCGTGTGTGTGTGAGTCTCCGTGTGTGTGTGTATCCGTGTGTGTATGTGTATCCGTGTGTGTGTGAGTATCCGTGTGTGTGTGTGTATCCGTGTGTGTGTGAGTATCCGTGTGTGTGTGTGTATACGTGTGTGTGTGTATCCGTGTGTGTGTGAGTATCCGTGTGTGTGTGTGTATCCGTGTGTGTGTGTATGCGTGTGTGTGTATGTATCCGTGTGTGTGTGAGTCTCCGTGTGTGTGTGTATATCCGTGTGTGTATGTGTATCCGTGTGTGTGTGAGTATCCGTGTGTGTGTGTATCCGTGTGTGTGTGTGTATCCGTGTGTGTGTAAGTATCCGTGTGTGTGTGTGTATCCGTGTGTGTGTGACTATCCGTGTGTGTGTGTGTATCCGTGTGTGTGTGAGTATCCGTGTGTGTGTGTGTATCCGTGTGTGTGTGAGTATCCGTGTGTGTGTGTGTATCCAAGTGTGTGTGTATCCGTGTGTGTGTGTATGCGTGTGTGTGTATGTATCCGTGTGTGTGTGAGTCTCCGTGTGTGTGTGTATCCGTGTGTGTATGTGTATCCGTGTGTGTGTGAGTATCCGTGTGTGTGTGTATCCGTGTGTGTGTTGTATCCGTGTGTGTGTAAGTATCCGTGTGTGTGTGTGTATCCATGTGTGTGTGTGTATCCGTGTGTGTGTGAGTATCCGTGTGTGTGTGAGTATCCGTGTGTGTGTGTATCCGTGTGTGTGTGTGTATCCGTGTGTGTATGTGTATCCATGTGTGTGTGAGTATCTGTGTGTGTGTGTGTGTATCCGTGTGTGTGTGTGTATCCGTGTGTGTGTGAATATCCGTGTGTGTGAGTATCCGTGTGTGTGTGAGTATCCGTGTGTGTGTGTGTATCCGTGTGTGTGTGAGTATCCGTGTGTGTGTCCGTGTGTGTGTGTGTATCCGTGTGTGTGTGTGTGTATCCGTGTGTGTGTGTATCTGTGTGTGTGTGTGTATCCGTGTGTGTGAGTATCCGTGTGTGTGTGTGTGTATCCGTGTGTGTGTGTGTATCCGTGTGTGTGTGTGTAACCGTGTGTGTGTGTATCCGTGTGTGTATGTGTATCCGTGTGTGTGTGTGAGTATCCGTGTGTGTGTGTGTATCCGTGTATGTGTGTGTATCCGTGTGTGTGTGTATCGGTGTGTGTGTGAGTATCCGTGTGTGTGAGTATCCGTGTGTGTGTGAGTATCCGTGTGTGTGTGTGTATCCGTGTGTGTGAGTATCCGTGTGTGTGTGTGTATCCGTGTGTGTGTGAGTATCCGTGTGTGTGTGTGTATACGTGTGTGTGTGTATCCGTGTGTGTGAGAGTATCCGTGTGTGTGTGAGTATCCGTGTGTGTGTGTGTATCCGTGTGTATCCATGTGTGTGAGTATCCATGTGTGTGTGAGTATCCGTGTGTGTTTGTGTATCTGTGTGTGTGTGAGTATCCGTGTGTGTGTGTGTATCCGTGTGTGTGTGTGTATCCGTGTGTGTGTGAGTATCCGTGTGTGTGTGAGTATCTGTGTGTGTGTGTGAGTATCCGTGTGTGTGTGTGTATCCGTGTGTGTGTGTATTCGTGTGTGTGTGTATCCGTGTGTGTGAGTATCCGTGTGTGTGTGTATCCGTGTGTGTGTGTGTATCCGTGTGTGTGTGAGTATCCGTGTGTGTGTGTGTATCCGCGTGTGTGTGAGTATCCGTGTGTGTGTGTATCTGTGTGTGTGTGTATCCGTGTGTGTGTGAGTATCCGTGTGTCTGTGTATCCGTGTGTGTGTGTGTATCCGTGTGTTTGTGTCCGTGTGTGTGTGTGTATCTGTGTGTGTGTGAGTATCCGTGTGAGTGTGTGTATCCGTGTGTGTGTGTGTATCCGTGTGTGTGTGAGTATCCGTGTGAGTGTGTATCCGTGTGTGTGTGTGTGTGTATCCGTATCCGTGTGTGTGTCTGTATCTGTGTGTGTGTGAGTATCCGTATGTGTGTGTGTATCCGTGTGTGTGTGAGTATCCGTGTGAGTGTGTATCCGTGTGTGTGTGTGTATCCGTGTGTGTCTGTGTATCCGTGTGTGTGTGTGTATCCGTGTGTGTGTGTGAGTATCCGTGTGTGTGTGTGTATCCGTGTGTGTGTGTGTATCCGTGTGTGTGTGAGTATCCGTGTGTGTGAGTATCCTTGTGTGTGTGTGTGAGTATCCGTGTGTGTGTGTATCCGTGTGTGTGTGAGTATCCGTGTGTGTGTGTGTGTATCCGTGTGTGTGAGTATCCATGTGTGTGTGTGAGTATCCGTGTGTGTGTATCCGTGTGTGTGAGTATCCGTGTGTGTGTGTGTGTATCCGTGTGTGTGTGTATCCGTGTGTGTGTGTGTATCCGTGTGTGTGTGTGTATCCGTGTGTGTGTGTGTATCCGTGTGTTTGTGTGTATCCATGTGTGTGAGTATCCATGTGTGTGTGAGTATCCGTGTGTTTGTGTGTATCCGTGTGTTTGTGTGCATCCGTGTGTGTGTGAGTATCCGTGTGTGTGTGTGTATCCGTGTGTGTGTGTGTATCCGTGTGTGTGTGAGTATCCGTGTGTGTGTGTGAGTATCTGTGTGCGTGTGTGTATCCGTGTGTGTGTGAGTATCCGTGTGTGTGTATCCATGTGTGTGTGATTCCGTGTGTGTGTGAGTATCCGTGTGTGCGTGAGTATCCGTGTGTGTGTGAGTATCCGTGTGTGTGTGTGTAACCGTGTGTGTGTGTGTATCCGTGTGTGTGTGTGTATCCGTGTGTGTGAGTATCCGTGTGTGTGTGTGTGTATCCATGTGTGTGTGAGTATCCGTGTGTGTGAGTATCCGTGTGTGTGTGTGAGTATCCGTGTGTGTGTGTGTATCCGTGTGTGTGTGTGTATCCGTGTGTGTGTGTGTATCCGCGTGTGTGAGAGTATCCGTGTGTTTCTGAGTATCTGTGTGTGTGTGTGTGAGTATCCGTGTGTGTGTGTGTATCTGTGTGTGTGAGTATCCGTGTGTGTGCGAGTATCCGTGTGTGTGAGTATCCGTGTGTGTGTGAGTATCCGTGTGTGTGTGTGTGTATCCGTGTTTGTGTGTGTATCCGTGTGTGTGTGTATCCGTGTGTGTGTGTGTATCCGTGTGTGTGTGTGTCTCCGTGTGTGTGTGTGAGTATCCATGTGTGTGTGAGTATCCGTGTGTGTGTGTATCCGTGTGTGTGTGTGTATCCGTGTGTGTGTGTATCCGTGTGTGTGTGTGTATCCGTGTGTGTGTGTGAGTATCCGTGTGTGTGTGTGTATCCGTGTATGTGTGTGTATCCGTGTGTGTGTGTATCGGTGTGTGTGTGAGTATCTGTGTGTGTGTGTGTATCCGTGTGTGTGTGAGTATCCGTGTGTGTGTGTGTATCCGTGTGTGTGTGTGTATCCGTGTGTGTGTGTGTATCCGTGTGTGTGTGAGTATCCGTGTGTGTGTGAGTATCCGTGTGTGTGTGTATCCGTGTGTGTGTGTGTGTATCCGTGTTTGTGTGTGTATCCGTGTGTGTGTGAGTATCCATGTGTGTGTGAGTATCCGTGTGTGTGTGTATCCGTGTGTGTGTGTGTATCCGTGTGTGTGTGTATCCGTGTGTGTGTGTGTATCCGTGTGTGTGTGTGAGTATCCGTGTGTGTGTGTGTGTATCCGTGTATGTGTGTGTATCCGTGTGTGTGTGTATCGGTGTGTGTGTGAGTATCTGTGTGTGTGTGTGTATCCGTGTGTGTGTGAGTATCCATGTGTGTGTTGTATCCGTGTGTGTGTAAGTATCCGTGTGTGTGTGTGTATCCGTGTGTGTGTGTGTATCCGTGTGTGTGTGAGTATCCGTGTGTGTGTGAGTATCCGTGTGTGTGTGTATCCGTGTGTGTGTGTGTATCCGTGTGTGTGTGTGTATCCATGTGTGTGTGAGTATCCGTGTGTGTGTGTGTATCCGTGTGTGTGTGTGTATCCGTGTGTGTGTGAATATCCGTGTGTGTGAGTATCCGTGTGTGTGTGAGTATCCGTGTGTGTGTGTGTATCCATGTGTGTGTGAGTATCCGTGTGTGTATCCGTGTGTGTGTGTGTATCCGTGTGTGTGTGTGTGTATCCGTGTGTGTGTGTATCTGTGTGTGTGTGTGTATCCGTGTGTGTGAGTATCCGTGTGTGTGTGTGTGTATCCGTGTGTGTGTGTGTATCCGTGTGTGTGTGTGTAACCGTGTGTGTGTGTATCCGTGTGTGTATGTGTATCCGTGTGTGTGTGTGTGAGTATCCGTGTGTGTGTGTGTATCCGTGTATGTGTGTGTATCCGTGTGTGTGTGTATCGGTGTGTGTGAGAGTATCCGTGTGTGTGAGTATCCGTGTGTTTGTGAGTATCCGTGTGTGTGTGTGTATCCGTGTGTGTGAGTATCCGTGTGTGTGTGTGTATCCGTGTGTGTGTGAGTATCCGTGTGTGTGTGTGCATACGTGTGTGTGTGTATCCGTGTGTGTGTGAGTATCCATGTGTGTGTGAGTATCCGTGTGTGTGTGTGCATCCGTGTGTGTGTGTGCATCCGTGTGTGTGTGAGTATCCGTGTGTGTGTGTGTATGTATCCGTGTGTGTGTGAGTCTCCGTGTGTGTGTGTATCCGTGTGTGTGTGTGTATCCGTGTGTGTGTGAGTATCCGTGTGTGTCTGTATCCGTGTGTGTGTGTGAGTATCCGTGTGTGTGTGAGTATCCATGTCTGTGTGTGTATCCGTGTGTGTGTGAGTATCCGGGTGTGTGTGTATCCGTGTGTGTGTGAGTATCCGTGCGTGTGTGTGTGTATCCGTGTGTATGTGTGTATCCGTGTGGGTGTGTGAGTATCCGTGTGTGTGTGTGTATCCGTGTGTGTGTGTGTATCCGTGTGTGTGTGTATCCGTGTGTGTGTGAGTATCCGTGTGTGTGTGTGACTATCCGTGTGTGTGTGTGTATCCGTGTATGTGTGTATCCGTATGTGTGTGTGAGTATCCTTGTGTGTGTGAGTATCCGTGTGTGTGTGAGTACCCGTGTGTGTGTGTATCCGTGTGTGTGTGTGTATCCGTGTGTGTGTGTGTGTATCCGTGTGTGTGTGTGTATCCGTGTGTGTGTGTGAGTATCCGTGTGTGTGTGAGTATCCGTGTGTGTGTGTATCCGTGTGTGTGTGTGTATCCGTGTGTGTGTGTGTATCCGTGTGTGTGTGAGTATCCGTGTGTGTGTGTGTATCCGTGTGTGTGAGTGTATCCGTGTGTGTGTGTATCCGTGTGTGTGTGAATATCCGTGTGTGTGAGTATCCGTGTGTGTGTGAGTATCCGTGTGTGTGTGTGTATCCGTGTGTGTGTGTATCGGTGTGTGTGTGAGTATCCGTGTGTGTGAGTATCCGTGTGTGTGTGTGTATCCGTGTGTTTGTGTATCCGTGTGTGTGTGAGTATCCGTGTGAGTGAGTATCCGTGTGTGTGAGTATCCGTGTGTGTGTGAGTATCCGTGTGTGTGTGTGTATCCGTGTGTGTGAGTATCCGTGTGTGTGTGAGTATCCGTGTGTGTGTGTGTATCCGTGTGTGTGAGTATCCGTGTGTGTGAGTATCCGTGTGTGTGTGTGTATCCGTGTGTGTGTGAGTATCCGTGTGTGTGTGAGTATCCGTGTGTGTGTGTGTATCCGTGTGTGTGTGTGTATCCGTGTGTGTGTGTGAGTATCCGTGTGTGTGTGTGTATCCGTGTATGTGTGTGTATCCGTGTGTGTGTGTATCGGTGTGTGTGTGAGTATCTGTGTGTGTGTGTGTATCCGTGTGTGTGTGAGTATCCGTGTGTGTGTGTGTATCCGTGTGTGTGTGTGTATCCGTGTGTGTGTGTGTATCCGTGTGTGTGTGAGTATCCGTGTGTGTGTGAGTATCCGTGTGTGTGTGTATCCGTGTGTGTGTGTGTATCCGTGTTTGTGTGTGTATCCGTGTGTGTGTGAGTATCCGTGTGTGTGTGAGTATCCGTGTGTGTGTGTATCCGTGTGTGTGTGTGTATCCGTGTGTGTGTGTATCCGTGTGTGTGTGTGTATCCGTGTGTGTGTGTGAGTATCCGTGTGTGTGTGTGTGTATCCGTGTATGTGTGTGTATCCGTGTGTGTGTGTATCGGTGTGTGTGTGAGTATCTGTGTGTGTGTGTGTATCCGTGTGTGTGTGAGTATCCATGTGTGTGTTGTATCCGTGTGTGTGTAAGTATCCGTGTGTGTGTGTGTATCCGTGTGTGTGTGTGTATCCGTGTGTGTGTGAGTATCCGTGTGTGTGTGAGTATCCGGGTGTGTGTGTATCCGTGTGTGTGTGTGTATCCGTGTGTGTGTGTGTATCCATGTGTGTGTGAGTATCCGTGTGTGTGTGTGTATCCGTGTGTGTGTGTGTATCCGTGTGTGTGTGAATATCCGTGTGTGTGAGTATCCGTGTGTGTGTGAGTATCCGTGTGTGTGTGTGTATCCATGTGTGTGTGAGTATCCGTGTGTGTATCCGTGTGTGTGTGTGTATCCGTGTGTGTGTGTGTGTATCCGTGTGTGTGTGTATCTGTGTGTGTGTGTGTATCCGTGTGTGTGAGTATCCGTGTGTGTGTGTGTGTATCCGTGTGTGTGTGTGTATCCGTGTGTGTGTGTGTAACCGTGTGTGTGTGTATCCGTGTGTGTATGTGTATCCGTGTGTGTGTGTGTGAGTATCCGTGTGTGTGTGTGTATCCGTGTATGTGTGTGTATCCGTGTGTGTGTGTATCGGTGTGTGTGTGAGTATCCGTGTGTGTGAGTATCCGTGTGTTTGTGAGTATCCGTGTGTGTGTGTGTATCCGTGTGTGTGAGTATCCGTGTGTGTGTGTGTATCCGTGTGTGTGTGAGTATCCGTGTGTGTGTGTGCATACGTGTGTGTGTGTATCCGTGTGTGTGTGAGTATCCATGTGTGTGTGAGTATCCGTGTGTGTGTGTGCATCCGTGTGTGTGTGTGCATCCGTGTGTGTGTGAGTATCCGTGTGTGTGTGTGTATGTATCCGTGTGTGTGTGAGTCTCCGTGTGTGTGTGTATCCGTGTGTGTGTGTGTATCCGTGTGTGTGTGAGTATCCGTGTGTGTCTGTATCCGTGTGTGTGTGTGAGTATCCGTGTGTGTGTGAGTATCCATGTCTGTGTGTGTATCCGTGTGTGTGTGAGTATCCGGGTGTGTGTGTATCCGTGTGTGTGTGAGTATCCGTGCGTGTGTGTGTGTATCCGTGTGTATGTGTGTATCCGTGTGGGTGTGTGAGTATCCGTGTGTGTGTGTGTATCCGTGTGTGTGTGTGTATCCGTGTGTGTGTGTATCCGTGTGTGTGTGAGTATCCGTGTGTGTGTGTGACTATCCGTGTGTGTGTGTGTATCCGTGTATGTGTGTATCCGTATGTGTGTGTGAGTATCCTTGTGTGTGTGAGTATCCGTGTGTGTGTGAGTACCCGTGTGTGTGTGTATCCGTGTGTGTGTGTGTATCCGTGTGTGTGTGTGTGTATCCGTGTGTGTGTGTGTATCCGTGTGTGTGTGTGAGTATCCGTGTGTGTGTGAGTATCCGTGTGTGTGTGTATCCGTGTGTGTGTGTGTATCCGTGTGTGTGTGTGTATCCGTGTGTGTGTGAGTATCCGTGTGTGTGTGTGTATCCGTGTGTGTGAGTGTATCCGTGTGTGTGTGTATCCGTGTGTGTGTGAATATCCGTGTGTGTGAGTATCCGTGTGTGTGTGAGTATCCGTGTGTGTGTGTGTATCCGTGTGTGTGTGTATCGGTGTGTGTGTGAGTATCCGTGTGTGTGAGTATCCGTGTGTGTGTGTGTATCCGTGTGTTTGTGTATCCGTGTGTGTGTGAGTATCCGTGTGAGTGAGTATCCGTGTGTGTGAGTATCCGTGTGTGTGTGAGTATCCGTGTGTGTGTGTGTATCCATGTGTGTGAGTATCCGTGTGTGTGTGAGTATCCGTGTGTGTGTGTGTATCCGTGTGTGTGAGTATCCGTGTGTGTGAGTATCCGTGTGTGTGTGTGTATCCGTGTGTGTGTGAGTATCCGTGTGTGTGTGAGTATCCGTGTGTGTGTGTGTATCCGTGTGTGTGTGAGTATCCGTGTGTGTGTGTGTGTATACGTGTGTGTGTGTGTATCCGTGTGTGTGTGAGTATCCGTGTGTGTGTGAGTATCCGTGTGTGTGTGTGTATCCGTGTTTGTGTGTGTAGCCGTGTGTGTGTGTGTATCCATGTGTGTGTGACTATCCGTGTGTGTGTGTGTGTATCCGTGTGTGTGTGTGTATCCGTGTGTGTGTGAGTATCCGTGTGTGTGTGTGTATCCGTGTGTGTGTGTGTATCCGTGTGTGTGTATCCGTGTGTGTGTGTGAGTATCCGTGTGTGTGTGTGTATATCCGTGTGTGTGTGAGTATCCGTGAGTGTGTGAGTATCCGTGTGTATGTGTGTGTATCCGTGTGTGTGTGAGTATCCGTGTGTGTGTGTGTATCCGTGTGTGTGTGAGTATCCGTGTGTGTGTGTGTGTATACGTGTGTGTGTGTGTATCCGTGTGTGTGTGAGTATCCGTGTGAGTGTGTGTATCCGTGTGTGTGTGTGTGTATCCGTGTGTGTGAGTATCCGTGTGTGTGTGTGTGTATCCGTGTGTGTGAGTATACGTGTGTGTGTGTGTATCCGTGTGTGTGTGAGTATCCGTGTGTGTGTGTGTATCCGTGTGTGTGTGTGTGTATCCGTGTGTGTGTGAGTATCCGTGTGTGTGTGAGTATCCGTGTGTGTGTGTGAGTATCCGTGTGTGTGTGTGTATCCGTGTGTGTGTGTGTATCCGTGTGTGTGTGTATCCGTGTGTGTGTGAGTCTCCGTGTGTGTGTGTGTATCCGTGTGTGTGAGTATCCGTGTGTGTGTGTGTATCCGTGTGTGTGAGTACCCGTGTGTGTGTGTATCCGTGTGTGTGAGTATCCGTGTGTGTGTGTGTAACCGTGTGTGTGTGTATCCGTGTGTGTGTGTATCCGTGTGTGTGTGTGAGTATCCGTGTGTGTGTGTGTATCCGTGTATGTGTGTGTATCCGTGTGTGTGTGTATCGGTGTGTGTGTGAGTATCCGTGTGTGTGAGTATCCGTGTGTGTGTGTGTATCCGTGTGTTTGTGTATCCGTGTGTGTGTGAGTATCCGTGTGTGTGAGTATCCGTGTGTGTGAGTATCCGTGTGTGTGTGAGTATCCGTGTGTGTGTGTGTATCCGTGTGTGTGAGTATCCGTGTGTGTGTGAGTATCCGTGTGTGTGTGTGTATCCGTGTGTGTGAGTATCCGTGTGTGTGAGTATCCGTGTGTGTGTGTGTATCCGTGTGTGTGTGAGTATCCGTGTGTGTGTGAGTATCCGTGTGTGTGTGTGTATCCGTGTGTGTGTGAGTATCCGTGTGTGTGTGTGTGTATACGTGTGTGTGTGTGTATCCGTGTGTGTGTGAGTATCCGTGTGTGTGTGAGTATCCGTGTGTGTGTGTGTATCCGTGTTTGTGTGTGTAGCCGTGTGTGTGTGTGTATCCATGTGTGTGTGACTATCCGTGTGTGTGTGTGTGTATCCGTGTGTGTGTGAGTATCCGTGTGTGTGTGTATCCGTGTGTGTGTGAGTATCCGTGTGTGTGTGTGTATCCAAGTGTGTGTGTATCCGTGTGTGTGTGTATGCGTGTGTGTGTATGTATCCGTGTGTGTGTGTCTCCGTGTGTGTGTGTATCCGTGTGTGTATGTGTATCCGTGTGTGTGTGAGTATCCGTGTGTGTGTGTATCCGTGTGTGTGTGTGTATCCGTGTGTGTGTGTAAGTATCCGTGTGTGTGTGTGTATCCGTGTGTGTGTGACTATCCGTGTGTGTGTGTGTATCCGTGTGTGTGTGAGTATCCGTGTGTGTGTGTGTATCCGTGTGTGTGTGAGTATCCGTGTGTGTGTGTGTATCCAAGTGTGTGTGTATCCGTGTGTGTGTGTATGCGTGTGTGTGTATGTATCCGTGTGTGTGTGAGTCTCCGTGTGTGTGTGTATCCGTGTGTGTATGTGTATCCGTGTGTGTGTGAGTATCCGTGTGTGTGTGTATCCGTGTGTGTGTTGTATCCGTGTGTGTGTAAGTATCCGTGTGTGTGTGTGTATCCGTGTGTGTGTGTGTATCCGTGTGTGTGTGAGTATCCGTGTGTGTGTGAGTATCCGTGTGTGTGTCTATCCGTGTGTGTGTGTATCCGTGTGTGTGTGTGTATCCATGTGTGTGTGAGTATCCGTGTGTGTGTGTGTATCCGTGTGTGTGTGTGTATCCGTGTGTGTGTGAATATCCGTGTGTGTGAGTATCCGTGTGTGTGTGAGTATCCGTGTGTGTGTGTGTATCCGTGTGTGTGTGAGTATCCGTGTGTGTATCCGTGTGTGTGTGTGTATCCGTGTGTGTGTGTGTGTATCCATGTGTGTGTGTATCTGTGTGTGTGTGTGTATCCGTGTGTGTGAGTATCCGTGTGTGTGTGTCTGTATCCGTGTGTGTGTGTGTATCCGTGTGTGTGTGTGTAACCGTGTGTGTGTGTATCCGTGTGTGTATGTGTATCCGTGTGTGTGTGTGAGTATCCGTGTGTGTGTGTGTATCCGTGTATGTGTGTGTATCCGTGTGTGTGTGTATCGGTGTGTGTGTGAGTATCCGTGTGTGTGAGTATCCGTGTGTGTGTGAGTATCCGTGTGTGTGTGTGTATCCGTGTGTGTGAGTATCCGCGTGTGTGTGTGTATCCGTGTGTGTGTGAGTATCCGTGTGTGTTTGTGTATCTGTGTGTGTGAGTATCCGTGTGTGTGTGTGTATCCGTGTGTGTGTGTGTATCCGTGTGTGTGTGAGTATCCGTGTGTGTGTGAGTATCTGTGTGTGTGTGTGAGTATCCGTGTGTGTGTGTGTATCCGTGTGTGTGTGTATTCGTGTGTGTGTGTATCCGTGTGTGAGTATCCGTGTGTGTGTGTATCCGTGTGTGTGTGTGTATCCGTGTGTGTGTGAGTATCCGTGTGTGTGTGTGTATCCGCGTGTGTGTGAGTATCCGTGTGTGTGTGTATCTGTGTGTGTGTGTATCCGTGTGTGTGTGAGTATCCGTGTGTCTGTGTATCCGTTTGTGTGTGTGTATCCGTGTGTTTGTGTCCGTGTGTGTGTGTGTATCTGTGTGTGTGTGAGTATCCGTGTGTGTGTGTGTATCCGTGTGTGTGTGTGTATCCGTGTGTGTGTGTGTATCCGTGTGTGTGTGTATCCGTGTGTGTGTGTGTATCCTTGTGTGTGTGTGTGTATCCGTGTGTGTGTGTATCTGTGTGTGTGAGTATCCGTATGTGTGTGTGTATCCATGTGTGTGTGAGTATCCGTGTGAGTGTGTATCTGTGTGTGTGTGTGTATCCGTGTGTGTCTGTGTATCCGTGTGTGTGTGTGTATCCGTGTGTGTGTGTGAGTATCCGTATGTGTGTGTATCCGTGTGTGTGTATCCATGTGTGTGTGTGTATCCGTGTGTGTGTTTGTATCCGTGTGTGTGAGTATCCGTGTATGTGTGTTTATCCGTGTGTGTGTGTGTATCCGTGTGTGTGTGAGTATCCGTGTGTGTGAGTATCCTTGTGTGTGTGTGTGAGTATCCGTGTGTGTGTGTATCCGTGTGTGTGTGAGTATCCGTGTGTGTGTGTGTGTATCCGTGTGTGTGAGTATCCATGTGTGTGTGTGAGTATCCGTGTGTGTGTATCCGTGTGTGTGAGTATCCGTGTGTGTGTGTGTATCCGTGTGTGTGTGTATCCGTGTGTGTGTGAGTATCCGTGTGTGTGTGTGTATCCGTGTGTGTGTGTGTATCCGTGTGTTTGTGTGTATCCATGTGTGTGAGTATCCATGTGTGTGTGAGTATCCGTGTGTTTGTGTGTATCCGTGTGTGTGTGTGCATCCGTGTGTGTGTGAGTATCCGTGTGTGTGTGTGTATCCGTGTGTGTGTGTGTATCCGTGTGTGTGTGAGTATCCGTGTGTGTGTGTGAGTATCTGTGTGCGTGTGTGTATCCGTGTGTGTGTGAGTATCCGTGTGTGTGTATCCATGTGTGTGTGATTCCGTGTGTGTGTGAGTATCCGTGTGTGTGTGAGTATCCGTGTGTGTGTGAGTATCCGTGTGTGTGTGTGTAACCGTGTGTGTGTGTGTATCCGTGTGTGTGTGTGTATCCGTGTGTGTGAGTATCCGTGTGTGTGTGTGTGTATCCATGTGTGTGTGAGTATCCGTGTGTGTGAGTATCCGTGTGTGTGTGTGAGTATCCGTGTGTGTGTGTGTATCCGTGTGTGTGTGTGTATCCGTGTGTGTGTGAGTATCCGTGTGTGTGTGTATCCGTGTGTGTGTGTGTATCCGTGTGTGTGTGTATCCGTGTGTGTGTGTGTATCCGTGTGTGTGTGTGAGTATCCGTGTGTGTGTGTGTATCCGTGTATGTGTGTGTATCCGTGTGTGTGTGTATCCGTGTGTGTGTGTGTATCCGTGTGTGTGTGTATCCGTGTGTGTGTGTGTATCCGTGTGTGTGTGTGAGTATCCGTGTGTGTGTGTGTATCCGTGTGTGTGTATATCGGTGTGTGTGTGAGTATCTGTGTGTGTGTGTGTATCCGTGTGTGTGTGAGTATCCGTGTGTGTGTGTGTATCCGTGTGTGTGTGTGTATCCGTGTGTGTGATTATCCGTGTGTGTGTGAGTATCCGTGTGTGTGTGTGTATCCGTGTGTGTGTGTGTATCCGTGTGTGTGTGAGTATTCGTGTGTGTGTGTGTGTATCCGTGTGTGTGTGTGTATCTGTGTGTTTCTGAGTATCTGTGTGTGTGTGTGTGAGTATCCGTGTGTGTGTGTGTATCTGTGTGTGTGAGTATCCGTGTGTGTGTGAGTATCCGTGTGTGTGAGTATCCGTGTGTGTGTGAGTATCCGTGTGTGTGTGTGTGTATCCGTGTTTGTGTGTGTATCCGTGTGTGTGTGAGTATCCGTGTGTGTGTGAGTATCCGTGTGTGTGTGTATCCGTGTGTGTGTGTGTATCCGTGTGTGTGTGTATCCGTGTGTGTGTGTGTATCCGTGTGTGTGTGTGAGTATCCGTGTGTGTGTGTGTATCCGTGTATGTGTGTGTATCCGTGTGTGTGTGTATCGGTGTGTGTGTGAGTATCTGTGTGTGTGTGTGTATCCGTGTGTGTGTGAGTATCCGTGTGTGTGTGTGTATCCGTGTGTGTGTGTGTATCCGTGTGTGTGATTATCCATGTGTGTGTGAGTATCCGTGTGTGTGTGTGTATCCGTGTGTGTGTGTGTATCCGTGTGTGTGTGAGTATTCGTGTGTGTGTGTGTGTATCCGTGTGTGTGAGTATCCGTGTGTGTGAGTATCCGTGTGTGTGTGAGTATCCGTGTGTGTGTGTGTGTATCCGTGTTTGTGTGTGTATCCGTGTGTGTGTGCGTATCCGTGTGTGTGTGAGTATCCGTGTGTGTGTGTGTATCTGTGTGTGTGTGTAACCGTGTGTGTGTGTGTATCCGTGTGTGTGTGTGAGTATCCGTGTGTGTGTGTGTATCCGTGTATGTGTGTGTATCCGTGTGTGTGTGTGTATCGGTGTGTGTGTGAGTATCCGTGTGTGTGAGTATCCGTGTGTGTGTGTGTATCCGTGTGTGTGATTATCCGTGTGTGTGTGAGTATCCGTGTGTGTGTGTGTATCCATGTGTGTGTGTGTATCCGTGTGTGTGTGAGTATTCGTGTGTGTGTGTGAGTATCCGTGTGCGTGTGTGTATCCGTGTGTGTGTGAGTATCCGTGTGTGTGTGTGTATCCGTGTGTGTGTGAGTATCCGTGTGTGTGTGTGTATCCGTGTGTGTGTGAGTATCCGTGTGTGTGTGTGTGTATCCGTGTTTGTGTGTGTATCCGTGTGTGTGTGAGTATCCGTGTGTGTGTGACTATCCGTGTGTGTGTGTGTATCCATGTGTGTGTGAGTATCCGTGTGTGTGTGTGTATCCGTGTGTGTGTGAGTATCCGTGTGTGTGTGTGTATCCGTGTGTGTGTGTGTATCCGTGTGTGTGATTATCCGTTTGTGTGTGAGTATCCTTGTGTGTGTGTGTATCCGTGTGTGTGTGAGTATACGTGTGTGTGTGAGTCTCCGTGTGTGTGTGTGTATCCGTGTCTGTGTAAGTATCCGTGTGTGTGTGTGTGTGTGTGTATCCGTGTGTGTGTGTGTATCCGTGTGTGTGTGTATGCGTGTGTGTGTATGTATCCGTGTGTGTGTGAGTCTCCGTGTGTGTGTGTGTATCCGTGTGTGTGTGTGTATCCGTGTGTGTGTGTATCCGTGTGTGTGTGTGTATCCGTGTGTGTGTAAGTATCCGTGTGTGTGTGTATCCGTGTGTGTGTGTATCCGTGTGTGTGTGTATGCGTGTGTGTGTATGTATCCGTATGTGTGTGAGTATCCATGTGTGTGTGTATCCGTGTGAGTATCCGTGTGTGCGTGAGTATCCGTGTGTGTGTGAGTCTCCGTGTGTGTGTGTGTATCCGTGTGTGTGTAAGTATCCGTCCGTGTGTGTGTATCCATGTGTGTGTGTATCCGTGTGTGTGTGTATGCGTGGGTGTGTATGTATCCGTGTGTGTGTGAGTTTCCGTGTGTGTGTGTATCTGTGTGTGTGTGTGTATCCGTGTGTGTGTGAGTATCCGTGTGTGTGTGTATCCGTGTGTGTGTGTGTATCCGTGTGTGTAAGTATCCGTGTGTGTGTGTGTATCCGTGTGTGTGTGTATCCGTGTGTGTGTGTATGCGTGTGTGTGTATGTATCCGTGTGTGTGTGAGTGTCCATGAGTGTGTGTATCCGTGTGTGCGTGAGTATCCGTGTGTGTGTGTGTCTCCATGTGTGTGTGCGTATCCGTGTGTGTGTGAGTATCCGTCTGTGTGTGTATCCGTGTGTGTGTGTATCCGTGTGTGTGTATCCGTGTGTGTGTGTGAGTATCCGTGTGTGTGTGTGTATATCCGTGTGTGTGTGAGTATCCGTGAGTGTGTGAGTATCCGTGTGTGTGTGTGTATCCGTGTGTGTGTGAGTATCCGTGTGTGTGTGTGTATTCGTGGGTGTGTGAGTATCCGTGTGAGTGTGTGTATCCGTGTGTGTGTGTGTGTATCCGTGTGTGTGTGAGTATCCGTGTGTGTGTGTGTATCCGTGTGTGTGTGAGTATACGTGTGTGTGTGTGTGTATCCGTGTGTGTGTGAGTATCCGTGTGTGTGTGTGTATCCGTGTGTGTGTGTGTGTATCCGTGTGTGTGTGAGTATCCGTGTGTGTGTGAGTATCCGTGTGTGTGTGTGAGTATCCGTGTGTGTGTGTGTATCCGTGTGTGTGTGTGTATCCGTGTGTGTGTGTATCCGTGTGTGTGAGTACCCGTGTGTGTGTGTGTATCCGTGTGTGTGAGTATCCGTGTGTGTGTGTGTATCCGTGTGTGTGAGTACCCGTGTGTGTGTGTGTATCCGTGTGTGTGAGTATCCGTGTGTGTGTGTGTAACCGTGTGTGTGTGTATCCGTGTGTGTGTGTATCCGTGTGTGTGTGTGAGTATCCGTGTGTGTGTGTGTATCCGTGTGTGTGTGTATCGGTGTGTGTGTGAGTATCCGTGTGTGTGAGTATCCGTGTGTGTGTGAGTATCCGTGTGTGTGTGTGTATCCGTGTGTGTGAGTATCCGTGTGTGTGTGAGTATCCGTGTGTGTGTGTGTATCCGTGTGTGTGAGTATCCGTGTGTGTGAGTATCCGTGTGTGTGTGTGTATCCGTGTGTGTGTGAGTATCCGTGTGTGTGTGAGTATCCGTGTGTGTGTGTGTATCCGTGTGTGTGTGAGTATCCGTGTGTGTGTGTGTATCCGTGTGTGTGAGTATCCGTGTGTGTGTGTGTATCCGTGTGTGTGTGAGTATCCGTGTGTGTGTGAGTCTCCGTGTGTGTGTGTGTATCCGTGTGTGTGAGTATCCGTGTGTGTGTGTGTATCCGTGTGTGTGAGTACCCGTGTGTGTGTGTGTATCCGTGTGTGTGAGTATCCGTGTGTGTGTGTGTAACCGTGTGTGTGTGTATCCGTGTGTGTGTGTATCCGTGTGTGTGTGTGAGTATCCGTGTGTGTGTGTGTATCCGTGTATGTGTGTGTATCCGTGTGTGTGTGTATCGGTGTGTGTGTGAGTATCCGTGTGTGTGAGTATCCGTGTGTGTGTGTGTATCCGTGTGTTTGTGTATCCGTGTGTGTGTGAGTATCCGTGTGTGTGAGTATCCGTGTGTGTGAGTATCCGTGTGTGTGTGAGTATCCGTGTGTGTGTGTGTATCCGTGTGTGTGAGTATCCGTGTGTGTGTGAGTATCCGTGTGTGTGTGTGTATCCGTGTGTGTGAGTATCCGTGTGTGTGAGTATCCGTGTGTGTGTGTGTATCCGTGTGTGTGTGAGTATCCGTGTGTGTGTGAGTATCCGTGTGTGTGTGTGTATCCGTGTGTGTGTGAGTATCCGTGTGTGTGTGTGTATACGTGTGTGTGTGTGTATCCGTGTGTGTGTGAGTATCCGTGTGTGTGTGTGTATCCGTGTTTGTGTGTGTATCCGTGTGTGTGTGTGTATCCGTGTGTGTGTGACTATCCGTGTGTGTGTGTGTGTATCCGTGTGTGTGTGAGTATCCGTGTGTGTGTGTGTATCCGTGTGTGTGTGAGTATCCGTGTGTGTATGTGTATCCAAGTGTGTGTGTATCCGTGTGTCTGTGTATGCGTGTGTGTGTATGTATCCGTGTGTGTGTGAGTCTCCGTGTGTGTGTGTATCCGTGTGTGTATGTGTATCCGTGTGTGTGTGAGTATCCGTGTGTGTGTGTATCCGTGTGTGTGTGTGTATCCGTGTGTGTGTAAGTATCCGTGTGTGTGTGTGTATCCGTGTGTGTGTGACTATCCGTGTGTGTGTGTGTATCCGTGCGTGTGTGAGTATCCGTGTGTGTGTGTGTATCCGTGTGTGTGTGAGTATCCGTGTGTGTGTGTGTATCCAAGTGTGTGTGTATCCGTGTGTGTGTGTATGCGTGTGTGTGTATGTATCCGTGTGTGTGTGTGAGTCTCCGTGTGTGTGTGTATCCGTGTGTGTATGTGTATCCGTGTGTGTGTGAGTATCCGTGTGTGTGTGTATCCGTGTGTGTGTGTGTATCCGTGTGTGTGTAAGTATCCGTGTGTGTGTGTGTATCCGTGTGTGTGTGTGTATCCGTGTGTGTGTGAGTATCCGTGTGTGTGTGAGTATCCGTGTGTGTGTGTATCCGTGTGTGTGTGTGTATCCGTGTGTGTGTGTGTATCCATGTGTGTGTGAGTATCCGTGTGTGTGTGTGTATCCGTGTGTGTGTGTGTATCCGTGTGTGTGTGAATATCCGTGTGTGTGAGTATCCGTGTGTGTGTGAGTATCCGTGTGTGTGTGTGTATCCGTGTGTGTGTGAGTATCCGTGTGTGTATCCGTGTGTGTGTGTGTATCCGTGTGTGTGTGTGTGTATCCGTGTGTGTGTGTATCTGTGTGTGTGTGTGTATCCGTGTGTGTGAGTATCCGTGTGTGTGTGTGTGTATCCGTGTGTGTGTGTGTATCCGTGTGTGTGTGTGTAACCGTGTGTGTGTGTATCCGTGTGTGTATGTGTATCCGTGTGTGTGTGTGAGTATCCGTGTGTGTGTGTGTATCCGTGTATGTGTGTGTATCCGTGTGTGTGTGTATCGGTGTGTGTGTGAGTATCCGTGTGTGTGAGTATCCGTGTGTGTGTGAGTATCCGTGTGTGTGTGTGTATCCGTGTGTGTGAGTATCCGTGTGTGTGTGTGTATCCGTGTGTGTGTGAGTATCCGTGTGTGTGTGTGTATACGTGTGTGTGTGTATCCGTGTGTGTGTGAGTATCCGTGTGTGTGTGAGTATCCGTGTGTGTGTGTGTGTATCCGTGTGTTTGTGTGTATCCATGTGTGTGAGTATCCATGTGTGTGTGAGTATCCGTGTGTTTGTGTGTATCTGTGTGTGTGTGTGCATCCGTGTGTGTGTGTGCATCCGTGTGTGTGTGAGTATCCGTGTGTGTGTGTGTATGTATCCGTGTGTGTGTGAGTCTCCGTGTGTGTGTGTATCCGTGTGTGTGTGTGTATCCGTGTGTGTGTGAGTATCTGTGTGTGTCTGTATCCGTGTGTGTGTGTGAGTATCCGTGTGTGTGTGAGTATCCATGTCTGTGTGTGTATCCGTGTGTGTGTGAGTATCCGGATGTGTGTGTATCCGTGTGTGTGTGAGTATCCGTGTGTGTGTGTGTGTATCCGTGTGTATGTGTGTATCCGTGTGGGTGTGTGAGTATCCGTGTGTGTGTGTGTATCCGTGTGTGTGTGTGTATCCGTGTGTGTGTGTATCCGTGTGTGTGTGAGTATCCGTGTGTGTGTGTGACTATCCGTGTGTGTGTGAGTATCCGTGTGTGTGTGTGTATCCGTGTGTGTGTGTGTATCCGTGTGTGTGTGTATCCGTGTGTGTGTGAGTATCCGTGTGTGTGAGTATCCGTGTGTGTGTGAGTATCCGTGTGTGTGAGTCTCCGTGTGTGTGTGTATCCGTGTGTGTGTGTATCCGTGTGTGTGTGAGTATCCGTGTGTGTGTGTATCCGTGTGTGTGTGTGTATCCGTGTGTGTGTAAGTATCCGTGTGTGTGTATCCGTGTGTGTGTGTATCCGTGTGTGTGTTTATCCGTGTGTGTGTGTGTGTATCTGTGTGTGTGTGAGTCTCCCTGTGTGTGTGTGTATCCGTGTGTGTGTAAGTATCCGTGTGTGTGTTTGTATCCGTGTGTGTGTGTATCCGTGTGTGTGTGTATGCGTGTGTGTGTATGTATCCGTGTGTGTGAGTCTCCGTGTGTGTGTGTACCCGTGTGTGTGTGTATCCGTGTGTGTGTGAGTATCCGTGTGTGTGTGTATCCGTGTGTGTGTGTGTATCCGTGTGTGTGTAAGTATCCGTGTGTGTGTGTGTGTATCCGTGTGTGTGTGTATCCGTGTGTGTATGTATGCGTGTGTGTGTATGTATCCGTGTGTGTGTGAGTATCCATGTGAGTGTGTATCCGTGTGTGTGTGTATCCGTGTGAGTATCCGTGTGTGCGTGAGTATCCGTGTGTGTGTGTGTATCCATGTGTGTGTGCGTATCCGTGTGTGTGTGAGTATCCGTGTGTGTGTGTATCCGTGTGTGTGTATCCGTGTGTGTGTATCCGTGTGTGTGTGAGTATCCGTGTGTGTGTGTGTGTGTATATCCGTGTGTGTGTGAGTATCCGTGAGTGTGTGAGTATCCGTGTGTGTGTGTGTGTATCCGCGTGTGTGTGAGTATCCGTGTATGTGTGTGTATCCGTGTGTGTGTGAGTATCCGTGTGAGTGTGTGTATCCGTGTGTGTGTGTGTGTGTATCCGTGTGTGTGTGAGTATCCATGTGTGTGTGTGTATCCGTGTGTGTGTGAGTATCCGTGTGTGTGTGTATCCGTGTGTGTGTGTGTGTATCCGTGTGTGTGTGAGTATCCGTGTGTGTGTGTGAGTATCCGTGTGTGTGTGTGTATCCGTGTGTGTGTGTGTATCCGTGTGTGTGTGTGTATCCGTGTGTGTGTATCCGTGTGTGTGTGAGTATCCGTGTGTGTTTGTGTATCCGTGTGTGTGAGTATCCGTGTGTGTGTGTGTATCCGTGTGTGTGAGTATCCGTGTGTGTGTGTGTATCCGTGCGTGTGAGTATCCGTGTGTGTGTGTGTATCCGTGTGTGTGAGTATCCGTGTGTGTGTGTGTATCCGTGTGTGTGAGTATCCGTGTGTGTGTGTGTATCCGTGTGTGTGTGTGTATCCGTGTGTGTGAGTATCCGTGTGTGTGTGTGTATCCGTGTGTGTGTGAGTATCCGTGTGTGTGTGTGTATCCGTGTGTGTGTGAGTATCCGTGTGTGTGTGTATCCGTGTGTGTGTGTGTATCCGTGTGTGTGTGAGTATCCGTGTGTGTGTGTGTATCCGTGTGTGTGAGTATCCGTGTGTGTGTGTGTATCCGTGTGTGTGTGAGTATCCGTGTGTGTGTGTATCCGTGTGTGTGTGTGTGTATCCGTGTGTGTGTGAGTATCCGTGTGTGTGTGTATCCGTGTGTGTGAGTATCCGTGTGTGTGTGTGTATCCGTGTGTGTGAGTATCCGTGTGTGTGTGTGTATCCGTGTGTGTGAGTATCCGTGTGTGTGTGTGTATCCGTGTGTGTGTGTGTATCCGTGTGTGTGAGTTTCCGTGTGTGTGTGAGTATCCGTGTGTGTGTGTGTATCCGTGTGTGCGTGTGTATCTGTGTGTGTGAGTATCCGTGTGTGTGTGTGTATCCGTGTGTGTGTGTGTATCCATGTGTGTGTGTGTGTATCTGTGTGTGTGTGTATCCGTGTGTGTGTGTGTATCCGTGTGTGTGAGTATCCGTTTGTGTGTGAGTATCCGTTTGTGTGTGTGTATCCGTGTGTGTGTGTGTATCCGTGTGTGTGAGTATCCATGTCTGTGTGTGTATCCGTGTGTGTGTGAGTATCCGTGTGTGTGTGTATCCGTGTGTGTGTGAGTATCCGTGTGTGTGTGTGTGTATCTGTGTGTGTGTGTGAGTATCCGTGTGTGTGTGTGTGTATCCGTGTGTGTGTGTGTATCCGTGTGTGTGTGTATCCGTGTGTGTGTGAGTATCCGTGTGTGTGTGTGACTTTCCGTGTGTGTGTGTGTATCCGTATGTGTGTGTGTGTATCCGTGTGTGTGTGAGTATCCGTGTGAGTGTGTGTATCCGTGTGTGTGAGTGTGTATCCGTGTGTGTGTGAGTATCCGTGTGTGTGTGTAAGTATCCGTGTGTGTGTGTGTGCATCCGTGTGTGTGTGTGTATCCGTGTGTGTGTGAGTATCCGTGTGTGTGTGTGAGTATCCGTGTGTGTGTGTGTATCCGTGTGTGTGTGTGTATCCGTGTGTGTGTGTGTATCCGTGTGTGTGTGTATCCGTGTGTGTGTGAGTATCCGTGTGTGTGTGTGTATCCGTGTGTGTGAGTGTCCGTGTGTGTGTGTATCCGTGTGTGTGAGTATCCGTGTGTGTGTGTGTGTATCCGTGCGTGTGAGTATCCGTGTGTGTGTGTGTATCCGTGTGTGTGAGTATCCGTGTGTGTGTGTGTATCCGTGTGTGTGAGTATCCGTGTGTGTGTGTGTATCCGTGTGTGTGTGTGTATCCGTGTGTGTGAGTATCCGTGTGTGTGTGAATACCCGTGTGTGTGTGTGCATCCGTGTGTGTGTGTGTATCTGTGTGTGTGAGTATCCGTGTGTGTGTGTGTATCCGTGTGTGTGTGTGTGTCCATGTGTGTGTGTGTGTATCCGTGTGTGTGAGTATCCGTGTGTGTGTGTGTGTATCCGTGAGTGTTTGTGTATCCGTGTGTGTGTGTAACCGTGTGTGTGTGTATCCGTGTGTGTGTGTGTATCCGTGTGTGTGTGTGGGTATCCGTGTGTGTGTGTGTATCCGTGTATGTGTGTGTATCCGTGTGTGTGTGTATCGGTGTGTGTGAGTATCCGTGTGTGTGAGTATCCGTGTGTGTGTGAGTATCCGTGTGTGTGTGTATCCGTGTGTGTGAGTATCCGTGTGTGTGAGTATCCGTGTGTGTGTGTGTATCCGTGTGTGTGTGAGTATCCGTGTGTGTGTGAGTATCCGTGTGTGTGTGTGTATCCGTGTGTGTGTGAGTATCCGTGTGTGTGTGTGTATACGTGTGTGTGTATCCGTGTGTGTGTGAGTATCCGTGTGTGTGTGAGTATCCGTGTGTGTGTGTGTGTATCCGTGTTTGTGTGTGTATCCGTGTGTGTGTGAGTATCCGTGTGTGTGTGACTATCCGTGTGTGTGTGTGTATCCGTGTGTGTGTGAGTATCCGTGTGTGTGTGTGTATCCGTGTGTGTGTGAGTATCCGTGTGTGTGTGTGTATCCGTGTGTGTGTGTGTATCCGTGTGTGTGAGTATCCGTGTGTGTGTGAGTATCCGTGTGTGTGTGTATCCATGTGTGTGTGTATCCGTGTGTGTGTGAGTATCCGTGTGTGTGTGTGTATCCGTGTGTGTGTAAGTATCCGTGTGTGTGTGTGTATCCGTGTGTGTGTGTATCCGTGTGTGTGTGTATGCGTGTGTGTGTATGTATCCGTGTGTGTGTGAGTCTCCGTGTGTGTGTGTATCCGTGTGTGTGTGTATCCGTGTGTGTGTGAGTATCCGTGTGTGTGTGTATCTGTGTGTGTGTGTGTATCCGTGTGTGTGTAAGTATCCGTGTGTGTGTGTGTATCCGTGTGTGTGTGTATCCGTGTGTGTGTGTATGCGTGTGTGTATGTATCCGTGTGTGTGTGAGTATCCATGTGTGTGTGTATCCGTGTGAGTGTGTATCCGTGTGAGTATCCGTGTGTGCGTTTGTATCCGTGTGAGTATCCGTGTGTGCATGAGTATCCGTGTGTGTGTGTGTATCCATGTGTGTGTGCGTATCTGTGTGTGTGTGAGTATCTGTGTGTGTGTGTATCTGTGTGTGTGTGTGTATCCGTGTGTGTGTATCCGTGTGTGTGTGAGTATCCGTGTGTGAGTGTGTGTGTATATCCGTGTGTGTGTGAGTATCCGTGAGTGTGTGAGTATCCGTGTGTGTGTGTGTGTATCCGTGTGTGTGTGAGTATCCGTGTGTGTGTGTGTGTATCCGTGTGTGTGTGAGTATCCGTGTGTGTGTGTGTATCCGTGTGTGTGTGAGTATCCGTCTGTGTGTGTGTATCCGTGTGTGTGTGTGTGTATCCGTGTGTGTGTGAGTATCCGTGAGTGTGTGTGTATCCGTGTGTGTGTGAGTATCCGTCTGTGTGTGTGTATCCGTGTGTGTGTGTGTATCCGTGTGTGTGAGTATCCGTGTGTGTGTGTGTATCCGTGTGTGTGTGTGTATCCGTGTGTGTGAGTATCCGTGTGTGTGTGAATACCCGTGTGTGTGTGTGCATCCGTGTGTGTGTGTGTATCTGTGTGTGTGAGTATCCGTGTGTGTGTGTGTATCCGTGTGTGTGTGTGTGTCCATGTGTGTGTGTGTGTATCCGTGTGTGTGAGTATCCGTGTGTGTGTGTGTGTATCCGTGAGTGTTTGTGTATCCGTGTGTGTGTGTAACCGTGTGTGTGTGTATCCGTGTGTGTGTGTGTATCCGTGTGTGTGTGTGGGTATCCGTGTGTGTGTGTGTATCCGTGTATGTGTGTGTATCCGTGTGTGTGTGTATCGGTGTGTGTGAGTATCCGTGTGTGTGAGTATCCGTGTGTGTGTGAGTATCCGTGTGTGTGTGTATCCGTGTGTGTGAGTATCCGTGTGTGTGAGTATCCGTGTGTGTGTGTGTATCCGTGTGTGTGTGAGTATCCGTGTGTGTGTGAGTATCCGTGTGTGTGTGTGTATCCGTGTGTGTGTGAGTATCCGTGTGTGTGTGTGTATACGTGTGTGTGTATCCGTGTGTGTGTGAGTATCCGTGTGTGTGTGTGTATCCGTGTGTGTGTGAGTATCCGTGTGTGTGTGTGTATCCGTGTGTGTGTAAGTATCCGTGTGTGTGTGTGTATCCGTGTGTGTGTGTATCCGTGTGTGTGTGAGTATCCGTGTGTGTGTGTATCCATGTGTGTGTGTATCCGTGTGTGTGTGAGTATCCGTGTGTGTGTGTGTATCCGTGTGTGTGTAAGTATCCGTGTGTGTGTGTGTATCCGTGTGTGTGTGTATCCGTGTGTGTGTGTATGCGTGTGTGTGTATGTATCCGTGTGTGTGTGAGTCTCCGTGTGTGTGTGTATCCGTGTGTGTGTGTATCCGTGTGTGTGTGAGTATCCGTGTGTGTGTGTATCCGTGTGTGTGTGTGTATCCGTGTGTGTGTAAGTATCCGTGTGTGTGTGTGTATCCGTGTGTGTGTGTATCCGTGTGTGTGTGTATGCGTGTGTGTATGTATCCGTGTGTGTGTGAGTATCCATGTGTGTGTGTATCCGTGTGAGTGTGTATCCGTGGGAGTATCCGTGTGTGCGTTTGTATCCGTGTGAGTATCCGTGTGTGCATGAGTATCCGTGTGTGTGTGTGTATCCATGTGTGTGTGCGTATCTGTGTGTGTGTGAGTATCTGTGTGTGTGTGTATCTGTGTGTGTGTGTGTATCCGTGTGTGTGTATCCGTGTGTGTGTGAGTATCCGTGTGTGAGTGTGTGTGTATATCCGTGTGTGTGTGAGTATCCGTGAGTGTGTGAGTATCCGTGTGTGTGTGTGTATCCGTGTGTGCGTGTGTATCTGTGTGTGTGAGTATCCGTGTGTGTGTGTGTATCCGTGTGTGTGTGTGTATCCATGTGTGTGTGTGTGTATCTGTGTGTGTGTGTATCCGTGTGTGTGTGTGTATCCGTGTGTGTGAGTATCCGTTTGTGTGTGAGTATCCGTTTGTGTGTGTGTATCCGTGTGTGTGTGTGTATCCGTGTGTGTGAGTATCCATGTCTGTGTGTGTATCCGTGTGTGTGTGAGTATCCGTGTGTGTGTGTATCCGTGTGTGTGTGAGTATCCGTGTGTGTGTGTGTGTATCTGTGTGTGTGTGTGAGTATCCGTGTGTGTGTGTGTGTATCCGTGTGTGTGTGTGTATCCGTGTGTGTGTGTATCCGTGTGTGTGTGAGTATCCGTGTGTGTGTGTGACTTTCCGTGTGTGTGTGTGTATCCGTATGTGTGTGTGTGTATCCGTGTGTGTGTGAGTATCCGTGTGAGTGTGTGTATCCGTGTGTGTGAGTGTGTATCCGTGTGTGTGTGAGTATCCGTGTGTGTGTGTAAGTATCCGTGTGTGTGTGTGTGCATCCGTGTGTGTGTGTGTATCCGTGTGTGTGTGAGTATCCGTGTGTGTGTGTGAGTATCCGTGTGTGTGTGTGTATCCGTGTGTGTGTGTGTATCCGTGTGTGTGTGTGTATCCGTGTGTGTGTGTATCCGTGTGTGTGTGAGTATCCGTGTGTGTGTGTGTATCCGTGTGTGTGAGTGTCCGTGTGTGTGTGTATCCGTGTGTGTGAGTATCCGTGTGTGTGTGTGTGTATCCGTGCGTGTGAGTATCCGTGTGTGTGTGTGTATCCGTGTGTGTGAGTATCCGTGTGTGTGTGTGTATCCGTGTGTGTGAGTATCCGTGTGTGTGTGTGTATCCGTGTGTGTGTGTGTATCCGTGTGTGTGAGTATCCGTGTGTGTGTGAATACCCGTGTGTGTGTGTGCATCCGTGTGTGTGTGTGTATCTGTGTGTGTGAGTATCCGTGTGTGTGTGTGTATCCGTGTGTGTGTGTGTGTCCATGTGTGTGTGTGTGTATCCGTGTGTGTGAGTATCCGTGTGTGTGTGTGTGTATCCGTGAGTGTTTGTGTATCCGTGTGTGTGTGTAACCGTGTGTGTGTGTATCCGTGTGTGTGTGTGTATCCGTGTGTGTGTGTGGGTATCCGTGTGTGTGTGTGTATCCGTGTATGTGTGTGTATCCGTGTGTGTGTGTATCGGTGTGTGTGAGTATCCGTGTGTGTGAGTATCCGTGTGTGTGACTATCCGTGTGTGTGTGTGTATCCGTGTGTGTGTGAGTATCCGTGTGTGTGTGTGTATCCGTGTGTGTGTGAGTATCCGTGTGTGTGTGTGTATCCGTGTGTGTGTGTGTATCCGTGTGTGTGAGTATCCGTGTGTGTGTGAGTATCCGTGTGTGTGTGTATCCATGTGTGTGTGTATCCGTGTGTGTGTGAGTATCCGTGTGTGTGTGTGTATCCGTGTGTGTGTAAGTATCCGTGTGTGTGTGTGTATCCGTGTGTGTGTGTATCCGTGTGTGTGTGTATGCGTGTGTGTGTATGTATCCGTGTGTGTGTGAGTCTCCGTGTGTGTGTGTATCCGTGTGTGTGTGTATCCGTGTGTGTGTGAGTATCCGTGTGTGTGTGTATCTGTGTGTGTGTGTGTATCCGTGTGTGTGTAAGTATCCGTGTGTGTGTGTGTATCCGTGTGTGTGTGTATCCGTGTGTGTGTGTATGCGTGTGTGTATGTATCCGTGTGTGTGTGAGTATCCATGTGTGTGTGTATCCGTGTGAGTGTGTATCCGTGTGAGTATCCGTGTGTGCGTTTGTATCCGTGTGAGTATCCGTGTGTGCATGAGTATCCGTGTGTGTGTGTGTATCCATGTGTGTGTGCGTATCTGTGTGTGTGTGAGTATCTGTGTGTGTGTGTATCTGTGTGTGTGTGTGTATCCGTGTGTGTGTATCCGTGTGTGTGTGAGTATCCGTGTGTGAGTGTGTGTGTATATCCGTGTGTGTGTGAGTATCCGTGAGTGTGTGAGTATCCGTGTGTGTGTGTGTGTATCCGTGTGTGTGTGAGTATCCGTGTGTGTGTGTGTGTATCCGTGTGTGTGTGAGTATCCGTGTGTGTGTGTGTATCCGTGTGTGTGTGAGTATCCGTCTGTGTGTGTGTATCCGTGTGTGTGTGTGTGTATCCGTGTGTGTGTGAGTATCCGTGAGTGTGTGTGTATCCGTGTGTGTGTGAGTATCCGTCTGTGTGTGTGTATCCGTGTGTGTGTGTGTATCCGTGTGTGTGAGTATCCGTGTGTGTGTGTGTATCCGTGTGTGTGTGTGTATCCGTGTGTGTGAGTATCCGTGTGTGTGTGAATACCCGTGTGTGTGTGTGCATCCGTGTGTGTGTGTGTATCTGTGTGTGTGAGTATCCGTGTGTGTGTGTGTATCCGTGTGTGTGTGTGTGTCCATGTGTGTGTGTGTGTATCCGTGTGTGTGAGTATCCGTGTGTGTGTGTGTGTATCCGTGAGTGTTTGTGTATCCGTGTGTGTGTGTAACCGTGTGTGTGTGTATCCGTGTGTGTGTGTGTATCCGTGTGTGTGTGTGGGTATCCGTGTGTGTGTGTGTATCCGTGTATGTGTGTGTATCCGTGTGTGTGTGTATCGGTGTGTGTGAGTATCCGTGTGTGTGAGTATCCGTGTGTGTGTGAGTATCCGTGTGTGTGTGTATCCGTGTGTGTGAGTATCCGTGTGTGTGAGTATCCGTGTGTGTGTGTGTATCCGTGTGTGTGTGAGTATCCGTGTGTGTGTGAGTATCCGTGTGTGTGTGTGTATCCGTGTGTGTGTGAGTATCCGTGTGTGTGTGTGTATACGTGTGTGTGTATCCGTGTGTGTGTGAGTATCCGTGTGTGTGTGTGTATCCGTGTGTGTGTGAGTATCCGTGTGTGTGTGTGTATCCGTGTGTGTGTAAGTATCCGTGTGTGTGTGTGTATCCGTGTGTGTGTGTATCCGTGTGTGTGTGAGTATCCGTGTGTGTGTGTATCCATGTGTGTGTGTATCCGTGTGTGTGTGAGTATCCGTGTGTGTGTGTGTATCCGTGTGTGTGTAAGTATCCGTGTGTGTGTGTGTATCCGTGTGTGTGTGTATCCGTGTGTGTGTGTATGCGTGTGTGTGTATGTATCCGTGTGTGTGTGAGTCTCCGTGTGTGTGTGTATCCGTGTGTGTGTGTATCCGTGTGTGTGTGAGTATCCGTGTGTGTGTGTATCCGTGTGTGTGTGTGTATCCGTGTGTGTGTAAGTATCCGTGTGTGTGTGTGTATCCGTGTGTGTGTGTATCCGTGTGTGTGTGTATGCGTGTGTGTATGTATCCGTGTGTGTGTGAGTATCCATGTGTGTGTGTATCCGTGTGAGTGTGTATCCGTGTGAGTATCCGTGTGTGCGTTTGTATCCGTGTGAGTATCCGTGTGTGCATGAGTATCCGTGTGTGTGTGTGTATCCATGTGTGTGTGCGTATCTGTGTGTGTGTGAGTATCTGTGTGTGTGTGTATCTGTGTGTGTGTGTGTATCCGTGTGTGTGTATCCGTGTGTGTGTGAGTATCCGTGTGTGAGTGTGTGTGTATATCCGTGTGTGTGTGAGTATCCGTGAGTGTGTGAGTATCCGTGTGTGTGTGTGTGTATCCGTGTGTGTGTGAGTATCCGTGTGTGTGTGTGTGTATCCGTGTGTGTGTGAGTATCCGTGTGTGTGTGTGTATCCGTGTGTGTGTGAGTATCCGTCTGTGTGTGTGTATCCGTGTGTGTGTGTGTGTATCCGTGTGTGTGTGAGTATCCGTGTGTGTGTGTGAGTATCCGTGTGTGTGTGTGTATCCGTGTGTGTGTGTGTATCCGTGTGTGTGTGTATCCGTGTGTGTGTGAGTATCCGTGTGTGTTTGTGTATCCGTGTGTGTGAGTATCCGTGTGTGTGTGTGTATCCGTGTGTGTGAGTATCCGTGCGTGTGAGTATCCGTGTGTGTGTGTGTATCCGTGTGTGTGAGTATCCGTGTGTGTGTGAGTATCCGTGTGTGTGTGTGTATCCGTGTGTGTGAGTATCCGTGTGTGTGTGAGTATCCGTGTGTGTGTGTGTATCCGTGTGTGTGTGTGTATCTGTGTGTGTGAGTATCCGTGTGTGTGTGTGTATCCGTGTGTGTGTGTGTATCCATGTGTGTGTGTGTGTATCTGTGTGTGTGTGTATCCGTGTGTGTGTGTATCCGTGTGTGTGAGTATCCGTTTGTGTGTGAGTATCCGTTTGTGTGTGTGTATCCGTGTGTGTGTGAGTATCCGTGTGTGTGTGTATCCGTGTGTGTGTGTATCCGTGTGAGTGTGAGTATCCGTGTGAGTGTGTGTATCCGTGTGTGTGAGTGTGTATCCGTGTGTGTGTGAGTATCCGTGTGTGTGTGTAAGTATCCGTGTGTGTGTGTGTGCATCCGTGTGTGTGTGTGTATCCGTGTGTGTGTGAGTATCCGTGTGTGTGTGTGAGTATCCGTGTGTGTGTGTGTATCCGTGTGTGTGTGTGTATCCGTATGTGTGTGTGTGTATCCGTGTGTGTGTGAGTATCCGTGTGAGTGTGTGTATCCGTGTGTGTGAGTGTGTATCCGTGTGTGTGTGAGTATCCGTGTGTGTGTGTAAGTATCCGTGTGTGTGTGTGTGCATCCGTGTGTGTGTGTGTATCCGTGTGTGTGTGAGTATCCGTGTGTGTGTGTGAGTATCCGTGTGTGTGTGTGTATCCGTGTGTGTGTGTGTATCCGTGTGTGTGTGTGTATCCGTGTGTGTGTGTATCCGTGTGTGTGTGAGTATCCGTGTGTGTGTGTGTATCCGTGTGTGTGAGTGTCCGTGTGTGTGTGTATCCGTGTGTGTGAGTATCCGTGTGTGTGTGTGTGTATCCGTGCGTGTGAGTATCCGTGTGTGTGTGTGTATCCGTGTGTGTGAGTATCCGTGTGTGTGTGTGTATCCGTGTGTGTGAGTATCCGTGTGTGTGTGTGTATCCGTGTGTGTGTGTGTATCCGTGTGTGTGAGTATCCGTGTGTGTGTGAATACCCGTGTGTGTGTGTGCATCCGTGTGTGTGTGTGTATCTGTGTGTGTGAGTATCCGTGTGTGTGTGTGTATCCGTGTGTGTGTGTGTGTCCATGTGTGTGTGTGTGTATCCGTGTGTGTGAGTATCCGTGTGTGTGTGTGTGTATCCGTGAGTGTTTGTGTATCCGTGTGTGTGTGTAACCGTGTGTGTGTGTATCCGTGTGTGTGTGTGTATCCGTGTGTGTGTGTGGGTATCCGTGTGTGTGTGTGTATCCGTGTATGTGTGTGTATCCGTGTGTGTGTGTATCGGTGTGTGTGAGTATCCGTGTGTGTGAGTATCCGTGTGTGTGTGAGTATCCGTGTGTGTGTGTATCCGTGTGTGTGAGTATCCGTGTGTGTGAGTATCCGTGTGTGTGTGTGTATCCGTGTGTGTGTGAGTATCCGTGTGTGTGTGAGTATCCGTGTGTGTGTGTGTATCCGTGTGTGTGTGAGTATCCGTGTGTGTGTGTGTATACGTGTGTGTGTATCCGTGTGTGTGTGAGTATCCGTGTGTGTGTGAGTATCCGTGTGTGTGTGTGTGTATCCGTGTTTGTGTGTGTATCCGTGTGTGTGTGAGTATCCGTGTGTGTGTGACTATCCGTGTGTGTGTGTGTATCCGTGTGTGTGTGAGTATCCGTGTGTGTGTGTGTATCCGTGTGTGTGTGAGTATCCGTGTGTGTGTGTGTATCCGTGTGTGTGTGTGTATCCGTGTGTGTGAGTATCCGTGTGTGTGTGAGTATCCGTGTGTGTGTGTATCCATGTGTGTGTGTATCCGTGTGTGTGTGAGTATCCGTGTGTGTGTGTGTATCCGTGTGTGTGTAAGTATCCGTGTGTGTGTGTGTATCCGTGTGTGTGTGTATCCGTGTGTGTGTGTATGCGTGTGTGTGTATGTATCCGTGTGTGTGTGAGTCTCCGTGTGTGTGTGTATCCGTGTGTGTGTGTATCCGTGTGTGTGTGAGTATCCGTGTGTGTGTGTATCTGTGTGTGTGTGTGTATCCGTGTGTGTGTAAGTATCCGTGTGTGTGTGTGTATCCGTGTGTGTGTGTATCCGTGTGTGTGTGTATGCGTGTGTGTATGTATCCGTGTGTGTGTGAGTATCCATGTGTGTGTGTATCCGTGTGAGTGTGTATCCGTGTGAGTATCCGTGTGTGCGTTTGTATCCGTGTGAGTATCCGTGTGTGCATGAGTATCCGTGTGTGTGTGTGTATCCATGTGTGTGTGCGTATCTGTGTGTGTGTGAGTATCTGTGTGTGTGTGTATCTGTGTGTGTGTGTGTATCCGTGTGTGTGTATCCGTGTGTGTGTGAGTATCCGTGTGTGAGTGTGTGTGTATATCCGTGTGTGTGTGAGTATCCGTGAGTGTGTGAGTATCCGTGTGTGTGTGTGTGTATCCGTGTGTGTGTGAGTATCCGTGTGTGTGTGTGTGTATCCGTGTGTGTGTGAGTATCCGTGTGTGTGTGTGTATCCGTGTGTGTGTGAGTATCCGTCTGTGTGTGTGTATCCGTGTGTGTGTGTGTGTATCCGTGTGTGTGTGAGTATCCGTGAGTGTGTGTGTATCCGTGTGTGTGTGAGTATCCGTCTGTGTGTGTGTATCCGTGTGTGTGTGTGTATCCGTGTGTGTGAGTATCCGTGTGTGTGTGTGTGTATCCGTGTGTGTGTGTGTATCCGTGTGTGTGAGTATCCGTGTGTGTGTGAATACCCGTGTGTGTGTGTGCATCCGTGTGTGTGTGTGTATCTGTGTGTGTGAGTATCCGTGTGTGTGTGTGTATCCGTGTGTGTGTGTGTGTCCATGTGTGTGTGTGTGTATCCGTGTGTGTGAGTATCCGTGTGTGTGTGTGTGTATCCGTGAGTGTTTGTGTATCCGTGTGTGTGTGTAACCGTGTGTGTGTGTATCCGTGTGTGTGTGTGTATCCGTGTGTGTGTGTGGGTATCCGTGTGTGTGTGTGTATCCGTGTATGTGTGTGTATCCGTGTGTGTGTGTATCGGTGTGTGTGAGTATCCGTGTGTGTGAGTATCCGTGTGTGTGTGAGTATCCGTGTGTGTGTGTATCCGTGTGTGTGAGTATCCGTGTGTGTGAGTATCCGTGTGTGTGTGTGTATCCGTGTGTGTGTGAGTATCCGTGTGTGTGTGAGTATCCGTGTGTGTGTGTGTATCCGTGTGTGTGTGAGTATCCGTGTGTGTGTGTGTATACGTGTGTGTGTATCCGTGTGTGTGTGAGTATCCGTGTGTGTGTGTGTATCCGTGTGTGTGTGAGTATCCGTGTGTGTGTGTGTATCCGTGTGTGTGTAAGTATCCGTGTGTGTGTGTGTATCCGTGTGTGTGTGTATCCGTGTGTGTGTGAGTATCCGTGTGTGTGTGTATCCATGTGTGTGTGTATCCGTGTGTGTGTGAGTATCCGTGTGTGTGTGTGTATCCGTGTGTGTGTAAGTATCCGTGTGTGTGTGTGTATCCGTGTGTGTGTGTATCCGTGTGTGTGTGTATGCGTGTGTGTGTATGTATCCGTGTGTGTGTGAGTCTCCGTGTGTGTGTGTATCCGTGTGTGTGTGTATCCGTGTGTGTGTGAGTATCCGTGTGTGTGTGTATCCGTGTGTGTGTGTGTATCCGTGTGTGTGTAAGTATCCGTGTGTGTGTGTGTATCCGTGTGTGTGTGTATCCGTGTGTGTGTGTATGCGTGTGTGTATGTATCCGTGTGTGTGTGAGTATCCATGTGTGTGTGTATCCGTGTGAGTGTGTATCCGTGTGAGTATCCGTGTGTGCGTTTGTATCCGTGTGAGTATCCGTGTGTGCATGAGTATCCGTGTGTGTGTGTGTATCCATGTGTGTGTGCGTATCTGTGTGTGTGTGAGTATCTGTGTGTGTGTGTATCTGTGTGTGTGTGTGTATCCGTGTGTGTGTATCCGTGTGTGTGTGAGTATCCGTGTGTGAGTGTGTGTGTATATCCGTGTGTGTGTGAGTATCCGTGAGTGTGTGAGTATCCGTGTGTGTGTGTGTGTATCCGTGTGTGTGTGAGTATCCGTGTGTGTGTGTGTGTATCCGTGTGTGTGTGAGTATCCGTGTGTGTGTGTGTATCCGTGTGTGTGTGAGTATCCGTCTGTGTGTGTGTATCCGTGTGTGTGTGTGTGTATCCGTGTGTGTGTGAGTATCCGTGTGTGTGTGTGAGTATCCGTGTGTGTGTGTGTATCCGTGTGTGTGTGTGTATCCGTGTGTGTGTGTATCCGTGTGTGTGTGAGTATCCGTGTGTGTTTGTGTATCCGTGTGTGTGAGTATCCGTGTGTGTGTGTGTATCCGTGTGTGTGAGTATCCGTGCGTGTGAGTATCCGTGTGTGTGTGTGTATCCGTGTGTGTGAGTATCCGTGTGTGTGTGAGTATCCGTGTGTGTGTGTGTATCCGTGTGTGTGTGTGTATCCGTGTGTGTGAGTATCCGTGTGTGTGTGAGTATCCGTGTGTGTGTGTATCCGTGTGTGTGTGTGTATCCGTGTGTGTGTGTGAGTATCCGTGTGTGTGCGTGTATCCGTGTGTGTCTGTGTATATCCGTGTGTGTGTGTATGCGCGTGTGTGTGAGTATCCGTGTGTGTGTGAGTATCCGTGTGTGTGTGTGTATCCGTGTATGTGTGTATCCGTATGTGTGTGTGAGTATCCGTGTGTGTGTGTACCCTTGTGTGTGTGTGTGTATCCGTGTGTGTGTGTATCCGTGTGTGTGTGTATGCGTGTGTGTGTATGTATCCGTGTGTGTGTGAGTCTCCGTGTGTGTGTGTATCCGTGTGTGTGTGTATCCGTGTGTGTGTGAGTATCCGTGTGTGTGTGTATCCGTGTGTGTGTGTGTATCCGTGTGTGTGTAAGTATCCGTGTGTGTGTGTGTATCCGTGTGTGTGTGTATCCGTGTGTGTGTGTATGCGTGTGTGTATGTATCCGTGTGTGTGTGAGTATCCATGTGTGTGTGTATCCGTGTGAGTGTGTATCCGTGTGAGTATCCGTGTGTGCGTTTGTATCCGTGTGAGTATCCGTGTGTGCATGAGTATCCGTGTGTGTGTGTGTATCCATGTGTGTGTGCGTATCTGTGTGTGTGTGAGTATCTGTGTGTGTGTGTGTATCTGTGTGTGTGTGTGTATCCGTGTGTGTGTATCCGTGTGTGTGTGAGTATCCGTGTGTGAGTGTGTGTGTATATCCGTGTGTGTGTGAGTATCCGTGAGTGTGTGAGTATCCGTGTGTGTGTGTGTGTATCCGTGTGTGTGTGAGTATCCGTGTGTGTGTGTGTGTATCCGTGTGTGTGTGAGTATCCGTGTGTGTGTGTGTATCCGTGTGTGTGTGAGTATCCGTCTGTGTGTGTGTATCCGTGTGTGTGTGTGTGTATCCGTGTGTGTGTGAGTATCCGTGTGTGTGTGTGAGTATCCGTGTGTGTGTGTGTGTGTGTATCCGTGTGTGTGTGTATCCGTGTGTGTGTGAGTATCCGTGTGTGTTTGTGTATCCGTGTGTGTGAGTATCCGTGTGTGTGTGTGTATCCGTGTGTGTGAGTATCCGTGCGTGTGAGTATCCGTGTGTGTGTGTGTATCCGTGTGTGTGAGTATCCGTGTGTGTGTGAGTATCCGTGTGTGTGTGTGTATCCGTGTGTGTGAGTATCCGTGTGTGTGTGAGTATCCGTGTGTGTGTGTGTATCCGTGTGTGTGTGTGTATCTGTGTGTGTGAGTATCCGTGTGTGTGTGTGTATCCGTGTGTGTGTGTGTATCCATGTGTGTGTGTGTGTATCTGTGTGTGTGTGTATCCGTGTGTGTGTGTATCCGTGTGTGTGAGTATCCGTTTGTGTGTGAGTATCCGTTTGTGTGTGTGTATCCGTGTGTGTGTGAGTATCCGTGTGTGTGTGTATCCGTGTGTGTGTGTATCCGTGTGAGTATCCGTGTGTGCGTGAGTATCCGTGTGTGTGTGTATCCGTGTGTGTGTGTGTGTATCCGTGTGTGTGTGTGTATCCATGTGTGTGTGTGTATCCGTGTGTGTTTGTGAGTATCCGTGTTTGTTTATGTATCCATGTGTGTGTGAGTATCCGTGTGTGTGTGTATCCGTGTGTGTGTGTATCCGTGTGAGTATCCGTGTGTGCGTGAGTATCCGTGTGTGTGTGTGTATCCGTGTGTGTGTGTATCCGTGTGTGTGTGAGTATCCGTGTGTGTGTGTGTATATCCGTGTGTGTGTGAGTATCCGCGTGTGTGTGAGTATCCGTGTGTGTGTGTGTATCCGTGTGTGTGTGTGTGTGTGTGTGTGTATCCGTGTGTGTGTGAGTATCCGTGTGTGTGTGTGTGTATCCGTGTGTGTGTGTGTATCCGTGTGTGTGTGTGTATCCGTGTGTGTGTATCCGTGTGTGTGTGTCCGTGTGTGTGTGAGTATCCGTGTGTGTGTGTGTATCCGTGTGTGTGAGTATCCGAGTGTGTGTGTGTGAGTATCCGTGTGTGTGTGTGTATCCGTGTGTGTGAGTATCCGTGTGTGTGTGTGTATCCGTGTGTTTGAGTATCCGTGTGTGTGTGTATCCGTGTGTGTGTGTGTATCCGTGTGTGTGTGTGAGTATCCGTGTGTGTGCGTGTATCCGTGTGTGTGTGTGTATCCGTGTGTGTGAGTATCCGTGTGTGTGTGTATCAGTGTGTTTGTGTGTGTATCCGTGTGTGTGAGTATCCGTTTGTGTGTGAGTATCCGTGCGTGTGTCTGTATCCGTGTGTGTGTGTGTATCCGTGTGTGTGAGTATCAGTGTGTGTGTGTGTATCCGTGTGTGTGTGAGTATCCGTGTGTGTGTGTGTATCCGTGTGTGTGTGAGTATCCGTGTGTGTGTGAGTATCCGTGTGTGTGTGTGTATCCGTGTGTGTGTGTGAGTATCCGTGTGTGTGCGTGTATCCGTGTGTGTGTGTGTATATCCGTGTGTGTGTGTATCCGCGTGTGTGTGAGTATCCGTGTGTGTGTGTGAGTATCCGTGTGTGTGTGTGTATCCGTGTATGTGTGTATCCGTATGTGTGTGTGAGTATCCGTGTGTGTGTGTGTATCCGTGTGTGTGTGTGTATCCGTGTGTGTGTGTGTATCCGTGTGTGTGTGTATCCGTGCGTGTGTGTGAGTATCCGTGTGTGTGTGTGTATCCGTGTGTGTGTGTGTATCCGTGTGTGTGTGTATCCGTGTGTGTGGGTAGCCGTGTGTGTGTGAGTATCCGTGTGTGTGTGTGTATCCGTGTGTGTGTGTGTATCCGTGTGTGTGTGAGTATCCGTGTGTGTGTGTGTATACGTGTGTGTGTGTGAGTATCCGTGTGTGTGTGAGTATCCGTGTGTGTGTGAGTATCCGTGTGTGTGTGTGTGTGTCCGTGTTTGTGTGTGTATCCGTGTGTGTGTGAGTATCCGTGTGTGTGTGACTATCAGTGTGTGTGTGTGTATCCGTGTGTGTGAGTATCCGTGTGTGTGTGTGTCCGTGTGTGTGTGTGTATCCGTGTGTGAGAGTATCCGTGTGTGTGTGAGTATCCGTGTGTGTGTGTGTATCTGTGTGTGTGTGTGTATCCGTGTGTGTGAGTATCCGTGTGTGTGTGTGTATCCGTGTGTGTGTCTGTATCCATGTGTGTGTGTGTATCTGTGTGTGTGTATCCGTGTGTGTGTGTGTGTATCCGTGTGTGTGAGTATCCGTTTGTGTGTGAGTATCCGTGTGTGTGTGTGTATCCGTGTGTGTGTGTGTATCCGTGTGTGTGAGTATCCATGTCTGTGTGTGTATCCGTGTGTGTGTGAGTATCCGTGTGTGTGTGTGTATCCGTGTGTGTGTGTGTATCCGTGTGTGTGTGAGTATCCGTGTGTGTGTATCCGTGTGTGTGAATATCCGTGTGTGTGTGAGTATCCGAGTGTGTGTGAGTATCCGTGTGTGTGTGTGTATCCGTGTGTGTGTGAGTATCCGTGTGAGTGTGTGTATCCGTGTGTGTGTGTGTGTATCCGTGTGTGTGTGAGTATCCGTGTGTGTGTGTGTATCCGTGTGTGTGTGTTTGTATCCGTGTGTGTGTGAGTATCCGTGTGTGTGTGTGAGTATCCGTGTGTGTGTGTGTATCCGTGTGTGTGTGTGTATCCGTGTGTGTGTGTATCCGTGTGTGTGTGAGTATCCGTGTATGTGTGTGTATCCGTGTGTGTGAGTATCCGTGTGGGTGTGTGTATCCGTGTGTGTGAGTATCCGAGTGTGTGTGTGTATCCGTGTGTGCGAGTATCCGTGTGTGTGTGTGTATCCGTGTGTGTGAGTATCCGTGTGTGTGTGTGTATCCGTGTGTGTGAGTATCCATGTGTGTGTGTATCCGTGTGTGTGTGTGTATCCGTGTGTGTGTGTGTATCCGTGTGTGTGTGTATCCGTGTGTGTGTGAGTATCTGTGTGTGTGTGTGTATCCGTGTGTGTGAGTATCCGTGTGGGTGTGTGTATCCGTGTGTGTGAGTATCCGAGTGTGTGTGTGTATCCGTGTGTGCGAGTATCCGTGTGTGTGTGTGTATCCGTGTGTGTGAGTATCCGTGTGTGTGTGTGTATCCGTGTGTGTGAGTATCCATGTGTGTGTGTCTCCGTGTGTGTGTGTGTATCCGTGTGTGTGAGTATCCGAGTGTGTGTGTGTATCCGTGTGTGCGAGTATCCGTGTGTGTGTGTGTATCCGTGTGTGTGAGTATCCGTGTGTGTGTGTGTATCCGTGTGTGTGAGTATCCATGTGTGTGTGTATCCGTGTGTGTGTGTGTATCCGTGTGTGTGTGTGTATCCGTGTGTGTGTGTATCCGTGTGTGTGTGAGTATCCGTGTGTGTGTGTGTATCCGTGTGTGTGAGTATCCGTGTGGGTGTGTGTATCCGTGTGTGTGAGTATCCGAGTGTGTGTGTGTATCCGTGTGTGCGAGTATCCGTGTGTGTGTGTGTATCCGTGTGTGTGAGTATCAGTGTGTGTGTGTGTATCCGTGTGTGTGAGTATCCATGTGTGTGTGTATCCGTGTGTGTGTGTGTATCCGTGTGTGTGAGTATCCGTGTGTGTGTGAGTATCCGTGTGTGTGTGTGTGTATCCGTGTGTGTGTGTGTATCCGCGTGTGTGAGTATCCGTGTGTGTGTGTGTATACGTGTGTGTGTGTGTATCCGCGTGTGTGAGTATCCGTGTGTGTGTGTGTATACGTGTGTGTGTGTGTATCCGTGTGTGTGTGAGTATCCGTGTGTGTGTGAGTATCCGTGTGTGTGTGTGTGTGTGTGTCCGTGTTTGTGTGTGTATCCGTGTGTGTGTGAGTATCCGTGTGTGTGTGACTATCAGTGTGTGTGTGTGTATCCGTGTGTGTGAGTATCCGTGTGTGTGTGTCCGTGTGTGTGTGTGTATCCGTGTGTGTGAGTATCCGTGTGTGTGTGTGTATCCGTGTGTGTGAGTATCCGTGTGTGTGTGTGTATACGTGTGTGTGTGTGTATCCATGTGTGTGTGTTTATCTGTGTGTGTGTGTATCCGTGTGTGTGTGTGTGTGTGAGTATCCGTGTGTGTGTGAGTATCCGTGTGTGTGTGTGTATCCGTGTGTGTGTGTGTATCCGTGTGTGTGAGTATCCATGTCTGTGTGTGTATCCGTGTGTGTGTGAGTATCCGTGTGTGTGTGTGTATCCGTGTGTGTGTGTGTATCCGTGTGTGTGTGAGTATCCGTGTGTGTGTGTATCCGTGTGTGTGAATATCCGTGTGTGTGTGAGTATCCGAGTGTGTGTGAGTATCCGTGTGTGTGTGTGTATCCGTGTGTCTGTGAGTATCCGTGTGAGTGTGTGTATCCGTGTGTGTGTGTGTGTGTATCCGTGTGTGTGTGAGTATCCGTGTGTGTGTGTGTATCCGTGTGTGTGTGTGTGTATCCGTGTGTGTGTGAGTATCCGTGTGTGTGTGTGAGTATCCGTGTGTGTGTGTGTATCCGTGTGTGTGTGTGTATCCGTGTGTGTGTGTGTATCCGTGTGTGTGAGTATCCATGTCTGTGTGTGTATCCGTGTGTGTGTGAGTATTCGTGTGTGTGTGTGTATCCGTGTGTGTGTGTGTATCCGTGTGTGTGTGAGTATCCGTGTGTGTGTGTGTATCCGTGTGTGTGAATATCCGTGTGTGTGTGAGTATCCGAGTGTGTGTGAGTATCCGTGTGTGTGTGTGTATCCGTGTGTGTGTGAGTATCCGTGTGAGTGTGTGTATCCGTGTGTGTGTGTGTGTATCCGTGTGTGTGTGAGTATCCGTGTGTGTGTGTGTATCCGTGTGTGTGTGTGTGTATCCGTGTGTGTGTGAGTATCCGTGTGTGTGTGTGAGTATCCGTGTGTGTGTGTGTATCCGTGTGTGTGTGTGTATCCGTGTGTGTGTGTATATCCGTGTGTGTGTGTATCCGTGTGTGTGTGAGTATCCGTGTGTGTGTGTGTATCCGTGTGTGTGAGTATCCGTGTGGGTGTGTGTATCCGTGTGTGTGAGTATCCGAGTGTGTGTGTGTATCCGTGTGTGCGAGTATCCGTGTGAGTGTGTGTATCCGTGTGTGTGTGTGTGTATCCGTGTGTGTGTGAGTATCCGTGTGTGTGTGTGTATCCGTGTGTGTGTGTGTGTATCCGTGTGTGTGTGAGTATCCGTGTGTGTGTGTGAGTATCCGTGTGTGTGTGTGTATCCGTGTGTGTGTGTGTATCCGTGTGTGTGTGTATCCGTGTGTGTGTGAGTATCCGTGTGTGTGTGTGTATCCGTGTGTGTGAGTATCCGTGTGGGTGTGTGTATCCGTGTGTGTGAGTATCCGAGTGTGTGTGTGTATCCGTGTGTGCGAGTATCCGTGTGTGTGTGTGTATCCGTGTGTGTGAGTATCCGTGTGTGTGTGTGTATCCGTGTGTGTGAGTATCCATGTGTGTGTGTATCCGTGTGTGTGTGTATCCGTGTGTGTGTGTGTATCCGTGTGTGTGTGTATCCGTGTGTTTGTGAGTATCCGTGTGTGTGTGTGTATCCGTGTGTGTGAGTATCCGTGTGGGTGTGTGTATCCGTGTGTGTGAGTATCCGAGTGTGTGTGTGTATCCGTGTGTGCGAGTATCCGTGTGTGTGTGTATCCGTGTGTGTGAGTATCCGTGTGTGTGTCTGTATCCGTGTGTGTGAGTATCCATGTGTGTGTGTATCCGTGTGTGTGTGTGTATCCGTGTGTGTGAGTATCCGAGTGTGTGTGTGTATCCGTGTGTGCGAGTATCCGTGTGTGTGTGTGTATCCGTGTGTGTGAGTATCCGTGTGTGTGTGTGTATCCGTGTGTGTGAGTATCCATGTGTGTGTGTATCCGTGTGTGTGTGTGTATCCGTGTGTGTGTGTGTATCCGTGTGTGTGTGTATCCGTGTGTGTGTGAGTATCCGTGTGTGTGTGTGTATCCGTGTGTGTGAGTATCCGTGTGGGTGTGTGTACCCGTGTGTGTGAGTATCCGAGTGTGTGTGTGTATCCGTGTGTGCGAGTATCCATGTGTGAGTGTGTATCCGTGTGTGTGAGTATCAGTGTGTGTGTGTATCCGTGTGTGTGAGTATCCATGTGTGTGTGTATCCGTGTGTGTGTGTGTATCCGTGTGTGTGAGTATCCGTGTGTGTGTGAGTATCCGTGTGTGTGTGTGTGTATCCGTGTGTGTGTGTGTATCCGCGTGTGTGAGTATCCGTGTGTGTGTGTGTATCCGTGTGTGTGTGTGTATCCGTGTGTGTGTGTGTATCCATGTGTGTGTGTGTATCTGAGTGTGTGTGTTTATCTGTGTGTGTGTGTGTATCCGTGTGTGTGAGTATCCGTTTGTGTGTGAGTATCCGTGTGTGTGTGTGTATCCGTGTGTGTGTGTGTATCCGTGTGTGTGAGTATCCATGTCTGTGTGTGTATCCGTGTGTGTGTGAGTATTCGTGTGTGTGTGTGTATCCGTGTGTGTGTGTGTATCCGTGTGTGTGTGAGTATCCGTGTGTGTGTGTGTATCCGTGTGTGTGAATATCCGTGTGTGTGTGAGTATCCGAGTGTGTGTGAGTATCCGTGTGTGTGTGTGTATCCGTGTGTGTGTGAGTATCCGTGTGAGTGTGTGTATCCGTGTGTGTGTGTGTGTATCCGTGTGTGTGTGAGTATCCGTGTGTGTGTGTGTATCCGTGTGTGTGTGTGTGTATCCGTGTGTGTGTGAGTATCCGTGTGTGTGTGTGAGTATCCGTGTGTGTGTGTGTATCCGTGTGTGTGTGTGTATCCGTGTGTGTGTGTATATCCGTGTGTGTGTGTATCCGTGTGTGTGTGAGTATCCGTGTGTGTGTGTGTATCCGTGTGTGTGAGTATCCGTGTGGGTGTGTGTATCCGTGTGTGTGAGTATCCGAGTGTGTGTGTGTATCCGTGTGTGCGAGTATCCGTGTGTGTGTGTGTATCCGTGTGTGTGTGAGTATCCGTGTGTGTGTGTGAATATCCGTGTGTGTGTGTGTATCCGTGTGTGTGTGTGTATCCGTGTGTGTGTGTATCCGTGTGTGTGTGAGTATCCGTGTGTGTGTGTGTATCCGTGTGTGTGAGTATCCGTGTGTGTGTGTGTATCCGTGTGTGTGAGTATCCGAGTGTATGTGTGTATCCGTGTGTGTGAGTATCCGTGTGTGTGTGTGTATCCGTGTGTGTGAGTATCCGTGTGTGTGTGTGTATCCGTGTGTGTGAGTATCCGTGTGTGTGTGTGTATCCGTGTGTGTGTGTGTATCCGTGTGTGTGTGTGAGTATCCGTGTGTGTGCGTGTATCGGTGTGTGTATCCGTGTGTGTGAGTATCCGTGTGTGTGCGTGTATCCGTGTGTGTGCGTGTATCCGTGTGTGTGTGTATCCGTGTGTGTGTGTATCCGTGTGTGTGTGTATCCGTGTGTGCGTGTATCCGTGTGTGTGTGTGTATATCCGTGTGTGTGTGTATCCGCGTGTGTGTGAGTACCCGTGTGTGTGTGTGAGTATCCGTGTGTGTGTGTGTATCCGTGTATGTGTGTATCCGTATGTGTGTGTGAGTATCCGTGTGTGTGTGTATCCGTGTGTGTGTGTATCCGTGTGTGTGTGTATCCGTGTGTGTGTGTGAGTATCCGTGTGTGTGTGTGTATCCGTGTGTGTGTGTGTATCCGTGTGTGTGTGTATCCGTGTGTGTGTGTATCCGTGTGTGTGTGAGTATCCGTGTGTGTGTGAGTATCCGTGTGTGTGTGTGTATCCGTGTGTGTGTGTGTATCCGTGTGTGTGTGAGTATCCGTGTGTGTGTGTGTATACGTGTGTGTGTGTGTATCCGTGTGTGTGTGAGTATCCGTGTGTGTGTGAGTATCCGTGTGTGTGTGAGTATCCGTGTGTGTGTGTGTATCAGTGTGTGTGTGTGTATCCGTGTGTGTGTGAGTATCCGTGTGTGTGTGTGTATACGTGTGTGTGTGTATCCGTGTGTGTGTGAGTATCCGTGTGTGTGTGAGTATCCGTGTGTGTGTGTGTGTGTCCGTGTTTGTGTGTGTATCCGTGTGTGTGTGAGTATCCGTGTGTGTGTGACTATCCGTGTGTGTGTGTATCCGTGTGTGTGAGTATCCGTGTGTGTGTGTGTCCGTGTGTGTGTGTGTATCCGTGTGTGTGAGTATCCGTGTGTGTGTGAGTATCCGTGTGTGTGTGTGTATCCGTGTGTGTGTGTGTATCCGTGTGTGTGTGTGTATCCGTGTGTGTGAGTATCCGTGTGTGTGTGTATCCGTGTGTGTGTGTGTATCCATGTGTGTGTGTGTATCTGTGTGTGTGTGTATCCGTGTGTGTGTGTGTGTATCCGTGTGTGTGAGTATCCGTTTGTGTGTGAGTATCCGTGTGTGTGTGTGTATCCGTGTGTGTGTGTGTATCCGTGTGTGTGAGTATCCATGTCTGTGTGTGTATCCGTGTGTGTGTGAGTATCCGTGTGTGTGTGTGTATCCGTGTGTGTGTGTGTATCCGTGTGTGTGTGAGTATCCGTGTGTGTGTGTATCCGTGTGTGTGAATATCCGTGTATGTGTGAGTATCCGAGTGTGTGTGAGTATCCGTGTGTGTGTGTGTATCCGTGTGTGTGTGAGTATCCGTGTGAGTGTGTGTATCCGTGTGTGTGTGTGTGTATCCGTGTGTGTGTGTGTATCCGTCTGTGTGTGTGTATCCGTCTGTGTGTGTGTGTATCCGTGTGTGTGTGAGTATCCGTGTGTGTGTGTGAGTATCCGTGTGTGTGTGTGTGTATCCGTGTGTGTGTGTGTATCCGTGTGTGTGTGTATCCGTGTGTGTGTGAGTATCCGTGTGTGTGTGTGTATCCGTGTGTGTGAGTATCCGTGTGGGTGTGTGTATCCGTGTGTGTGAGTATCCGAGTGTGTGTGTGTATCCGTGTGTGCGAGTATCCGTGTGTGTGTGTGTATCCGTGTGTGTGAGTATCCGTGTGTGTGTGTGTATCCGTGTGTGTGAGTATCCATGTGTGTGTGTATCCGTGTGTGTGTGTGTATCCGTGTGTGTGAGTATCCGAGTGTGTGTGTGTATCCGTGTGTGCGAGTATCCGTGTGTGTGTGTGTATCCGTGTGTGTGAGTATCCATGTGTGTGTGTATCCGTGTGTGTGTGTGTATCCGTGTGTGTGTGTATATCCGTGTGTGTGTGTATCCGTGTGTGTGTGAGTATCCGTGTGTGTGTGTGTATCCGTGTGTGTGAGTATCCGTGTGGGTGTGTGTATCCGTGTGTGTGAGTATCCGAGTCTGTGTGTGTATCCGTGTGTGCGAGTATCCGTGTGTGTGTGTGTATCCGTGTGTGTGAGTATCCGTGTGTGTGTGTGTATCCGTGTGTGTGAGTATCCATGTGTGTGTGTATCCGTGTGTGTGTGTGTATCCGTGTGTGTGAGTATCCGTGTGTGTGTGAGTATCCGTGTGTGTGTGTGTGTGTGTGTATCCGTGTGTGTGTGTGTATCCGTGTGTGTGAGTATCCATGTGTGTGTGTGTATCCGTGTGTGTGTGTGTATCCATGTGTGTGAGTATCCGTTTGTGTGTGAGTATCCGTGTGTGTGTGTGTATCCGTGTGTGTGTGTGTATCTGTGTGTGTGAGTATCCATGTCTGTGTGTGTATCCGTGTGTGTGTGAGTATCCGTGTGTGTGTGTGTATCCGTGTGTGTGTGTGTATCCGTGTGTGTGTGAGTATCCGTGTGTGTGTGTATCCGTGTGTGTGAATATCCGTGTGTGTGTGAGTATCCGAGTGTGTGTGAGTATCCGTGTGTGTGTGTGTATCCGTGTGTGTGTGAGTATCCGTGTGAGTGTGTGTATCCGTGTGTGTGTGTGTGTATCCGTGTGTGTGTGAGTATCCGTGTGTGTGTGTGTATCCGTGTGTGTGTGTGTGTATCCGTGTGTGTGTGAGTATCCGTGTGTGTGTGTGAGTATCCGTGTGTGTGTGTGTATCCGTGTGTGTGTGTGTATCCGTGTGTGTGTGTATATCCGTGTGTGTGTGTATCCGTGTGTGTGTGAGTATCCGTGTGTGTGTGTGTATCTGTGTGTGTGAGTATCCGTGTGGGTGTGTGTATCCGTGTGTGTGAGTATCCGAGTGTGTGTGTGTATCCGTGTGTGCGAGTATCCGTGTGTGTGTGTGTATCCGTGTGTGTGAGTATCCGTGTATGTGTGTGTATCCGTGTGTGTGAGTATCCATGTGTGTGTGTATCCGTGTGTGTGTGTGTATCCGTGTGTGTGAGTATCCGTGTGTGTGTGTGAGTATCCGTGTGTGTGTGTGTATCCGTGTGTGTGTGTGTGTATCCGTGTGTGTGAGTATACATGTGTGTGTGTGTATCCGTGTGTGTGTGTGTGTATCCATGTATGTGTGTGTATCTGTGTGTGTTTGTATCCGTGTGTGTGTGTGTGTATCCGTGTGTGTGAGTATCCGTTTGTGTGTGAGTATCCGTGCGTGTGTCTGTATCCGTGTGTGTGTGTGTATCCGTGTGTGTGAGTATCCATGTGTGTGTGTGTATCCGTGTGTGTGTGAGTATCCGTGTGTGTGTGTGTATCCGTGTGTGTGTGAGTATCCGTGTGTGTGTGTATCCGTGTGTGTGTGTGTATCCGTGTGTGTGTGTGAGTATCCATGTGTGTGCGTGTATCCGTGTGTGTGTGTGTATATCCGTGTGTGTGTGTATCCGCGTGTGTGTGAGTATCCGCATGTGTGTGTGAGTATCCGTGTTTGTGTGTATCCGTGTGTGTGTGTGTATCCGTGTGTGTGTGTGTATCCGTGTGTGTGTGTATCTGTGTGTGTGTGTGAGTATCCGTGTGTGTGTGTGTATCCGTGTGTGTGTGTATCCGTGTGTGTGTGTATCCGTGTGTGTGTGAGTATCCGTGTGTGTGTGAGTATCCGTGTGTGTGTGATTATCCGTGTGTGTGTGTGTGTATCCGTGTGTGTGTGAGTATCCGTGTGTGTGAGTATCCGTGTGTGTGTGAGTATCCGTGTGTGTGTGTGTATCCGTGTGTGTGTGTGTGTATCCGTGTGTGTATGAGTATCCATGTGTGTGTGTGAGTATCCGTGTGTGTGTGTGTATCCGTGTGTGTGTGTGTATCCGTGTGTGTGTGTGTATCCGTGTGTGTGTGTATCCGTGTGTGTGTGAGTATCCGTGTGTGTGTGTGTATCCGTGTGTGTGAGTATCCGTGTGTGTGTGTGTATCCGTGTGTGTGAGTATCCGTGTGTGTGTGTATCCGTGCGTGTGAGTATCCGTGTGTGTGTGTGTATCCGTGTGTGTGAGTATCCGTGTGTGTGTGTGTATCCGTGTGTGTGTATCCGTGTGTGTGAGTATCCGTGTGTGTGTGTGTATCTGTGTGTGTGAGTATCCGTGTGTGTGTGTGTATCCGTGTGTGTGCGTGTATCCATGTGTGTGTGTGTATCTGTGTGTGTGTGAGTATCCGTGTGGGTGTGTGTATCCGTGTGTGTGTGTGTGTATCTGTGTGTGTGAGTATCCGTGTGTGTGTGTGTATCCGTGTGTGTGTGTGTATCCATGTGTGTGTGTGTATCTGTGTGTGTTTATCCGTGTGTGTGTGTGTATCCGTGTGTGTGAGTATCCGTTTGTGTGTGAGTATCCGTTTGTGTGTGTGTATCCGTGTGTGTGTGTGTATCTGTGTGTGTGAGTATCCATGTCTGTGTGTGTATCTGTGTGTGTGTGAGTATCCGTGTGTGTGTGTATCCGTGTGTGTGTGAGTATCCGTGTGTGTGTGTGTGTATCCGTGTGTATGTGTGTATCCGTGTGTGTGTGTGAGTATTTGTGTGTGTGTGTGTATCCGTGTGTGTGTGTGTATCCGTGTGTGTGAGTATCCGTATGTGTGTGAGTATCCGTGTGTGTGTGTGTATCCGTGTGTGTGTGTGTATCCGTGTGTGTGTGTGTATGCGTGTGTGTGTGAGTATCCGTGTGTGTATGAGTATCCGTGTGTGTGTGTATCCGTGTGTGTGTGTGTATCCGTGTGTGTGTGTGTATCCGTGTGTGTGTGAGTATCCGTGTGTGTGTGTGTATCCGTGTGTGTGTGTGTGTATCCGTGTGTGTGTGTATCCGTGTGTGTGTGAATATCCGTGTGTGTGAGTATCCGTGTGTGTGTGAGTATCCGTGTGTGTGTGTTTATCCGTGTGTGTGTGAGTATCCGTGTGTATGTGTGTCCGTGTGTGTGTGTATCCGTGTGTGTGTGTGTATCCGTGTGTGTGAGTATCCGTGTGTGTGTGTGTGTATCCGTGTGTGTGTGTGTAACCGTGTGTGTGTGTATCCGTGTGTGTGTGTGTGTGTATCCGTGTGTGTGTGTGAGTATCCGTGTGTGTGTGTGTATCCGTGTATGTGTGTGTATCCGTGTGTGTGTGTATCGGTGTGTGTGTGAGTATCCGTGTGTGTGAGTATCCGTGTGTGAGTGATTATCCGTGTGTGTGTGTATCCGTGTGTGTGAGTATCCGTGTGTGTGAGTATCCGTGTGTGTGTGTGTATCCATGTGTGTGTGAGTATCTGTGTGTGTGTGAGTATCCGTGTATGTGTGTGTATCCATGTGTGTGTGAGTATCCGTGTGTGTGTGTGTGTATACGTGTGTGTGTATCCGTGTGTGTGTGAGTATCCGTGTGTGTGTGAGTATCCGTGTGTGTGTGTGTATCCGTGTTTGTGTGTGTATCCGTGTGTGTGTGAGTATCCGTGTGTGTGTGACTATCCGTGTGTGTGTGTGTATCCGTGTGTGTGTGAGTATCCGTGTGTGTGTGTGTATCCGTGTGTGTGTGAGTATCCGTGTGTGTGTGACTATCCGTGTGTGTGTGTGTATCCGTGTGTGTGAGTATCCGTGTGTGTGTGAGTATCCGTATGTGTGTGTGTATCCATGTGTGTGTGTGTGTCCGTGTGTGTGTGAGTATCCGTGTGTGTGTGAGTCTCCGTGTGTGTGTGTGTATCCGTGTGTGTGTAAGTATCCGTGTGTGTGTGTATGCGTGTGTGTGTATGTATCCGTGTGTGTGTGTATGCGTGTGTGTGTATGTATCCGTGTGTGTGTGAGTCTCCGTGTGTGTGTGTATCCGTGTGTGTGTGTATCCGTGTGTGTGTGAGTATCCGTGTGTGTGTGTATCCGTGTGTGTGTGTGTATCCGTGTGTGTGTAAGTATCCGTGTGTGTGTGTATCCGTGTGTGTGTGTATCCGTGTGTGTGTGTATGCGTGTGTGTGTATGTATCCGTGTGTGTGTGAGTATCCATGTGTGTGTGTATCCGTGTGTGTGTGTATCCGTGTGAGTATCCGTGTGTGCGTGAGTATCCGTGTGTGTGTGTGTATCCATGTGTGTGTGCGTATCCGTGTGTGTGTGAGTATCCGTGTGTGTGTGAGTATCCGTGTGTGTGTGTGTATCCGTGTGTGTGTATCCGTGTGTGTGTGAGTATCCGTGTGTGTGTGTGTGTATATCCGTGTGTGTGTGAGTATCCGTGAGTGTGTGAGTATCCGTGTGTGTGTGTGTGTATCCGTGTGTGTGTGAGTATCCGTGTGTGTGTGTGTATCCGTGTGTGTGTGTGTATCCGTGTGTGTGTGTGTGTATCCGTGTGTGTGTGAGTATCCGTGTGTGTGTGTGTGTATCCGTGTGTGTGTGAGTATCCGTGTGTGTGTGTATCCGTGTGTGTGTGTGTGTGTGTGTGAGTATCCGTGTGTGTGTGTGTGTATCCGTGGGTGTGTGTGTATCCGTGTGTGTGTGTGTATCCGTGTGTGTGTGTATCCGTGTGTGTGTGAGTATCCGTGTGTGTTTGTGTATCCGTGTGTGTGAGTATCCGTGTGTGTGTGTGTATCCGTGTGTGTGAGTATCCGTGTGTGTGTGTGTATCCGTGTGTGTGTGAGTATCCGTGTGTGTGTGTATACGTGTGTGTGTGAGTATCCGTGTGTGTGTGAGTATCCGTGCTTGTGTGTGTATCCGTGTGTGTGTGAGTATCCGTGTGTGTGTGACTATCCGTGTGTGTGTGTGTGTATCCGTGTGTGTGTGAGTATCCGTGTGTGTGTGTGTATCCGTGTGTGTGTGTATCCGTGTGTGTGTGTGTATCCGTGTGTGTGTGTGTATCCGTGTGTGTGAGTATCCGTGTGTGTGTGAGTATCCGTGTGTGTGTGTGTATCCGTGTATGTGTGTGTATCCGTGTGTGTGTGAGTATCCGTGTGTGTGTGAGTCTCCGTGTGTGTGTGTGTATCCGTGTGTGTGTAAGTATCCGTGTGTGTGTGTGTATCCGTGTGTGTGTGTATCCGTGTGTGTGTGTATGCGTGTGTGTGTATGTATCCGTGTGTGTGTGAGTCTCCGTGTGTGTGTGTATCCGTGTGTGTGTGTATCCGTGTGTGTGTGAGTATCCGTGTGTGTGTGTATCCGTGTGTGTGTGTGTATCCGTGTGTGTGTAAGTATCCGTGTGTGTGTGTGTATCCGTGTGTGTGTGTATCCGTGTGTGTGTGTATGCGTGTGTGTGTGAGTATCCATGTGTGTGTGTATCCGTGTGTGTGTATCCGTGTGAGTATCCGTGTGTGCGTGAGTATCCGTGTGTGTGTGTATCCATGTGTGTGTGCGTATCCGTGTGTGTGTGAGTATCCGTGTGTGTGTGTATCCGTGTGTGTGTGTGTATCCGTGTGTGTGTATCCGTGTGTGTGTGAGTATCCGTGTGTGTGTGTGTGTATATCCGTGTGTGTGTGAGTATCCGTGAGTGTGTGAGTATCCGTGTGTGTGTGTGTGTATACGTGTGTGTGTGAGTATCCATGTGTGTGTGTGTATCCGTGTGTGTGTGAGTATCCGTGTGAGTGTGTGTATCCGTGTGTGTGTGTGTGTATCCGTGTGTGTGTGTGTATCCGTGTGTGTGTGAGTATCCGTGTGTGTGTGTATCCGTGTGTGTGTGTGTGTATCCGTGTGTGTGTGAGTATCCGTGTGTGTGTGTGTGTATCCGTGCGTGTGAGTATCCGTGTGTGTGTGTGTGTATCCGTGCGTGTGAGTATCCGTGTGTGTGTGTGAGTATCCGTGTGTGTGTGTATCCGTGTGTGTGTGTGTGTATCCGTGTGTGTGTGAGTATCCGTGTGTGTGTGTGTGTATCCGTGCGTGTGAGTATCCGTGTGTGTGTGTATCCGTGTGTGTGTGTATCCGTGTGTGTGTGAGTATCCGTGTGTGTTTATGTATCCGTGTGTGTGAGTACCCGTGTGTGTGTGTGTATCCGTGAGTGTGAGTATCCGTGTGTGTGTGTGTATCCGTGCGTGTGAGTATCCGTGTGTGTGTGTATCCGTGTGTGTGAGTATCCGTGTGTGTGTGTGTATCCGTGTGTGTGAGTATCCGTGTGTGTGTGTATCCGTGTGTGTGTGTGTATCCGTGTGTGTGAGTATCCGTGTGTGTCTGAGTATCCGTGTGTGTGTGTGTATCCGTGTGTGTGTGTATCTGTGTGTGTGAGTATCCGTGTGTGTGTGTGTATCCGTGTGTGTGTGTGTATCCATGTGTGTGTGTGTGTGTATCTGTGTGTGTGTGTATCCGTGTGTGTGTGTGTATCCGTGTGTGTGAGTATCCGTTTGTGTGTGAGTATCCGTTTGTGTGAGTGTATCCGTGTGTGTGTGTGTATCCGTGTGTGTGAGTATCCATGTCTGTGTGTGTATCCGTGTGTGTGTGAGTATCCGTGTGTGTGTGTATCCGTGTGTGTGTGAGTATCCGTGCGTGTGAGTGTGTATCCGTGTGTGTGTGTGTATCCGTGTGTGTGTGTGAGTATCCGTGTGTGTGTGTGTATCCGTGTGTGTGTGAGTATCCATGTGTGTGTGTGACTATCCGTGTGTGTGTGTGTGTATCTGTGTATGTGTGTATCCGTATGTGTGTGTGTGTGTCCGTGTGTGTGTGAGTATCCGTGTGAGTGTGTGTATCCGTGTGTGTGTGTGTGTATCCGTGTGTGTGTGAGTATCCGTGTGTGTGTGTGTGTATCCGTGTGTGTGTGAGTATCCGTGTGTGTGTGTGAGTATCCGTGTGTGTGTGTATCCGTGTGTGTGTGTGAGTATCCGTGTGTGTGTATCCGTGTGTGTGTGAGTATCCGTGTGTGTGTGTGACTATCCGTGTGTGTGTGTATCCGTGTGTATGTGTGTATCCGTATGTGTGTGTGTGTATCCGTGTGTGTGTGAGTATCCGTGTGAGTGTGTGTATACGTGTGTGTGTGTGTGTATCCGTGTGTGTGTGAGTATCCGTGTGTGTGTGTGTATCCGTGTGTGTGTGAGTATCCGTGTGTGTGTGTGTATCCGTGTGTGTGTGTGTGTATCCGTGTGTGTGTGAGTATCCGCGTGTGTGTGTATCCATGTGTGTGTGTGTATCCGTGTGTGTGTGAGTATCCGTGTGTGTGTGAGTCTCCGTGTGTGTGTGTGTATCCGTGTGTGTGTAAGTATCCGTGTGTGTGTGTGTATCCGTGTGTGTGTGTATCCGTGTTTGTGTGTATGCGTGTGTGTGTATGTATCCGTGTGTGTGTGAGTCTCCGTGTGTGTGTGTATCCGTGCGTGTGAGTATCCGTGTGTGTGTGTGTATCCGTGTGTGTGAGTATCTGTGTGTGTGTGAGTATCCGCGTGTGTGTGTATCCATGTGTGTGTGTGTATCCGTGTGTGTGTGTGTATCCGTGTGTGTGAGTATCCGTGTGTGTGTGAGTATCCGTGTGTGTGTGTGTATCCGTGTGTGTGTGTGTATCTGTGTGTGTGAGTATCCGTGTGTGTGTGTGTATCCGTGTGTGTGTGTGTATCCATGTGTGTGTGTGTGTATCTGTGTGTGTGTGTATCCGTGTGTGTGTGTGTCTCCGTGTGTGTGAGTATCCGTTTGTGTGTAAGTATCCGTGTGTGTGTGTGTATCCGTGTGTGTGTGTATGCGTGTGTGTGTGTATGCGTGTGTGTGTATGTATCCATGTGTGTGTGTGTGTGTATCTGTGTGTGTGTGTATCCGTGTGTGTGTGTGTATCCGTGTGTGTGAGTATCCGTTTGTGTGTGAGTATCCGTTTGTGTGTGTGTATCCGTGTGTGTGTGTGTATCCGTGTGTGTGAGTATCCATGTCTGTGTGTGTATCCGTGTGTGTGTGAGTATCCGTGTGTGTGTGTATCCGTGTGTGTGTGAGTATCCGTGCGTGTGAGTGTGTATCCGTGTGTGTGTGTGTATCCGTGTGTGTGTGTGAGTATCCGTGTGTGTGTGTGTATCCGTGTGTGTGTGAGTATCCATGTGTGTGTGTGACTATCCGTGTGTGTGTGTGTATCTGTGTATGTGTGTATCCGTATGTGTGTGTGTGTGTCCGTGTGTGTGTGAGTATCCGTGTGAGTGTGTGTATCCGTGTGTGTGTGTGTGTATCCGTGTGTGTGTGAGTATCCGTGTGTGTGTGTGTGTATCCGTGTGTGTGTGAGTATCCGTGTGTGTGTGTGAGTATCCGTGTGTGTGTGTATCCGTGTGTGTGTGTGAGTATCCGTGTGTGTGTATCCGTGTGTGTGTGAGTATCCGTGTGTGTGTGTGTGTATCCGTGTGTGTGTGTGTATCCGTGTGTGTGTGTGTATCCGTGTGTGTGTGTGTATCCGTGTGTGTGTGTATCCGTGTGTGTGTGAGTATCCGTGTGTGTGTGTGACTATCCGTGTGTGTGTGTATCCGTGTGTATGTGTGTATCCGTATGTGTGTGTGTGTATCCGTGTGTGTGTGAGTATCCGTGTGAGTGTGTGTATACGTGTGTGTGTGTGTGTATCCGTGTGTGTGTGAGTATCCGTGTGTGTGTGTGTATCCGTGTGTGTGTGAGTATCCGTGTGTGTGTGTGTATCCGTGTGTGTGTGTGTGTATCCGTGTGTGTGTGAGTATCCGTGTGTGTGTGTGAGTATCCGTGTGTGTGTGTGTATCCGTGTGTGTGTGTGTATCCGTGTGTGTGTGTGTATCCGTGTGTGTGTGTATCCGTGTGTGTGTGTGTATCCGTGTGTGGGAGTATCCGTGTGTGTGTGTGTATCCGTGTGTGTGAGTATCCGTGTGTGTGTGTGTATCCGTGCGTGTGAGTATCCGTGTGTGTGTGTGTATCCGTGTGTGTGAGTATCCGTGTGTGTGTGTGTATCCGTGTGTGTGAGGATCCGTGTGTGTGTGTGTATCCGTGTGTGTGTGTATCCGTGTGTGTGAGTATCCGTGTGTGTGTGAGTATCCGTGTGTGTGTGTGTATCCGTGTGTGTGTGTGTATCTGTGTGTGTGAGTATCCGTGTGTGTGTGTGTATCCGTGTGTGTGAGTATCCGTGTGTGTGTGTGTATCCGTGTGTGTGAGGATCCGTGTGTGTGTGTGTATCCGTGTGTGTGTGTTTCCGTGAGTGTGAGTATCCGTGTGTGTGTGAGTATCCGTGTGTGTGTGTGTATCCGTGTGTGTGTATCTGTGTGTGTGAGTATCCGTGTGTGTGTGTGTATCCGTGTGTGTGTGTGTATCCATGTGTGTGTGTGTGTATCCGTGTGTGTGAGTATCCATGTGTGTGTGTGTGTATCCGTGAGTGTTTGTGTATCCGTGTGTGTGTGTGTAACCGTGTGTGTGTGTATCCGTGTGTGTGTGTGTATCCGTGTGTGTGTGTGAGTATCCGTGTGTGTGTGTGTATCCGTGTATGTGTGTGTATCCGTGTGTGTGTGTATCGGTGTGTGTGTGAGTATCCGTGTGTGTGAGTATCCGTGTGTGTGTGAGTATCCGTGTGTGTGTGTATCCGTGAGTGTGAGTATCCGTGTGTGTGAGTATCCGTGTGTGTGTGTGTGTATCCGTGTGTGTGTGAGTATCCGTGTGTGTGTGAGTATCCGTGTGTGTGTGTGTATCCGTGTGTGTGTGAGTATCCGTGTGTGTGTGTGTATACGTGTGTGTGTATCCGTGTGTGTGTGAGTGTCCGTGTGTGTGTGAGTATCCGTGTGTGTGTGTGTATCCGTGTTTGTGTGTGTATCCGTGTGTGTGTGAGTATCCGTGTGTGTGTGACTATCCGTGTGTGTGTGTGTATCCGTGTGTGTGTGAGTATCCGTGTGTGTGTGTGTATCCGTGTGTGTGTGAGTATCCGTGTGTGTGTGTGTATCCGTGTGTGTGTGTGTATCCGTGTGTGTGAGTATCTGTGTGTGTGTGAGTATCCGCGTGTGTGTGTATCCATGTGTGTGTGTGTATCCGTGTGTGTGTGAGTATCCGTGTGTGTGTGAGTCTCCGTGTGTGTGTGTGTATCCGTGTGTGTGTAAGTATCCGTGTGTGTGTGTGTATCCGTGTGTGTGTGTATCCGTGTGTGTGTGTATGCGTGTGTGTGTATGTATCCGTGTGTGTGTGAGTCTCCGTGTGTGTGTGTATCCGTGTGTGTGTGTATCCGTGTGTGTGTGTGTATCCGTGTGTGTGTAAGTATCCGTGTGTGTGTGTGTATCCGTGTGTGTGTGTATGCGTGTGTGTGTGTATGCGTGTGTGTGTATGTATCCGTGTGTGTGTGAGTATCCATGTGTTTGTGTATCCGTGTGTGTGTGTATCCGTGTGAGTATCCGTGTGTGCGTGAGTATCCGTGTGTGTGTGTGTATCCATGTGTGTGTGCGTATCCGTGTGTGTGTGTGTGTATCCGTGTGTGTGTGAGTATCCGTGTGTGTGTGTGTATCCGTGTGTGTGTATCCGTGTGTGTGTGAGTATCCGTGTGTGTGTGTGAGTATCCGTGTGTGTGTGTGTGTATCCGTGTGTGTGTATCCGTGTGTGTGTATATCCGTGTGTGTGTGAGTATCCGTGAGTGCGTGAGTATCCGTGTGTGTGTGTGTGTATCCGTGTGTGTGTGAGTATCCGTGTGTGTGTGTGTATCCGTGTGTGTGTGAGTATCCGTGTGAGTGTGTGTATCCGTGTGTGTGTGTGTGTATCCGTGTGTGTGTGAGTATCCGTGTGTGTGTGTGTATCCGTGTGTGTGTGAGTATCCGTGTGTGTGTGTGTATCCGTGTGTGTGTGAGTATCCGTGTGTGTGAGTGTATCCGTGTGTGTGTGTGAGTATCCGTGTGTGTGTGCGTATCCGTGTGTGTGTGTGTATCCGTGTGTGTGTGTATCCGTGTGTGTGTGAGTATCCGTGTGTGTTTGTGTATCCGTGTGTGTGAGTATCCGTGTGTGTGTGTGTATCCGTGTGTGTGAGTATCCGTGTGTGTGTGTGTATCCGTGCGTGTGAGTATCCGTGTGTGTGTGTGTATCCGTGTGTGTGAGTATCCGTGTGTGTGTGTATCCGTGTGTGTGAGTATCCGTGTGTGTGTGTGTATCTGTGTGTGTGTGTATCCGTGTGTCTGAGTATCCGTGTGTGTGTGAGTATCCGTGTGTGTGTGAGTATCTGTGTGTGTGTGTGTATCCGTGTGTGTGTGTGTCTCTGTGTGTGTGAGTATCCGTGTGTGTGTGCGTATCCGTGTGTGTGTGTGTATCCATGTGTGTGTGTGTGTATCTGTGTGTGTGTGTATCCGTGTGTGTGTGTGTATCCGTGTGTGTGAGTATCCGTTTGTGTGTGAGTATCCGTTTGTGTGTGTGTATCCGTGTGTGTGTGTATCCGTGTGTGTGAGTATCCGTTTGTGTGTGAGTATCCGTGTGTTTATCCGTGTGTGTGTATCCATGTGTGTGTGTGTGTATCCGTGTGTGTGTGTGTATCCGTGTGTGTGAGTATCCGTGTGTGTGTGTGTATCCGTGTGTGTGTGTGTATCCGTGTGTGTGTGAGTATCCGTGTGTGTGTGTATCCGTGTGTGTGAATATCCGTGTGTGTGTGAGTATCCGAGTGTGTGTGAGTATCCGTGTGTGTGTGTGTATCCGTGTGTGTGTGAGTATCCGTGTGTGTGTGTGTATCCGTGTGTGTGTGTGTATCCGTGTGTGTGTGAGTATCCGTGTGTGTGTGTGTATCCGTGTGTGTGTGTGTGTATCCGTGTGGGTGTGAGTATCCGTGTGTGTGTGTGAGTATCCGTGTGTGTGTGTGTATCCGTGTGTGTGTGTATATCCGTGTGTGTGTATCTGTGTGTGTGTGAGTATCCGTGTGTGTGTGTGTATCCGTGTGTGTGAGTATCCGTGTGGGTGTGTGTATCCGTGTGTGTGAGTATCCGAGTGTGTGTGTGTATCCGTGTGTGCGAGTATCCGTGTGTGTGTGTGTATCCGTGTGTGTGAGTATCCGTGTGTGTGCGTGTATCCGTGTGTGTGAGTATCCATGTGTGTGTGTATCCGTGTGTGTGTGTGTATCCGTGTGTGTGAGTATCCGTGTGTGTGTGTGAGTATCCGTGTGTGTGTGTGTATCCGTGTGTGTGTGTGTGTATCCGTGTGTGTGAGTATCCATGTGTGTGTGTGTATCCGTGTGTGTGTGTGTGTGTATCTGTGTGTGTGTATGTATCCGTGTGTGTGTGTGTATCCGTGTGTGTGAGTATCCGTTTGTGTGTGAGTATCCGTGCGTGTGTCTGTATCCGTGTGTGTGTGTGTATCCGTGTGTGTGAGTATCCATGTGTGTGTGTGTATCCGTGTGTGTGTGAGTATCCGTGTGTGTGTGTGTATCCGTGTGTGTGTGAGTATCCGTGTGTGTGTGTATCCGTGTGTGTGTGTATCCGTGTGTGTGTGTGAGTATCCGTGTGTGTGCGTGTATCCGTGTGTGTGTGTGTATATCCGTGTGTGTGTGTATCTGTGTGTGTGTGTGAGTATCCGTGTGTGTGTGTGTGTATCCGTGTGTGTGTGAGTATCCGTGTGTGTGTGAGTATCCGTGTGTGTGTGAGTATCCGTGTGTGTGTGTGTGTATCCGTGTGTGTGTGAGTATCCGTGTGTGTGAGTATCCATGTGTGTGTGAGTATCCGTGTGTGTGTGTGTATCCGTGTGTGTGTGTGTGTATCCGTGTGTGTGTGAGTATCCGTGTGTGTGTGTGTGTATCCGTGTGTGTGTGTGTATCCGTGTGTGTGTGTGTATCCGTGTGTGTGTGTATCCGTGTGTGTGTGAGTATCCGTGTGTGTGTGTGTATCCGTGTGTGTGAGTATCCGTGTGTGTGTGTGTATCCGTGTGTGTGAGTATCCGTGTGTGTGTGTGTATCCGTGCGTGTGAGTATCCGTGTGTGTGTGTGTATCCGTGTGTGTGAGTATCCGTGTGTGTGTGTGTATCCGTGTGTGTGTATCCGTGTGTGTGAGTATCCGTGTGTGTGTGAGTATCCGTGTGGGTGTGTGTATCCGTGTGTGTGTGTGTATCTGTGTGTGTGAGTATCCGTGTGTGTGTGTGTATCCGTGTGTGTGTGTGTATCCATGTGTGTGTGTGTATCTGTGTGTGTGTATCCGTGTGTGTGTGTGTATCCGTGTGTGTGAGTATCCGTTTGTGTGTGAGTATCCGTTTGTGTGTGTGTATCCGTGTGTGTGTGTGTATCCGTGTGTGTGAGTATCCATGTCTGTGTGTGTATCTGTGTGTGTGTGAGTATCCGTGTGTGTGTGTATCCGTGTGTGTGTGAGTATCCGTGTGTGTGTGTGTATCCGTGTGTATGTGTGTATCCGTGTGTGTGTGTGAGTATTCGTGTGTGTGTGTGTATCCGTGTGTGTGTGTATCCGTGTGTGTGAGTATCCGTATGTGTGTGAGTATCCGTGTGTGTGTGTGTATCCGTGTGTGTGTGTGTGTATCCGTGTGTGTGTGAGTATCCCTGTGTGTGTGAGTATCCGTGTGTGTGTGTATCTGTGTGTGTGTGTGTATCCGTGTGTGTGTGTATCCGTGTGTGTGTGAGTATCCGTGTGTGTGTGTATCCGTGTGTGTGTGTGTGTATCCGTGTGTGTGTGTATCCGTGTGTGTGTGAATATCCGTGTGTGTGAGTATCCGTGTGTGTGTGAGTATCCGTGTGTGTGTGTTTATCCGTGTGTGTGTGAGTATCCGTGTGTGTGTGTGTATCCGTGTGTATGTGTATCCGTATGTGTGTGTATCCGTGTGTGTGTATCCGTGTGTGTGAGTATCCGTGTGTGTGTGTGTGTATCCGTGTGTGTGTGTGTAACCGTGTGTGTGTGTATCCGTGTGTGTGTGTGTATCCGTGTGTGTGTGTGAGTATCCGTGTGTGTGTGTGTATCCGTGTATGTGTGTGTATCCGTGTGTGTGTGTATCGGTGTGTGTGTGAGTATCCATGTGTGTGAGTATCCGTGTGTGTGTGTATCCGTGTGTTTGAGTATCCGTGTGTGTGAGTATCCGTGTGTGTGTGTGTGTGTATCCATGTGTGGGTGAGTATCCGTGTGTGTGTGAGTATCCGTGTATGTGTGTGTATCCATGTGTGTGTGAGTATCCGTGTGTGTGTGTGTATACGTGTGTGTGTAACCGTGTGTGTGTGTATCCGTGTGTGTGTGTGTATCCTTGTGTGTGTGTGAGTATCCGTGTGTGTGTGTGTATCCGTGTATGTGTGTGTATCCGTGTGTGTGTGTATCGGTGTGTGTGTGAGTATCCATGTGTGTGAGTATCCGTGTGTGTGTGTATCCGTGTGTGTGAGTATCCGTGTGTGTGAGTATCCGTGTGTGTGTGTGTATCCATGTGTGGGTGAGTATCCGTGTGTGTGTGAGTATCCGTGTATGTGTGTGTATCCATGTGTGTGTGAGTATCCGTGTGTGTGTGTGTATACGTGTGTGTGTATCCGTGTGTGTGTGAGTATCCGTGTGTGTGTATCCGTGTGTGTGTGAGTATCCGTGCGTGTGAGTGTGTATCCGTGTGTGTGTGTGTATCCGTGTGTGTGTGTGAGTATCCGTGTGTGTGTGTGTATCCGTGTGTGTGTGAGTATCCATGTGTGTGTGTGACTATCCGTGTGTGTGTGTGTATCTGTGTATGTGTGTATCCGTATGTGTGTGTGTGTGTCCGTGTGTGTGTGAGTATCCGTGTGAGTGTGTGTATCCGTGTGTGTGTGTGTGTATCCGTGTGTGTGTGAGTATCCGTGTGTGTGTGTGTGTATCCGTGTGTGTGTGAGTATCCGTGTGTGTGTGTGTGAGTATCCGTGTGTGTGTGTATCCGTGTGTGTGTGTGAGTATCCGTGTGTGTGTATCCGTGTGTGTGTGAGTATCCGTGTGTGTGTGTGTGTATCCGTGTGTGTGTGTGTATCCGTGTGTGTGTGTGAGTATCCGTGTGTGTGTGTGTATCCGTGTGTGTGTGTGTATCCGTGTGTGTGTGTATCCGTGTGTGTGTGAGTATCCGTGTGTGTGTGTGACTATCCGTGTGTGTGTGTATCCGTGTGTATGTGTGTATCCGTATGTGTGTGTGTGTATCCGTGTGTGTGTGAGTATCCGTGTGAGTATGTGTATACGTGTGTGTGTGTGTATCCGTGTGTGTGTGAGTATCCGTGTGTGTGTGTGTATCCGTGTGTGTGTGAGTATCCGTGTGTGTGTGTGTATCCGTGTGTGTGTGTGTGTATCCGTGTGTGTGTGAGTATCCGTGTGTGTGTGTGAGTATCCGTGTGTGTGTGTGTATCCGTGTGTGTGTGTGTATCCGTGTGTGTGTGTGTATCCGTGTGTGTGTGTATCCGTGTGTGTGTGTGTATCCGTGTGTGGGAGTATTCGTGTGTGTGTGTGTATCCGTGTGTGTGTGTATCCGTGTGTGTGAGTATCCGTATGTGTGTGAGTATCCGTGTGTGTGTGTGTATCCGTGTGTGTGTGTGTATCCGTGTGTGTGTGTGTGTATCCGTGTGTGTGTGAGTATCCGTGTGTGTGTGAGTATCCGTGTGTGTGTGTATCCGTGTGTGTGTGTGTATCCGTGTGTGTGTGAGTATCCGTGTGTGTGTGTATCCGTGTGTGTGTGTGTGTATCCGTGTGTGTGTGTATCCGTGTGTGTGTGAATATCCGTGTGTGTGAGTATCCGTGTGTGTGTGAGTATCCGTGTGTGTGTGTTTATCCGTGTGTGTGTGAGTATCCGTGTGTGTGTGTGTATCCGTGTGTATGTGTATCCGTGTGTGTGTGTATCCGTGTGTGTGTATCCGTGTGTGTGAGTATCCGTGTGTGTGTGTGTGTATCCGTGTGTGTGTGTGTAACCGTGTGTGTGTGTATCCGTGTGTGTGTGTGTATCCGTGTGTGTGTGTGAGTATCCGTGTGTGTGTGTGTATCCGTGTGTGTGTGTGTGTATCCGTGTGTGTGTGAATATCCGTGTGTGTGAGTATCCGTGTGTGTGTGAGTATCCGTGTGTGTGTGTTTATCCGTGTGTGTGTGAGTATCCGTGTGTGTGTGTGTATCCGTGTGTATGTGTATCCGTGTGTGTGTGTATCCGTGTGTGTGTATCCGTGTGTGTGAGTATCCGTGTGTGTGTGTGTGTATCCGTGTGTGTGTGTGTAACCGTGTGTGTGTGTATCCGTGTGTGTGTGTGTATCCGTGTGTGTGTGTGAGTATCCGTGTGTGTGTGTGTATCTGTGTATGTGTGTGTATCCGTGTGTGTGTGTATCGGTGTGTGTGTGAGTATCCATGTGTGTGAGTATCCGTGTGTGTGTGTATCCGTGTGTGTGAGTATCCGTGTGTGTGAGTATCCGTGTGTGTGTGTGTGTGTATCCATGTGTGGGTGAGTATCCGTGTGTGTGTGAGTATCCGTGTATGTGTGTGTATCCATGTGTGTGTGAGTATCCGTGTGTGTGTGTGTATACGTGTGTGTGTAACCGTGTGTGTGTGTATCCGTGTGTGTGTGTGTATCCTTGTGTGTGTGTGAGTATCCGTGTGTGTGTGTGTATCCGTGTATGTGTGTGTATCCGTGTGTGTGTGTATCGGTGTGTGTGTGAGTATCCATGTGTGTGAGTATCCGTGTGTGTGTGTATCCGTGTGTGTGAGTATCCGTGTGTGTGAGTATCCGTGTGTGTGTGTGTATCCATGTGTGGGTGAGTATCCGTGTGTGTGTGAGTATCCGTGTATGTGTGTGTATCCATGTGTGTGTGAGTATCCGTGTGTGTGTGTGTATACGTGTGTGTGTATCCGTGTGTGTGTGAGTATCCGTGTGTGTGTATCCATGTGTGTGTGTGTATCCGTGTGTGTGTGTGAGTATCCGTGTGTGTGTGTGTATCCGTGTGTGTGTGAGTATCCATGTGTGTGTGTGACTATCCGTGTGTGTGTGTGTATCTGTGTATGTGTGTATCCGTATGTGTGTGTGTGTGTCCGTGTGTGTGTGAGTATCCGTGTGAGTGTGTGTATCCGTGTGTGTGTGTGTGTATCCGTGTGTGTGTGAGTATCCGTGTGTGTGTGTGTGTATCCGTGTGTGTGTGAGTATCCGTGTGTGTGTGTGTGAGTATCCGTGTGTGTGTGTGAGTATCCGTGTGTGTGTATCCGTGTGTGTGTGAGTATCCGTGTGTGTGTGTGTGTATCCGTGTGTGTGTGTGTATCCGTGTGTGTGTGTGAGTATCCGTGTGTGTGTGTGTATCCGTGTGTGTGTGTGTGTATCCGTGTGTGTGTGAGTATCCGTGTGTGTGAGTATCCATGTGTGTGTGAGTATCCGTGTGTGTGTGTGTATCCGTGTGTGTGTGTGTGTATCCGTGTGTGTGTGAGTATCCGTGTGTGTGTGTGTGTATCCGTGTGTGTGTGTGTATCCGTGTGTGTGTGTGTATCCGTGTGTGTGTGTATCCGTGTGTGTGTGAGTATCCGTGTGTGTGTGTGTATCCGTGTGTGTGAGTATCCGTGTGTGTGTGTGTATCCGTGTGTGTGAGTATCCGTGTGTGTGTGTGTATCCGTGCGTGTGAGTATCCGTGTGTGTGTGTGTATCCGTGTGTGTGAGTATCCGTGTGTGTGTGTGTATCCGTGTGTGTGTATCCGTGTGTGTGAGTATCCGTGTGTGTGTGAGTATCCGTGTGGGTGTGTGTATCCGTGTGTGTGTGTGTATCTGTGTGTGTGAGTATCCGTGTGTGTGTGTGTATCCGTGTGTGTGTGTGTATCCATGTGTGTGTGTGTATCTGTGTGTGTGTATCCGTGTGTGTGTGTGTATCCGTGTGTGTGAGTATCCGTTTGTGTGTGAGTATCCGTTTGTGTGTGTGTATCCGTGTGTGTGTGTGTATCCGTGTGTGTGAGTATCCATGTCTGTGTGTGTATCTGTGTGTGTGTGAGTATCCGTGTGTGTGTGTATCCGTGTGTGTGTGAGTATCCGTGTGTGTGTGTGTATCCGTGTGTATGTGTGTATCCGTGTGTGTGTGTGAGTATTCGTGTGTGTGTGTGTATCCGTGTGTGTGTGTATCCGTGTGTGTGAGTATCCGTATGTGTGTGAGTATCCGTGTGTGTGTGTGTATCCGTGTGTGTGTGTGTGTATCCGTGTGTGTGTGAGTATCCCTGTGTGTGTGAGTATCCGTGTGTGTGTGTATCTGTGTGTGTGTGTGTATCCGTGTGTGTGTGTATCCGTGTGTGTGTGAGTATCCGTGTGTGTGTGTATCCGTGTGTGTGTGTGTGTATCCGTGTGTGTGTGTATCCGTGTGTGTGTGAATATCCGTGTGTGTGAGTATCCGTGTGTGTGTGAGTATCCGTGTGTGTGTGTTTATCCGTGTGTGTGTGAGTATCCGTGTGTGTGTGTGTATCCGTGTGTATGTGTATCCGTATGTGTGTGTATCCGTGTGTGTGTATCCGTGTGTGTGAGTATCCGTGTGTGTGTGTGTGTATCCGTGTGTGTGTGTGTAACCGTGTGTGTGTGTATCCGTGTGTGTGTGTGTATCCGTGTGTGTGTGTGAGTATCCGTGTGTGTGTGTGTATCCGTGTATGTGTGTGTATCCGTGTGTGTGTGTATCGGTGTGTGTGTGAGTATCCATGTGTGTGAGTATCCGTGTGTGTGTGTATCCGTGTGTTTGAGTATCCGTGTGTGTGAGTATCCGTGTGTGTGTGTGTGTGTATCCATGTGTGGGTGAGTATCCGTGTGTGTGTGAGTATCCGTGTATGTGTGTGTATCCATGTGTGTGTGAGTATCCGTGTGTGTGTGTGTATACGTGTGTGTGTAACCGTGTGTGTGTGTATCCGTGTGTGTGTGTGTATCCTTGTGTGTGTGTGAGTATCCGTGTGTGTGTGTGTATCCGTGTATGTGTGTGTATCCGTGTGTGTGTGTATCGGTGTGTGTGTGAGTATCCATGTGTGTGAGTATCCGTGTGTGTGTGTATCCGTGTGTGTGAGTATCCGTGTGTGTGAGTATCCGTGTGTGTGTGTGTATCCATGTGTGGGTGAGTATCCGTGTGTGTGTGAGTATCCGTGTATGTGTGTGTATCCATGTGTGTGTGAGTATCCGTGTGTGTGTGTGTATACGTGTGTGTGTATCCGTGTGTGTGTGAGTATCCGTGTGTGTGTATCCGTGTGTGTGTGAGTATCCGTGCGTGTGAGTGTGTATCCGTGTGTGTGTGTGTATCCGTGTGTGTGTGTGAGTATCCGTGTGTGTGTGTGTATCCGTGTGTGTGTGAGTATCCATGTGTGTGTGTGACTATCCGTGTGTGTGTGTGTATCTGTGTATGTGTGTATCCGTATGTGTGTGTGTGTGTCCGTGTGTGTGTGAGTATCCGTGTGAGTGTGTGTATCCGTGTGTGTGTGTGTGTATCCGTGTGTGTGTGAGTATCCGTGTGTGTGTGTGTGTATCCGTGTGTGTGTGAGTATCCGTGTGTGTGTGTGTGAGTATCCGTGTGTGTGTGTATCCGTGTGTGTGTGTGAGTATCCGTGTGTGTGTATCCGTGTGTGTGTGAGTATCCGTGTGTGTGTGTGTGTATCCGTGTGTGTGTGTGTATCCGTGTGTGTGTGTGAGTATCCGTGTGTGTGTGTGTATCCGTGTGTGTGTGTGTATCCGTGTGTGTGTGTATCCGTGTGTGTGTGAGTATCCGTGTGTGTGTGTGACTATCCGTGTGTGTGTGTATCCGTGTGTATGTGTGTATCCGTATGTGTGTGTGTGTATCCGTGTGTGTGTGAGTATCCGTGTGAGTATGTGTATACGTGTGTGTGTGTGTATCCGTGTGTGTGTGAGTATCCGTGTGTGTGTGTGTATCCGTGTGTGTGTGAGTATCCGTGTGTGTGTGTGTATCCGTGTGTGTGTGTGTGTATCCGTGTGTGTGTGAGTATCCGTGTGTGTGTGTGAGTATCCGTGTGTGTGTGTGTATCCGTGTGTGTGTGTGTATCCGTGTGTGTGTGTGTATCCGTGTGTGTGTGTATCCGTGTGTGTGTGTGTATCCGTGTGTGGGAGTATTCGTGTGTGTGTGTGTATCCGTGTGTGTGTGTATCCGTGTGTGTGAGTATCCGTATGTGTGTGAGTATCCGTGTGTGTGTGTGTATCCGTGTGTGTGTGTGTATCCGTGTGTGTGTGTGTGTATCCGTGTGTGTGTGAGTATCCGTGTGTGTGTGAGTATCCGTGTGTGTGTGTATCCGTGTGTGTGTGTGTATCCGTGTGTGTGTGAGTATCCGTGTGTGTGTGTATCCGTGTGTGTGTGTGTGTATCCGTGTGTGTGTGTATCCGTGTGTGTGTGAATATCCGTGTGTGTGAGTATCCGTGTGTGTGTGAGTATCCGTGTGTGTGTGTTTATCCGTGTGTGTGTGAGTATCCGTGTGTGTGTGTGTATCCGTGTGTATGTGTATCCGTGTGTGTGTGTATCCGTGTGTGTGTATCCGTGTGTGTGAGTATCCGTGTGTGTGTGTGTGTATCCGTGTGTGTGTGTGTAACCGTGTGTGTGTGTATCCGTGTGTGTGTGTGTATCCGTGTGTGTGTGTGAGTATCCGTGTGTGTGTGTGTATCCGTGTGTGTGTGTGTGTATCCGTGTGTGTGTGAATATCCGTGTGTGTGAGTATCCGTGTGTGTGTGAGTATCCGTGTGTGTGTGTTTATCCGTGTGTGTGTGAGTATCCGTGTGTGTGTGTGTATCCGTGTGTATGTGTATCCGTGTGTGTGTGTATCCGTGTGTGTGTATCCGTGTGTGTGAGTATCCGTGTGTGTGTGTGTGTATCCGTGTGTGTGTGTGTAACCGTGTGTGTGTGTATCCGTGTGTGTGTGTGTATCCGTGTGTGTGTGTGAGTATCCGTGTGTGTGTGTGTATCTGTGTATGTGTGTGTATCCGTGTGTGTGTGTATCGGTGTGTGTGTGAGTATCCATGTGTGTGAGTATCCGTGTGTGTGTGTATCCGTGTGTGTGAGTATCCGTGTGTGTGAGTATCCGTGTGTGTGTGTGTGTGTATCCATGTGTGGGTGAGTATCCGTGTGTGTGTGAGTATCCGTGTATGTGTGTGTATCCATGTGTGTGTGAGTATCCGTGTGTGTGTGTGTATACGTGTGTGTGTAACCGTGTGTGTGTGTATCCGTGTGTGTGTGTGTATCCTTGTGTGTGTGTGAGTATCCGTGTGTGTGTGTGTATCCGTGTATGTGTGTGTATCCGTGTGTGTGTGTATCGGTGTGTGTGTGAGTATCCATGTGTGTGAGTATCCGTGTGTGTGTGTATCCGTGTGTGTGAGTATCCGTGTGTGTGAGTATCCGTGTGTGTGTGTGTATCCATGTGTGGGTGAGTATCCGTGTGTGTGTGAGTATCCGTGTATGTGTGTGTATCCATGTGTGTGTGAGTATCCGTGTGTGTGTGTGTATACGTGTGTGTGTATCCGTGTGTGTGTGAGTATCCGTGTGTGTGTATCCATGTGTGTGTGTGTATCCGTGTGTGTGTGTGAGTATCCGTGTGTGTGTGTGTATCCGTGTGTGTGTGAGTATCCATGTGTGTGTGTGACTATCCGTGTGTGTGTGTGTATCTGTGTATGTGTGTATCCGTATGTGTGTGTGTGTGTCCGTGTGTGTGTGAGTATCCGTGTGAGTGTGTGTATCCGTGTGTGTGTGTGTGTATCCGTGTGTGTGTGAGTATCCGTGTGTGTGTGTGTGTATCCGTGTGTGTGTGAGTATCCGTGTGTGTGTGTGTGAGTATCCGTGTGTGTGTGTGAGTATCCGTGTGTGTGTATCCGTGTGTGTGTGAGTATCCGTGTGTGTGTGTGTGTATCCGTGTGTGTGTGTGTATCCGTGTGTGTGTGTGAGTATCCGTGTGTGTGTGTGTATCCGTGTGTGTGTGTGTATCCGTGTGTGTGTGTATCCGTGTGTGTGTGAGTATCCGTGTGTGTGTGTGACTATCCGTGTGTGTGTGTATCCGTGTGTATGTGTGTATCCGTATGTGTGTGTGTGTATCCGTGTGTGTGTGAGTATCCGTGTGAGTATGTGTATACGTGTGTGTGTGTGTATCCGTGTGTGTGTGAGTATCCGTGTGTGTGTGTGTATCCGTGTGTGTGTGAGTATCCGTGTGTGTGTGTGTATCCGTGTGTGTGTGTGTGTATCCGTGTGTGTGTGAGTATCCGTGTGTGTGTGTGAGTATCCGTGTGTGTGTGTGTATCCGTGTGTGTGTGTGTATCCGTGTGTGTGTGTGTATCCGTGTGTGTGTGTATCCGTGTGTGTGTGTGTATCCGTGTGTGGGAGTATTCGTGTGTGTGTGTGTATCCGTGTGTGTGTGTATCCGTGTGTGAGAGTATCCGTATGTGTGTGAGTATCCGTGTGTGTGTGTGTATCCGTGTGTGTGTGTGTATCCGTGTGTGTGTGTGTGTATCCGTGTGTGTGTGTGTAACCGTGTGTGTGTGTATCCGTGTGTGTGTGTGTATCCGTGTGTGTGTGTGAGTATCCGTGTGTGTGTGTGTATCCGTGTATGTGTGTGTATCCGTGTGTGTGTGTATCGGTGTGTGTGTGAGTATCCATGTGTGTGAGTATCCGTGTGTGTGTGTATCCGTGTGTTTGAGTATCCGTGTGTGTGAGTATCCGTGTGTGTGTGTGTGTGTATCCATGTGTGGGTGAGTATCCGTGTGTGTGTGAGTATCCGTGTATGTGTGTGTATCCATGTGTGTGTGAGTATCCGTGTGTGTGTGTGTATACGTGTGTGTGTAACCGTGTGTGTGTGTATCCGTGTGTGTGTGTGTATCCTTGTGTGTGTGTGAGTATCCGTGTGTGTGTGTGTATCCGTGTATGTGTGTGTATCCGTGTGTGTGTGTATCGGTGTGTGTGTGAGTATCCATGTGTGTGAGTATCCGTGTGTGTGTGTATCCGTGTGTGTGAGTATCCGTGTGTGTGAGTATCCGTGTGTGTGTGTGTATCCATGTGTGGGTGAGTATCCGTGTGTGTGTGAGTATCCGTGTATGTGTGTGTATCCATGTGTGTGTGAGTATCCGTGTGTGTGTGTGTATACGTGTGTGTGTATCCGTGTGTGTGTGAGTATCCGTGTGTGTGTATCCGTGTGTGTGTGAGTATCCGTGCGTGTGAGTGTGTATCCGTGTGTGTGTGTGTATCCGTGTGTGTGTGTGAGTATCCGTGTGTGTGTGTGTATCCGTGTGTGTGTGAGTATCCATGTGTGTGTGTGACTATCCGTGTGTGTGTGTGTATCTGTGTATGTGTGTATCCGTATGTGTGTGTGTGTGTCCGTGTGTGTGTGAGTATCCGTGTGAGTGTGTGTATCCGTGTGTGTGTGTGTGTATCCGTGTGTGTGTGAGTATCCGTGTGTGTGTGTGTATCCGTGTGTGTGTGAGTATCCGTGTGTGTGTGTGTGAGTATCCGTGTGTGTGTGTATCCGTGTGTGTGTGTGAGTATCCGTGTGTGTGTATCCGTGTGTGTGTGAGTATCCGTGTGTGTGTGTGTGTATCCGTGTGTGTGTGTGTATCCGTGTGTGTGTGTGAGTATCCGTGTGTGTGTGTGTATCCGTGTGTGTGTGTGTATCCGTGTGTGTGTGTATCCGTGTGTGTGTGAGTATCCGTGTGTGTGTGTGACTATCCGTGTGTGTGTGTATCCGTGTGTATGTGTGTATCCGTATGTGTGTGTGTGTATCCGTGTGTGTGTGAGTATCCGTGTGAGTATGTGTATACGTGTGTGTGTGTGTATCCGTGTGTGTGTGAGTATCCGTGTGTGTGTGTGTATCCGTGTGTGTGTGAGTATCCGTGTGTGTGTGTGTATCCGTGTGTGTGTGTGTGTATCCGTGTGTGTGTGAGTATCCGTGTGTGTGTGTGAGTATCCGTGTGTGTGTGTGTATCCGTGTGTGTGTGTGTATCCGTGTGTGTGTGTGTATCCGTGTGTGTGTGTATCCGTGTGTGTGTGTGTATCCGTGTGTGGGAGTATTCGTGTGTGTGTGTGTATCCGTGTGTGTGTGTATCCGTGTGTGTGAGTATCCGTATGTGTGTGAGTATCCGTGTGTGTGTGTGTATCCGTGTGTGTGTGTGTATCCGTGTGTGTGTGTGTGTATCCGTGTGTGTGTGAGTATCCGTGTGTGTGTGAGTATCCGTGTGTGTGTGTATCCGTGTGTGTGTGTGTATCCGTGTGTGTGTGAGTATCCGTGTGTGTGTGTATCCGTGTGTGTGTGTGTGTATCCGTGTGTGTGTGTATCCGTGTGTGTGTGAATATCCGTGTGTGTGAGTATCCGTGTGTGTGTGAGTATCCGTGTGTGTGTGTTTATCCGTGTGTGTGTGAGTATCCGTGTGTGTGTGTGTATCCGTGTGTATGTGTATCCGTGTGTGTGTGTATCCGTGTGTGTGTATCCGTGTGTGTGAGTATCCGTGTGTGTGTGTGTGTATCCGTGTGTGTGTGTGTAACCGTGTGTGTGTGTATCCGTGTGTGTGTGTGTATCCGTGTGTGTGTGTGAGTATCCGTGTGTGTGTGTGTATCCGTGTGTGTGTGTGTGTATCCGTGTGTGTGTGAATATCCGTGTGTGTGAGTATCCGTGTGTGTGTGAGTATCCGTGTGTGTGTGTTTATCCGTGTGTGTGTGAGTATCCGTGTGTGTGTGTGTATCCGTGTGTATGTGTATCCGTGTGTGTGTGTATCCGTGTGTGTGTATCCGTGTGTGTGAGTATCCGTGTGTGTGTGTGTGTATCCGTGTGTGTGTGTGTAACCGTGTGTGTGTGTATCCGTGTGTGTGTGTGTATCCGTGTGTGTGTGTGAGTATCCGTGTGTGTGTGTGTATCTGTGTATGTGTGTGTATCCGTGTGTGTGTGTATCGGTGTGTGTGTGAGTATCCATGTGTGTGAGTATCCGTGTGTGTGTGTATCCGTGTGTGTGAGTATCCGTGTGTGTGAGTATCCGTGTGTGTGTGTGTGTGTATCCATGTGTGGGTGAGTATCCGTGTGTGTGTGAGTATCCGTGTATGTGTGTGTATCCATGTGTGTGTGAGTATCCGTGTGTGTGTGTGTATACGTGTGTGTGTAACCGTGTGTGTGTGTATCCGTGTGTGTGTGTGTATCCTTGTGTGTGTGTGAGTATCCGTGTGTGTGTGTGTATCCGTGTATGTGTGTGTATCCGTGTGTGTGTGTATCGGTGTGTGTGTGAGTATCCATGTGTGTGAGTATCCGTGTGTGTGTGTATCCGTGTGTGTGAGTATCCGTGTGTGTGAGTATCCGTGTGTGTGTGTGTATCCATGTGTGGGTGAGTATCCGTGTGTGTGTGAGTATCCGTGTATGTGTGTGTATCCATGTGTGTGTGAGTATCCGTGTGTGTGTGTGTATACGTGTGTGTGTATCCGTGTGTGTGTGAGTATCCGTGTGTGTGTATCCATGTGTGTGTGTGTATCCGTGTGTGTGTGTGTGAGTATCCGTGTGTGTGTGTGTATCCGTGTGTGTGTGAGTATCCATGTGTGTGTGTGACTATCCGTGTGTGTGTGTGTATCTGTGTATGTGTGTATCCGTATGTGTGTGTGTGTGTCCGTGTGTGTGTGAGTATCCGTGTGAGTGTGTGTATCCGTGTGTGTGTGTGTGTATCCGTGTGTGTGTGAGTATCCGTGTGTGTGTGTGTGTATCCGTGTGTGTGTGAGTATCCGTGTGTGTGTGTGTGAGTATCCGTGTGTGTGTGTATCCGTGTGTGTGTGTGAGTATCCGTGTGTGTGTATCCGTGTGTGTGTGAGTATCCGTGTGTGTGTGTGTGTATCCGTGTGTGTGTGTGTATCCGTGTGTGTGTGTGAGTATCCGTGTGTGTGTGTGTATCCGTGTGTGTGTGTGTATCCGTGTGTGTGTGTATCCGTGTGTGTGTGAGTATCCGTGTGTGTGTGTGACTATCCGTGTGTGTGTGTATCCGTGTGTATGTGTGTATCCGTATGTGTGTGTGTGTATCCGTGTGTGTGTGAGTATCCGTGTGAGTATGTGTATACGTGTGTGTGTGTGTATCCGTGTGTGTGTGAGTATCCGTGTGTGTGTGTGTATCCGTGTGTGTGTGAGTATCCGTGTGTGTGTGTGTATCCGTGTGTGTGTGTGTGTATCCGTGTGTGTGTGAGTATCCGTGTGTGTGTGTGAGTATCCGTGTGTGTGTGTGTATCCGTGTGTGTGTGTGTATCCGTGTGTGTGTGTGTATCCGTGTGTGTGTGTATCCGTGTGTGTGTGTGTATCCGTGTGTGGGAGTATTCGTGTGTGTGTGTGTATCCGTGTGTGTGTGTATCCGTGTGTGAGAGTATCCGTATGTGTGTGAGTATCCGTGTGTGTGTGTGTATCCGTGTGTGTGTGTGTATCCCTGTGTGTGTGTGTGTATCCGTGTGTGTGTGAGTATCCGTGTGTGTGTGAGTATCCGTGTGTGTGTGTATCCGTGTGTGTGTGTGTATCCGTGTGTGTGTGTATCCGTGTGTGTGTGAGTATCCGTGTGTGTGTGTATCCGTGTGTGTGTGTGTATCCGTGTGTGTGTGTATCCGTGTGTGTGTGAATATCCGTGTGTGTGAGTATCCGTGTGTGTGTGAGTATCCGTGTGTGTGTGTTTATCCGTGTGTGTGTGAGTATCCGTGTGTGTGTGTGTATCCGTGTGTATGTGTATCCGTGTGTGTGTGTATCCGTGTGTGTGTATCCGTGTGTGTGAGTATCCGTGTGTGTGTGTGTGTATCCGTGTGTGTGTGTGTAACCGTGTGTGTGTGTATCCGTGTGTGTGTGTGTATCCGTGTGTGTGTGTGAGTATCCGTGTGTGTGTGTGTATCCGTGTATGTGTGTGTATCCGTGTGTGTGTGTATCGGTGTGTGTGTGAGTATCCATGTGTGTGAGTATCCGTGTGTGTGTGTATCCGTGTGTGTGAGTATCCGTGTGTGTGAGTATCCGTGTGTGTGTGTGTGTGTATCCATGTGTGGGTGAGTATCCGTGTGTGTGTGAGTATCCGTGTATGTGTGTGTATCCATGTGTGTGTGAGTATCCGTGTGTGTGTGTGTATACGTGTGTGTGTAACCGTGTGTGTGTGTATCCGTGTGTGTGTGTGTATCCTTGTGTGTGTGTGAGTATCCGTGTGTGTGTGTGTATCCGTGTATGTGTGTGTATCCGTGTGTGTGTGTATCGGTGTGTGTGTGAGTATCCATGTGTGTGAGTATCCGTGTGTGTGTGTATCCGTGTGTGTGAGTATCCGTGTGTGTGAGTATCCGTGTGTGTGTGTGTATCCGTGTGTGTGTGTGTATCCGTGTGTGTGAGTATCCGTGTGTGTGTGTGTATCCGTGTGTGTGAGTATCCGTGTGTGTGTGTGTATCCGTGCGTGTGAGTATCCGTGTGTGTGTGTGTATCCGTGTGTGTGAGTATCCGTGTGTGTGTGTGTATCCGTGTGTGTGTGTGTATCCGTGTGTGTGAGTATCCGTGTGTGTGTGAGTATCCGTGTGGGTGTGTGTATCCGTGTGTGTGTGTGTATCTGTGTGTGTGAGTATCCGTGTGTGTGTGTGTATCCGTGTGTGTGTGTGTATCCATGTGTGTGTGTGTATCTGTGTGTGTGTATCCGTGTGTGTGTGTGTATCCGTGTGTGTGAGTATCCGTTTGTGTGTGAGTATCCGTTTGTGTGTGTGTATCCGTGTGTGTGTGTGTATCCGTGTGTGTGAGTATCCATGTCTGTGTGTGTATCTGTGTGTGTGTGAGTATCCGTGTGTGTGTGTATCCGTGTGTGTGTGAGTATCCGTGTGTGTGTGTGTGTATCCGTGTGTATGTGTGTATCCGTGTGTGTGTGTGAGTATTCGTGTGTGTGTGTGTATCCGTGTGTGTGTGTATCCGTGTGTGTGAGTATCCGTATGTGTGTGAGTATCCGTGTGTGTGTGTGTATCCGTGTGTGTGTGTGTATCCGTGTGTGTGTGTGTGTATCCGTGTGTGTGTGAGTATCCGTGTGTGTGTGAGTATCCGTGTGTGTGTGTATCCGTGTGTGTGTGTGTATCCGTGTGTGTGTGTATCCGTGTGTGTGTGAGTATCCGTGTGTGTGTGTATCCGTGTGTGTGTGTGTGTATCCGTGTGTGTGTGTATCCGTGTGTGTGTGAATATCCGTGTGTGTGAGTATCCGTGTGTGTGTGAGTATCCGTGTGTGTGTGTTTATCCGTGTGTGTGTGAGTATCCGTGTGTGTGTGTGTATCCGTGTGTATGTGTATCCGTGTGTGTGTGTATCCGTGTGTGTGTATCCGTGTGCGTGAGTATCCGTGTGTGTGTGTGTGTATCCGTGTGTGTGTGTGTAACCGTGTGTGTGTGTATCCGTGTGTGTGTGTGTATCCGTGTGTGTGTGTGAGTATCCGTGTGTGTGTGTGTATCCGTGTATGTGTGTGTATCCGTGTGTGTGTGTATCGGTGTGTGTGTGAGTATCCATGTGTGTGAGTATCCGTGTGTGTGTGTATCCGTGTGTGTGAGTATCCGTGTGTGTGAGTATCCGTGTGTGTGTGTGTGTGTATCCATGTGTGGGTGAGTATCCGTGTGTGTGTGAGTATCCGTGTATGTGTGTGTATCCATGTGTGTGTGAGTATCCGTGTGTGTGTGTGTATACGTGTGTGTGTAACCGTGTGTGTGTGTATCCGTGTGTGTGTGTGTATCCGTGTGTGTGTGTGAGTATCCGTGTGTGTGTGTGTATCCGTGTATGTGTGTGTATCCGTGTGTGTGTGTATCGGTGTGTGTGTGAGTATCCATGTGTGTGAGTATCCGTGTGTGTGTGTATCCGTGTGTGTGAGTATCCGTGTGTGTGAGTATCCGTGTGTGTGTGTGTATCCATGTGTGGGTGAGTATCCGTGTGTGTGTGAGTATCCGTGTATGTGTGTGTATCCATGTGTGTGTGAGTATCCGTGTGTGTGTGTGTATACGTGTGTGTGTATCCGTGTGTGTGTGAGTATCCGTGTGTGTGTATCCGTGTGTGTGTGAGTATCCGTGCGTGTGAGTGTGTATCCGTGTGTGTGTGTGTATCCGTGTGTGTGTGTGAGTATCCGTGTGTGTGTGTGTATCCGTGTGTGTGTGAGTATCCATGTGTGTGTGTGACTATCCGTGTGTGTGTGTGTATCTGTGTATGTGTGTATCCGTATGTGTGTGTGTGTGTCCGTGTGTGTGTGAGTATCCGTGTGAGTGTGTGTATCCGTGTGTGTGTGTGTGTATCCGTGTGTGTGTGAGTATCCGTGTGTGTGTGTGTGTATCCGTGTGTGTGTGAGTATCCGTGTGTGTGTGTGTGAGTATCCGTGTGTGTGTGTATCCGTGTGTGTGTGTGAGTATCCGTGTGTGTGTATCCGTGTGTGTGTGAGTATCCGTGTGTGTGTGTGTGTATCCGTGTGTGTGTGTGTATCCGTGTGTGTGTGTGAGTATCCGTGTGTGTGTGTGTATCCGTGTGTGTGTGTGTATCCGTGTGTGTGTGTATCCGTGTGTGTGTGAGTATCCGTGTGTGTGTGTGACTATCCGTGTGTGTGTGTATCCGTGTGTATGTGTGTATCCGTATGTGTGTGTGTGTATCCGTGTGTGTGTGAGTATCCGTGTGAGTATGTGTATACGTGTGTGTGTGTGTATCCGTGTGTGTGTGAGTATCCGTGTGTGTGTGTGTATCCGTGTGTGTGTGAGTATCCGTGTGTGTGTGTGTATCCGTGTGTGTGTGTGTGTATCCGTGTGTGTGTGAGTATCCGTGTGTGTGTGTGAGTATCCGTGTGTGTGTGTGTATCCGTGTGTGTGTGTGTATCCGTGTGTGTGTGTGTATCCGTGTGTGTGTGTATCCGTGTGTGTGTGTGTATCCGTGTGTGGGAGTATTCGTGTGTGTGTGTGTATCCGTGTGTGTGTGTATCCGTGTGTGAGAGTATCCGTATGTGTGTGAGTATCCGTGTGTGTGTGTGTATCCGTGTGTGTGTGTGTATCCGTGTGTGTGTGTGTGTATCCGTGTGTGTGTGAGTATCCGTGTGTGTGTGAGTATCCGTGTGTGTGTGTATCCGTGTGTGTGTGTGTATCCGTGTGTGTGTGTATCCGTGTGTGTGTGACTATCCGTGTGTGTGTGTATCCGTGTGTGTGTGTGTATCCGTGTGTGTGTGTATCCGTGTGTGTGTGAATATCCGTGTGTGTGAGTATCCGTGTGTGTGTGAGTATCCGTGTGTGTGTGTTTATCCGTGTGTGTGTGAGTATCCGTGTGTGTGTGTGTATCCGTGTGTATGTGTATCCGTGTGTGTGTGTATCCGTGTGTGTGTATCCGTGTGTGTGAGTATCCGTGTGTGTGTGTGTGTATCCGTGTGTGTGTGTGTAACCGTGTGTGTGTGTATCCGTGTGTGTGTGTGTATCCGTGTGTGTGTGTGAGTATCCGTGTGTGTGTGTGTATCCGTGTATGTGTGTGTATCCGTGTGTGTGTGTATCGGTGTGTGTGTGAGTATCCATGTGTGTGAGTATCCGTGTGTGTGTGTATCCGTGTGTGTGAGTATCCGTGTGTGTGAGTATCCGTGTGTGTGTGTGTGTGTATCCATGTGTGGGTGAGTATCCGTGTGTGTGTGAGTATCCGTGTATGTGTGTGTATCCATGTGTGTGTGAGTATCCGTGTGTGTGTGTGTATACGTGTGTGTGTAACCGTGTGTGTGTGTATCCGTGTGTGTGTGTGTATCCTTGTGTGTGTGTGAGTATCCGTGTGTGTGTGTGTATCCGTGTATGTGTGTGTATCCGTGTGTGTGTGTATCGGTGTGTGTGTGAGTATCCATGTGTGTGAGTATCCGTGTGTGTGTGTATCCGTGTGTGTGAGTATCCGTGTGTGTGAGTATCCGTGTGTGTGTGTGTATCCATGTGTGGGTGAGTATCCGTGTGTGTGTGAGTATCCGTGTATGTGTGTGTAACCATGTGTGTGTGAGTATCCGTGTGTGTGTGTGTATACGTGTGTGTGTATCCGTGTGTGTGTGAGTATCCGTGTGTGTGTATCCGTGTGTGTGTGAGTATCCGTGCGTGTGAGTGTGTATCCGTGTGTGTGTGTGTATCCGTGTGTGTGTGTGAGTATCCGTGTGTGTGTGTGTATCCGTGTGTGTGTGAGTATCCATGTGTGTGTGTGACTATCCGTGTGTGTGTGTGTATCTGTGTATGTGTGTATCCGTATGTGTGTGTGTGTGTCCGTGTGTGTGTGAGTATCCGTGTGAGTGTGTGTATCCGTGTGTGTGTGTGTGTATCCGTGTGTGTGTGAGTATCCGTGTGTGTGTGTGTGTATCCGTGTGTGTGTGAGTATCCGTGTGTGTGTGTGTGAGTATCCGTGTGTGTGTGTATCCGTGTGTGTGTGTGAGTATCCGTGTGTGTGTATCCGTGTGTGTGTGAGTATCCGTGTGTGTGTGTGTGTATCCGTGTGTGTGTGTGTATCCGTGTGTGTGTGTGAGTATCCGTGTGTGTGTGTGTATCCGTGTGTGTGTGTGTATCCGTGTGTGTGTGTATCCGTGTGTGTGTGAGTATCCGTGTGTGTGTGTGACTATCCGTGTGTGTGTGTATCCGTGTGTATGTGTGTATCCGTATGTGTGTGTGTGTATCCGTGTGTGTGTGAGAATCCGTGTGAGTGTGTGTATACGTGTGTGTGTGTGTATCCGTGTGTGTGTGAGTATCCGTGTGTGTGTGTGTATCCGTGTGTGTGTGAGTATCCGTGTGTGTGTGTGTATCCGTGTGTGTGTGTGTGTATCCGTGTGTGTGTGAGTATCCGTGTGTGTGTGTGAGTATCCGTGTGTGTGTGTGTATCCGTGTGTGTGTGTGTATCCGTGTGTGTGTGTGTATCCGTGTGTGTGTGTATCCGTGTGTGTGTGTGTATCCGTGTGTGGGAGTATCCGTGTGTGTGTGTGTATCCGTGTGTGTGAGTATCCGTGTGTGTGTGTGTATCCGTGTGTGTGTGTGTATCCGTGTGTGTGAGTATCCGTGTGTGTGTGTGTATCCGTGTGTGTGAGTATCCGTGTGTGTGTGTGTATCCGTGCGTGTGAGTATCCGTGTGTGTGTGTGTATCCGTGTGTGTGAGTATCCGTGTGTGTGTGTGTATCCGTGTGTGTGTATCCGTGTGTGTGAGTATCCGTGTGTGTGTGAGTATCCGTGTGGGTGTGTGTATCCGTGTGTGTGTGTGTATCTGTGTGTGTGAGTATCCGTGTGTGTGTGTGTATCCGTGTGTGTGTGTGTATCCATGTGTGTGTGTGTATCTGTGTGTGTGTATCCGTGTGTGTGTGTGTATCCGTGTGTGTGAGTATCCGTTTGTGTGTGAGTATCCGTTTGTGTGTGTGTATCCGTGTGTGTGTGTGTATCCGTGTGTGTGAGTATCCATGTCTGTGTGTGTATCTGTGTGTGTGTGAGTATCCGTGTGTGTGTGTATCCGTGTGTGTGTGAGTATCCGTGTGTGTGTGTGTGTATCCGTGTGTATGTGTGTATCCGTGTGTGTGTGTGAGTATTCGTGTGTGTGTGTGTATCCGTGTGTGTGTGTATCCGTGTGTGTGAGTATCCGTATGTGTGTGAGTATCCGTGTGTGTGTGTGTATCCGTGTGTGTGTGTGTATCCGTGTGTGTGTGTGTGTATCCGTGTGTGTGTGAGTATCCGTGTGTGTGTGAGTATCCGTGTGTGTGTGTATCCGTGTGTGTGTGTGTATCCGTGTGTGTGTGTATCCGTGTGTGTGTGAGTATCCGTGTGTGTGTGTATCCGTGTGTGTGTGTGTGTATCCGTGTGTGTGTGTATCCGTGTGTGTGTGAATATCCGTGTGTGTGAGTATCCGTGTGTGTGTGAGTATCCGTGTGTGTGTGTTTATCCGTGTGTGTGTGAGTATCCGTGTGTGTGTGTGTATCCGTGTGTATGTGTATCCGTGTGTGTGTGTATCCGTGTGTGTGTATCCGTGTGCGTGAGTATCCGTGTGTGTGTGTGTGTATCCGTGTGTGTGTGTGTAACCGTGTGTGTGTGTATCCGTGTGTGTGTGTGTATCCGTGTGTGTGTGTGAGTATCCGTGTGTGTGTGTGTATCCGTGTATGTGTGTGTATCCGTGTGTGTGTGTATCGGTGTGTGTGTGAGTATCCATGTGTGTGAGTATCCGTGTGTGTGTGTATCCGTGTGTGTGAGTATCCGTGTGTGTGAGTATCCGTGTGTGTGTGTGTGTGTATCCATGTGTGGGTGAGTATCCGTGTGTGTGTGAGTATCCGTGTATGTGTGTGTATCCATGTGTGTGTGAGTATCCGTGTGTGTGTGTGTATACGTGTGTGTGTAACCGTGTGTGTGTGTATCCGTGTGTGTGTGTGTATCCGTGTGTGTGTGTGAGTATCCGTGTGTGTGTGTGTATCCGTGTATGTGTGTGTATCCGTGTGTGTGTGTATCGGTGTGTGTGTGAGTATCCATGTGTGTGAGTATCCGTGTGTGTGTGTATCCGTGTGTGTGAGTATCCGTGTGTGTGAGTATCCGTGTGTGTGTGTGTATCCATGTGTGGGTGAGTATCCGTGTGTGTGTGAGTATCCGTGTATGTGTGTGTATCCATGTGTGTGTGAGTATCCGTGTGTGTGTGTGTATACGTGTGTGTGTATCCGTGTGTGTGTGAGTATCCGTGTGTGTGTATCCGTGTGTGTGTGAGTATCCGTGCGTGTGAGTGTGTATCCGTGTGTGTGTGTGTATCCGTGTGTGTGTGTGAGTATCCGTGTGTGTGTGTGTATCCGTGTGTGTGTGAGTATCCATGTGTGTGTGTGACTATCCGTGTGTGTGTGTATCTGTGTATGTGTGTATCCGTATGTGTGTGTGTGTGTCCGTGTGTGTGTGAGTATCCGTGTGAGTGTGTGTATCCGTGTGTGTGTGTGTGTATCCGTGTGTGTGTGAGTATCCGTGTGTGTGTGTGTGTATCCGTGTGTGTGTGAGTATCCGTGTGTGTGTGTGAGTATCCGTGTGTGTGTGTATCCGTGTGTGTGTGTGAGTATCCGTGTGTGTGTATCCGTGTGTGTGTGAGTATCCGTGTGTGTGTGTGTGTATCCGTGTGTGTGTGTGTATCCGTGTGTGTGTGTGAGTATCCGTGTGTGTGTGTGTATCCGTGTGTGTGTGTGTATCCGTGTGTGTGTATCCGTGTGTGTGTGAGTATCCGTGTGTGTGTGTGACTATCCGTGTGTGTGTGTATCCGTGTGTATGTGTGTATCCGTATGTGTGTGTGTGTATCCGTGTGTGTGTGAGTATCCGTGTGAGTGTGTGTATACGTGTGTGTGTGTGTATCCGTGTGTGTGTGAGTGTCCGTGTGTGTGTGTGTATCCGTGTGTGTGTGAGTATCCGTGTGTGTGTGTGTATCCGTGTGTGTGTGTGTGTATCCGTGTGTGTGTGAGTATCCGTGTGTGTGTGTGAGTATCCGTGTGTGTGTGTGTATCCGTGTGTGTGTGTGTATCCGTGTGTGTGTGTGTATCCGTGTGTGTGTGTGTATCCGTGTGTGGGAGTATCCGTGTGTGTGTGTGTATCCGTGTGTGTGAGTATCCGTGTGTGTGTGTGTATCCGTGCGTGTGAGTATCCGTGTGTGTGTGTATCCGTGTGTGTGAGTATCCGTGTGTGTGTGTGTATCCGTGTGTGTGTGTGTATCCGTGTGTGTGTGTATCCGTGTGTGTGAGTATCCGTGTGTGTGTGAGTATCCGTGTGTGTGTGTGTATCCGTGTGTGTGTGTGTATCTGTGTGTGTGAGTATCCGTGTGTGTGTGTGTATCCGTGTGTGTGAGTATCCGTGTGTGTGTGTGTATCCGTGTGTGTGAGGATCCGTGTGTGTGTGTGTATCCGTGTGTGTGTGTTTCCGTGAGTGTGAGTATCCGTGTGTGTGTGAGTATCCGTGTGTGTGTGTGTATCCGTGTGTGTGTATCTGTGTGTGTGAGTATCCGTGTGTGTGTGTGTATCCGTGTGTGTGTGTGTATCCATGTGTGTGTGTGTGTATCCGTGTGTGTGAGTATCCATGTGTGTGTGTGTGTATCCGTGAGTGTTTGTGTATCCGTGTGTGTGTGTGTAACCGTGTGTGTGTGTATCCGTGTGTGTGTGTGTATCCGTGTGTGTGTGTGAGTTTCCGTGTGTGTGTGTGTATCCGTGTATGTGTGTGTATCCGTGTGTGTGTGTATCGGTGTGTGTGTGAGTATCCGTGTGTGTGAGTATCCGTGTGTGTGTGTGTATCCGTGTGTGTGTGTATCCGTGAGTGTGAGTATCCGTGTGTGTGAGTATCCGTGTGTGTGTGTGTATCCGTGTGTGTGTGAGTATCCGTGTGTGTGTGAGTATCCGTGTGTGTGTGACTATCCGTGTGTGTGTGTGTATCCGTGTGTGTGTGAGTATCCGTGTGTGTGTGTGTATCCGTGTGTGTGTGAGTATCCGTGTGTGTGTGTGTATCCGTGTGTGTGTGTGTATCCGTGTGTGTGAGTATCTGTGTGTGTGTGAGTATCCGCGTGTGTGTGTATCCATGTGTGTGTGTGTATCCGTGTGTGTGTGAGTATCCGTGTGTGTGTGAGTCTCCGTGTGTGTGTGTGTATCCGTGTGTGTGTAAGTATCCGTGTGTGTGTGTGTATCCGTGTGTGTGTGTATCCGTGTGTGTGTGTATGCGTGTGTGTATGTATCCGTGTGTGTGTGAGTCTCCGTGTGTGTGTGTATCCGTGTGTGTGTGAGTATCCGTGTGTGTGTGTATCCGTGTGTGTGTGTATCCGTGTGTGTGTGTGTATCCATGTGTGTGTAAGTATCCGTGTGTGTGTGTGTATCCGTGTGTGTGTGTATGCGTGTGTGTGTGTATGCGTGTGTGTGTATGTATCCGTGTGTGTGTGAGTATCCATGTGTGTGTGTATCCGTGTGTGTGTGTATCCGTGTGAGTATCCGTGTGTGCGTGAGTATCCGTGTGTGTGTGTGTATCCATGTGTGTGTGCGTATCCGTGTGTGTGTGTGTGTATCCGTGTGTGTGTGAGTATCCGTGTGTGTGTGTGTATCCGTGTGTGTGTATCCGTGTGTGTGTGAGTATGCGTGTGTGTGTGTGAGTATCCATGTGTGTGTGTGTGTATCCGTGTGTGTGTATCCGTGTGTGTGTATATCCGTGTGTGTGTGAGTATCCGTGAGTGCGTGAGTATGCGTGTGTGTGTGTGTGTATCCGTGTGTGTGTGAGTATCCGTGTGTGTGTGTGTATCCGTGTGTGTGTGAGTATCCGTGTGAGTGTGTGTATCCGTGTGTGTGTGTGTGTATCCGTGTGTGTGTGAGTATCCGTGTGTGTGTGTGTATCCGTGTGTGTGTGAGTATCCGTGTGTGTGTGTGTACCCGTGTGTGTGTGAGTATCCGTGTGTGTGAGTGTTTCCGTGTGTGTGTGTGAGTATCCGTGTGTGTGTGTGTATCCGTGTGTGTGTGTGTATCCGTGTGTGTGTGTATCCGTGTGTGTGTGAGTATCCGTGTGTGTTTGTGTATCCGTGTGTGTGAGTATCCGTGTGTGTGTGTGTATCCGTGTGTGTGAGTATCCGTGTGTGTGTGTGTATCCGTGCGTGTGAGTATCCGTGTGTGTGTGTGTATCCGTGTGTGTGAGTATCCGTGTGTGTGTGTATCCGTGTGTGAGAGTATCCGTGTGTGTGTGTGTATCTGTGTGTGTGTGTATCCGTGTGTCTGAGTATCCGTGTGTGTGTGAGTATCCGTGTGTGTGTGAGTATCTGTGTGTGTGTGTGTATCCGTGTGTGTGTGTGTCTCTGTGTGTGTGATTATCCGTGTGTGTGTGCGTATCCGTGTGTGTGTGTGTATCCATGTGTGTGTGTGTGTATCTGTGTGTGTGTGTATCCGTGTGTGTGTGTGTATCCGTGTGTGTGAGTATCCGTTTGTGTGTGAGTATCCGTTTGTGTGTGTGTATCCGTGTGTGTGTGTGTATCCGTGTGTGTGTGTGTATCCGTGTGTGTGAGTATCCGTTTGTGTGTGAGTATCCGTGTGTGTATCCGTGTGTGTGTGTGTATCCGTGTGTGTGGGTATCCATGTCTGTGTGTGTATCCGTGTGTGTGTGAGTATCCGTGTGTGTGTGTGTATCCGTGTGTGTGTGTGTATCCGTGTGTGTGTGAGTATCCGTGTGTGTGTGTATCCGTGTGTGTGAATATCCGTGTGTGTGTGAGTATCCGAGTGTGTGTGAGTATCCGTGTGTGTGTGTGTATCCGTGTGTGTGTGAGTATCCGTGTGTGTGTGTGTATCCGTGTGTGTGTGTGTGTATCCGTGTGTGTGTGAGTATCCGTGTGTGTGTGTGAGTATCCGTGTGTGTGTGTGTATCCGTGTGTGTGTGTGTATCCGTGTGTGTGTGTATATCCGTGTGTGTGTATCCGTGTGTGTGTGAGTATCCGTGTGTGTGTGTGTATCCGTGTGTGTGAGTATCCGTGTGGGTGTGTGTATCCGTGTGTGTGAGTATCCGAGTGTGTGTGTGTATCCGTGTGTGCGAGTATCCGTGTGTGTGTGTGTATCCGTGTGTGTGAGTATCCGTGTGTGTGTGTGTATCCGTGTGTGTGAGTATCCTAGTGTGTGTGTATCCGTGTGTGTGTGTGTATCCGTGTGTGTGAGTATCCGTGTGTGTGTGTGAGTATCCGTGTGTGTGTGTGTATCCGTGTGTGTGTGTGTGTATCCGTGTGTGTGAGTATCCATGTGTGTGTGTGTATCCGTGTGTGTGTGTGTGTATCCATGTATGTGTGTGTATCTGTGTGTGTGTGTGTATCCGTGTGTGTGAGTATCCGTTTGTGTGTGAGTATCCGTGCGTGTGTCTGTATCCGCGTGTGTGTGTGTATCCGTGTGTGTGAGTATCCATGTGTGTGTGTGTATCCGTGTGTGTGTGAGTATCCGTGTGTGTGTGTGTATCCGTGTGTGTGTGTGTATCCATGTGTGTGTGTATCCGTGTGTGTGTATGTATCCGTGTGTGTGTGTGAGTATCCGTGTGTGTGCGTGTATCCGTGTGTGTGTGTGTATATCCGTGTGTGTGTGTATCTGTGTGTGTGTGTGAGTATCCGTGTGTGTGTGTGTATCCGTGTGTGTGTGTATCCGTGTGTGTGTGTATCCGTGTGTGTGTGAGTATCCGTGTGTGTGTGAGTATCCGTGTGTGTGTGAGTATCCGTGTGTGTGTGTGTGTATCCGTGTGTGTGTGAGTATCCGTGTGTGTGAGTATCCATGTGTGTGTGAGTATCCGTGTGTGTGTGTGTATCCGTGTGTGTGTGTGTGTGTATCCGTGTGTGTGTGAGTATCCGTGTGTGTGTGTGAGTATCCGTGTGTGTGTGTGTATCCGTGTGTGTGTGTGTATCCGTGTGTGTGTGTGTATCCGTGTGTGTGTGTATCCGTGTGTGTGTGAGTATCCGTGTGTGTGTGTGTATCCGTGTGTGTGAGTATCCGTGTGTGTGTGTGTGTATCCGTGTGTGTGAGTATCCGTGTGTGTGTGTGTATCCGTGCGTGTGAGTATCCGTGTGTGTGTGTGTATCCGTGTGTGTGAGTATCCGTGTGTGTGTGTGTATCCGTGTGTGTGTATCCGTGTGTGTGAGTATCCGTGTGTGTGTGAGTATCCGTATGGGTGTGTGTATCCGTGTGTGTGTGTGTATCTGTGTGTGTGAGTATCCGTGTGTGTGTGTGTATCCGTGTGTGTGTGTGTATCCATGTGTGTGTGTGTATCTGTGTGTGTGTATCCGTGTGTGTGTGTGTATCCGTGTGTGTGAGTATCCGTTTCTGTGTGAGTATCCGTGTGTGTGTGTGTATCCGTGTGTGTGTGTGTATCCGTGTGTGTGAGTATCCATGTCTGTGTGTGTATCTGTGTGTGTGTGAGTATCCGTGTGTGTGTATCCGTGTGTGTGTGAGTATCCGTGTGTGTGTGTGTGTATCCGTGTGTATGTGTGTATCCGTGTGTTTGTGTGAGTATTCGTGTGTGTGTGTGTATCCGTGTGTGTGTATCCGTGTGTGTGAGTATCCGTATGTGTGTGAGTATCCGTGTGTGTGTGTGTATCCGTGTGTGTGTGTGTATCCGTGTGTGTGTGTGTGTATCCGTGTGTGTGTGAGTATCCGTGTGTGTGTGAGTATCCGTGTGTGTGTGTATCCGTGTGTGTGTGTGTATCCGTGTGTGTGTGTATCCGTGTGTGTGTGAGTATCCGTGTGTGTGTGTATCCGTGTGTGTGTGTGTGTATCCGTGTGTGTGTGTATCCGTGTGTGTGTGAATATCCGTGTGTGTGAGTATCCGTGTGTGTGTGAGTATCCGTGTGTGTGTGTTTATCCGTGTGTGTGTGAGTATCCGTGTGTGTGTGTGTATCCGTGTGTATGTGTATCCGTGTGTGTGTGTATCCGTGTGTGTGTATCCGTGTGTGTGAGTATCCGTGTGTGTGTGTGTATCCGTGTGTGTGTGTGTAACCGTGTGTGTGTGTATCCGTGTGTGTGTGTGTATCCGTGTGTGTGTGTGAGTATCCGTGTGTGTGTGTGTATCCGTGTATGTGTGTGTATCCGTGTGTGTGTGTATCGGTGTGTGTGTGAGTATCCATGTGTGTGACTATCCGTGTGTGTGTGTATCCGTGTGTGTGAGTATCCGTGTGTGTGAGTATCCGTGTGTGTGTGTGTATCCATGTGTGGGTGAGTATCCGTGTGTGTGTGAGTATCCGTGTATGTGTGTGTATCCATGTGTGTGTGAGTATCCGTGTGTGTGTGTGTATACGTGTGTGTGTATCCGTGTGTGTGTGAGTATCCGTGTGTGTGTGAGTATCCGTGTGTGTGTGTGTATCCGTGTTTGTGTGTGTATCCGTGTGTGTGTGAGTATCCGTGTGTGTGTGACTATCCGTGTGTGTGTGTGTATCCGTGTGTGTGTGAGTATCCGTGTGTGTGTGTGTATCCGTGTGTGTGTGAGTATCTGTGTGTGTGTGTGTATCCGTGTGTGTGAGTATCCGTGTGTGTGTGAGTATCCGTGTGTGTGTGTGTATCCATGTGTGTGTGTGTGTCCGTGTGTTTGTGAGTATCCGTGTGTGTGTGAGTCTCCGTGTGTGTGTGTGTATCTGTGTGTGTGTAAGTATCCGTGTGTGTGTGTATCCGTGTGTGTGTGTATCCGTGTGTGTGTGTATGCGTGTGTGTGTATGTATCCGTGTGTGTGTGAGTCTCCGTGTGTGTGTGTATCCGTGTGTGTGTGTATCCGTGTGTCTGTGAGTATCCGTGTGTGTGTGTATCCGTGTGTGTGTGTGTATCCGTGTGTGTGTATGTATCCGTGTGTGTGTGTGTATCCGTGTGTGTGTGTATCCGTATGTGTGTGTATACGTGTGTGTGTATGTATCCGTGTGTGTGTGAGTATCCATGTGTGTGTGTATCCGTGTGTGTGTGTATCCGTGTGAGTATCCGTGTGTGCGTGAGTATCCGTGTGTGTGTGTGTATCCATGTGTGTGTGCGTATCCGTGTGTGTGTGAGTATCCGTGTGTGTGTGAGTATCCGTGTGTGTGTGTGTATCCGTGTGTGTGTATCCGTGTGTGTGTGAGTATCCGTGTGTGTGTGTGTGTATATCCGTGTGTGTGTGAGTATCCGTGAGTGTGTGAGTATCCGTGTGTGTGTGTGTGTATCCGTGTGTGTGTGAGTATCCGTGTGTGTGTGTGTATCCGTGTGTGTGTGAGTATCCGTGTGAGTGTGTGTATCCGTGTGTGTGTGTGTGTATCCGTGTGTGTGTGAGTATCCGTGTGTGTGTGTGTGTATCCGTGTGTGTGTGAGTATCCGTGTGTGTGTGTATCCGTGTGTGTGTGTGTGTGTGTGTGTGTGTGTGAGTATCCGTGTGTGTGTGTGTGTATCCGTGGGTGTGTGTGTATCCGTGTGTGTGTGTGTATCCGTGTGTGTGTGTGTGTATCCGTGTGTGTGTGTATCCGTGTGTGTGTGAGTATCCGTGTGTGTGTGTGTATCCGTGTGTGGGTATCCGTGTGTGTGTGAGTATCCGTGTGTGTGTGTGTATCCATGTGTGTGTGTGTATCCGTGTTTGTGTGTGTATCCGTGTGTGTGTGAGTATCCGTGTGTGTGTGACTATCCGTGTGTGTGTGTGTGTATCCGTGTGTGTGTGAGTATCCGTGTGTGTGTGTGTATCCGTGTGTGTGTGAGTATCCGTGTGTGTGTGTGTATCCGTGTGTGTCTGTGTATCCGTGTGTGTGAGTATCCGTGTGTGTGTGAGTATCCGTGTGTGTGTGTGAATCCGTGTATGTGTGTGTATCCGTGTGTGTGTGAGTATCCGTGTGTGTGTGAGTCTCCGTGTGTGTGTGTGTATCCGTGTGTGTGTGTGTATCCGTGTGTGTGTGTGTATCCGTGTGTGTGTGTATCCGTGTGTGTGTGTATGCGTGTGTGTGTATGTATCCGTGTGTGTGTGAGTCTCTGTGTGTGTGTGTATCCGTGTGTGTGTGTATCCGTGTGTGGGTGAGTATCCGTGTGTGTGTGTATCCGTGTGTGTGTGTGTATCCGTGTGTGTGTAAGTATCTGTGTGTGTGTGTGTATCCGTGTGTGTGTGTATCCGTGTGTGTGTGTATGCGTGTGTGTGTGAGTATCCATGTGTGTGTGTATCCGTGTGTGTGTATCCGTGTGAGTATCCGTGTTTGCGTGAGTATCCGTGTGTGTGTGTGCATCCATGTGTGTGTGCGTATCCGTGTGTGTGTGAGTATCCGAGTGTGTGTGTGTATCCGTGTGTGTGTGTGTATCCGTGTGTGTGTATCCGTGTGTGTGTGAGTATCCGTGTGTGTGTGTGTGTATATCCGTGTGTGTGTGAGTAAGCGTGAGTGTGTGAGTATCCGTGTGTGTGTGTGTGTATCCGTGTGTGTGTGAGTATCCGTGTGTGTGTGTGTATCCGTGTGTGTGTGAGTATCCGTGTGAGTGTGTGTATCCGTGTGTGTGTGTGTGTATCCGTGTGTGTGTGTGTATCCGTGTGTGTGTGAGTATCCGTGTGTGTGTGTATCCGTGTGTGTGTGTGTGTGTATCCGTGCGTGTGTAAGTATCCGTGTGTGTGTGTGAGTATCCGTGTGTGTGTGTGTGTATCCGTGTGTGTGTGTGTATCCGTGTGTGTGTGTGTATCCGTGTGTGTGTGTATCCGTGTGTGTGTGCGTATCCGTGTGTGTTTGTGTATCCGTGTGTGTGAGTATCCGTGTGTGTGTGTGTATCCGTGTGTGTGAGTATCCGTGTGTGTGTGTGTGTATCCGTGCGTGTGAGTATCCGTGTGTGTGTGTATCCGTGTGTGTGAGTATCCGTGTGTGTGTGTGTATCCGTGTGTGTGAGAATCCGTGTGTGTGTGTATCCGTGTGTGTGTGTGTATCCGTGTGTGTGAGTATCCGTGTGTGTGTGAGTATCCGTGTGTGTGTGTGTATCCGTGTGTGTGTGTGTATCCATGTGTGTGTGTGTGTATCTGTGTGTGTGTGTATCCATGTGTGTGTGTGTATCCGTGTGTGTGAGTATCCGTTTGTGTGTGAGTATCCGTTTGTGTGTGTGTATCCGTGTGTGTGTGTGTATCCGTGTGTGTGAGTATCCATGTCTGTGTGTGTATCCGTGTGTGTGTGAGTATCCGTGTGTGTGTGTATCCGTGTGTGTGTGAGTATCCGTGCGTGTGAGTGTGTATCCGTGTGTGTGTGTGTATCCGTGTGTGTGTGTGAGTATCCGTGTGTGTGTGTGTATCCGTGTGTGTGTGTGTATCCGTGTGTGTGTGTATCCGTGTGTGAGTGAGTATCCGTGTGTGTGTGTGACTATCCGTGTGTGTGTGTGTATCTGTGTATGTGTGTATCCGTATGTGTGTGTGTGTGTCCGTGTGTGTGTGAGTATCCGTGTGAGTGTGTGTATCCGTGTGTGTGTGTGTGTATCCGTGTGTGTGTGAGTATCCGTGTGTGTGTGTGTGTGTATCCGTGTGTGTGTGAGTATCCGTGTGTGTGTGTGTGTATCCGTGTGTGTGTGTATCCGTGTGTGTGTGAGTATCCGTGTGTGTGTGTATCCGTGTGTGTGTGTGTATCCGTGTGTGTGTGTGAGTATCCGTGTGTGTGTGTGTATCCGTGTGTGTGTGTGTATCCGTGTGAGTGTGTGTATCCGTGTGTTTGTGAGTATCCGTGTGTGTGTGTGACTATCTGTGTGTGTGTGTGAGTCCGTGTATGTGTGTATCCGTATGTGTGTGTGTGTATCCGTGTGTGTGTGAGTATCCGTGTGAGTGTGTGTATCCGTGTGTGTGTGTGTGTGTATCCGTGTGTGTGTGAGTATCCGTGTGTGTGTGTGTATCCGTGTGTGTGTGAGTATCCGTGTGTGTGTGTGTGTATCCGTGTGTGTGTGTGTGTATCCGTGTGTGTGTGAGTATCCGTGTGTGTGTGTGAGTATCCGTGTGTGTGTGTGTATCCGTGTGTGTGTGTGTATCCATTTGTGTGTGTGTATCCGTGTGTGTGTGTATCCGTGTGTGTGTGAGTATCCGTGTGTGTGTGTGTATCCGTGTGTGGGAGTATCCGTGTGTGTGTGTGTATCCGTGTGTGTGAGTATCCGTGTGTGTGTGTGTATCCGTGCGTGTGAGTATCCGTGTGTGTGTGTGTATCCGTGTGTGTGAGTATCCGTGTGTGTGTGTGTATCCGTGTGTGTGAGGATCCGTGTGTGTGTTTGTATCCGTGTGTGTGTGTATCCGTGTGTGTGAGTATCCGTGTGTGTGTGAGTATCCGTGTGTGTGTGTGTATCTGTGTGTGTGAGTATCCGTGTGTGTGTGTGTATCCGTGTGTGTGAGTATCCGTGTGTGTGTGTGTATCCGTGTGTGTGAGGATCCGTGTGTGTGTGTGTATCCGTGTGTGTGTGTTTCCGTGTGTGTGAGTATCCGTGTGTGTGTGAGTATCCGTGTGTGTGTGTGTATCCGTGTGTGTGTATCTGTGTGTGTGAGTATCCGTGTGTGTGTGTGTATCCGTGTGTGTGTGTGTATCCATGTGTGTGTGTGTGTATCCGTGTGTGTGAGTATCCGTGTGTGTGTGTGTATCTGTGAATGTTTGTGTATCCGTGTGTGTGTGTGTAACCGTATGTGTGTGTATCCGTGTGTGTGTGTGTATCCGTGTGTGTGTGTGAGTATCCGTGTGTGTGTGTGTATCCGTGTATGTTTGTGTATCCGTGTGTGTGTGTATCGGTGTGTGTGTGAGTATCCGTGTGTGTGAGTATCCGTGTGTGTGTGAGTATCCGTGTGTGTGTGTATCCGTGAGTGTGAGTATCCGTGTGTGTGAGTATCCGTGTGTGTGTGTGTATCCGTGTGTGTGTGAGTATCCGTGTGTGTGTGAGTATCCGTGTGTGTGTGTGTATACGTGTGTGTGTATCCGTGTGTGTGTGAGTATCCGTGTGTGTGTGAGTATCCGTGTGTGTGTGTGTATCCGTGTTTGTGTGTGTATCCGTGTGTGTGTGTGAGTATCCGTGTGTGTGTAACTATCCGTGTGTGTGTGTGTATCCGTGTGTGTGTGAATATCCGTGTGTGTGTGTGTATCCGTGTGTGTGTGAGTATCCGTGTGTGTGTGTGTATCCGTGTGTGTGTGTGTATCCGTGTGTGTGTGTATCCGTGTGTGTGTGAGTATCCGCGTGTGTGTGTATCCATGTGTGTGTGTGTATCCGTGTGTGTGTGAGTATCCGTGTGTGTGTGAGTCTCCGTGTGTGTGTGTGTATCCGTGTGTGTGTAAGTATCCGTGTGTGTGTGTGTATCCGTGTGTGTGTGTATCCGTGTGTGTGTGTATGCGTGTGTGTGTATGTATCCGTGTGTGTGTGAGTCTCCGTGTGTGTGTGTATCCGTGTGTGTGTGTATCCGTGTGTGTGAGTATCCGTGTGTGTGTGTATCCGTGTGTGTGTGTGTATCCGTGTGTGTGTAAGTATCCGTGTGTGTGTGTGTATCCGTGTGTGTGTGTATGCGTGTGTGTGTGTATGCATGTGTGTGTATGTATCCGTGTGTGTGTGTATCCGTGTGAGTATCCGTGTGTGCGTGAGTATCCGTGTGTGTGTGTGTATCCATGTGTGTGTGCGTATCCGTGTGTGTGTGAGTATCCGTGTGTGTGTGTATCTGTGTGTGTGTGTGTATCCGTGTGTGTGTATCCGTGTGTGTGTGAGTATCCGTGTGTGTGTGTGAGTATCCATGTGTGTGTGTGTGTATCCGTGTGTGTGTATCCGTGTGTGTGTATATCCGTGTGTGTGTGAGTATCCGTGAGTGCGTGAGTATCCGTGTGTGTGTGTGTGTATCCGTGTGTGTGTGAGTATCCGTGTGTGTGTGTGTATCCGTGTGTGTGTGAGTATCCGTGTGTGTGTGTGTATCCGTGTGTGTGTGAGTATCCGTGTGTGTGTGTATCCGTGTGTGTGTGTGTATCCGTGTGTGTGTGTGTATCCGTGTGTGTGTGTGTATCCGTGTGTGTGTGTATCCGTGTGGGTGTGAGTATCCGTGTGTGTTTGTGTATCCGTGTGTGTGAGTATCCGTGTGTGTGTGTGTATCCGTGCGTGTGAGTATCCGTGTGTGTGTGTGTATCCGTGTGTGTGAGTATCCGTGTGTGTGTGTATCCGTGTGTGTGAGTATCCGTGTGTGTGTGAGTATCTGTGTGTGTGTGTGTATCCGTGTGTGTGTGTGTCTCTGTGTGTGTGAGTATCCGTGTGTGTGTGTGTATCCGTGTGTGTGTGTGTATCCATGTGTGTGTGTGTGTATCTGTGTGTGTGTGTATCTGTGTGTGTGTGTGTATCCGTGTGTGTGAGTATCCGTGTGTGTGTGTGTATCCGTGTGTGTGAGTATCCGTTTGTGTGTGAGTATCCGTGTGTGTGTGTGTATCCGTGTGTGTGTGAGTATCCGTGTGTGTGTGTGTATCCGTGTGTGTGTATCTGTGTGTGTGAGTATCCGTGTGTGTGTGTGTGTGTGTGTATCCATGTGTGTGTGTGTGTATCCGTGTGTGTGAGTATCCGTGTGTGTGTGTGTGTATCTGTGAATGTTTGTGTATCCGTGTGTGTGTGTGTAACCGTATGTGTGTGTATCCGTGTGTGTGTGTGTATCCGTGTGTGTGTGTGAGTATCCGTGTGTGTGTGTGTATCCGTGTATGTTTGTGTATTCGTGTGTGTGTGTATCGGTGTGTGTGTGAGTATCCGTGTGTGTGAGTATCCGTGTGTGTGTGAGTATCCGTGTGTGTGTGTATCCGTGAGTGTGAGTATCCGTGTGTGTGAGTATCCGTGTGTGTGTGTGTATCCGTGTGTGTGTGAGTATCCGTGTGTGTGTGAGTATCCGTGTGTGTGTGTGTGTATCCGTGTGTGTGTGAGTATCCGTGTGTGTGTGTGTATACGTGTGTGTGTATCCGTGTGTGTGTGAGTATCCGTGTGTGTGTGTGTATCCGTGTTTGTGTGTGTATCCGTGTGTGTGTGTGAGTATCCGTGTGTGTGTAACTATCCGTGTGTGTGTGTGTATCCGTGTGTGTGTGAATATCCGTGTGTGTGTGTGTATCCGTGTGTGTGTGAGTATCCGTGTGTGTGTGTGTATCCGTGTGTGTGTGTGTATCCGTGTGTGTGTGTATCCGTGTGTGTGTGAGTATCCATGTGTGTGTGAGTATCCGTGTGTGTGTGTGTATCCGTGTGTGTGTGTGTGTATCCGTGTGTGTGTGAGTATCCGTGTGTGTGTGTGAGTATCCGTGTGTGTGTGTGTATCCGTGTGTGTGTGTGTATCCGTGTGTGTGTGTGTATCCGTGTGTGTGTGTATCCGTGTGTGTGTGAGTATCCGTGTGTGTGTGTGTATCCGTGTGTGTGAGTATCCGTGTGTGTGTGTGTATCCGTGTGTGTGAGTATCCGTGTGTGTGTGTGTATCCGTGCGTGTGTGTGTATCCGTGTGTGTGTAAGTATCCGTGTGTGTGTGTGTATCCGTGTGTGTGTGTATGCGTGTGTGTGTGTATGCATGTGTGTGTATGTATCCGTGTGTGTGTGAGTATCCATGTGTGTGTGTATCCGTGTGTGTGTGTATCCGTGTGAGTATCCGTGTGTGCGTGAGTATCCGTGTGTGTGTGTGTATCCATGTGTGTGTGCGTATCCGTGTGTGTGTGAGTATCCGTGTGTGTGTGTATCTGTGTGTGTGTGTGTATCCGTGTGTGTGTATCCGTGTGTGTGTGAGTATCCGTGTGTGTGTGTGAGTATCCGTGTGTGTGTGTGTGTATCCGTGTGTGTGTATCCGTGTGTGTGTATATCCGTGTGTGTGTGAGTATCCGTGAGTGCGTGAGTATCCGTGTGTGTGTGTGTGTATCCGTGTGTGTGTGAGTATCCGTGTGTGTGTGTGTATCCGTGTGTGTGTGAGTATCCGTGTGTGTGTGTGTATCCGTGTGTGTGTGAGTATCCGTGTGTGTGTGTATCCGTGTGTGTGTGTGTATCCGTGTGTGTGTGTGTATCCGTGTGTGTGTGTGTATCCGTGTGTGTGTGTATCCGTGTGGGTGTGAGTATCCGTGTGTGTTTGTGTATCCGTGTGTGTGAGTATCCGTGTGTGTGTGTGTATCCGTGCGTGTGAGTATCCGTGTGTGTGTGTGTATCCGTGTGTGTGAGTATCCGTGTGTGTGTGTATCCGTGTGTGTGAGTATCCGTGTGTGTGTGAGTATCTGTGTGTGTGTGTGTATCCGTGTGTGTGTGTGTCTCTGTGTGTGTGAGTATCCGTGTGTGTGTGTGTATCCGTGTGTGTGTGTGTATCCATGTGTGTGTGTGTGTATCTGTGTGTGTGTGTATCTGTGTGTGTGTGTGTATCCGTGTGTGTGAGTATCCGTGTGTGTGTGTGTATCCGTGTGTGTGAGTATCCGTTTGTGTGTGAGTATCCGTTTGTGTGTGTATCCGTGTGTGTGTGTGTATCCGTGTGTGTGAGTATCCATGTCTGTGTGTGTATCCGTGTGTGTGTGAGTATCCGTGTGTGTGTATCCGTGTGTGTGTGAGTATCCGTGTGTGTGTGTGTGTATCCGTGTGTGTGTGTGTATCCGTGTGTGTGTGTGAGTATCCGTGTGTGTGTGTGTATCCGTATGTGTGTGTGTATCCGTGTGTGTGTCTGAGTATCCGTGTGTGTGTGTGACTATCCGTGTGTGTGTGTGTATCCGTGTGTGTGTGTATCCGTGTGTGTGTGTGTATCCGTGTGTGTGTGAGTATCCGTGTGTGTGTGTGTATCCATGTGTGTGTGTGTATCCGTGTGTGTGTGAGTATCCGTGTGTGTGTGAGTCTCCGTGTGTGTTTGTGTATCCATTTGTGTGTAAGTATCCATGTGTGTGTGTGTATCCGTGTGTGTGTGTATCCGTGTGTGTGTGTATGCGTGTGTGTATGTATCCGGTGTGTGTGAGTCTCCGCGTGTGTGTGTATCCGTGTGTGTGTGTATCCGTGTGTGTGTGAGTATCCGTGTGTGTGTGTATCCGTGTGTGTGTGTGTATCTGTGTGTGTGTAAGTATCCGTGTGTGTGTGTGTATCCGTGTGTGTGTGAGTATCCGTGTGTGTGTGTATCCGTGTGTGTGTGTATGCGTGTGTGTGTATGTATCCGTGTGTGTGTGAGTATCCATGTGTGTGTGTATCCGTGTGTGTGTGTATCCGTGTGAGTATCCGAGTGTGCGTGAGTATCCGTGTGTGTGTGTGTATCCATGTGTGTGTGCGTATCCGTGTGTGTGTGAGTATCCGTGTGTGTGTGTATCCGTGTGTGTGTGTATCCGTGTGTGTGTATCCGTGTGTGTGTGAGTATCCGTGTGTGTGTGTGTGTGTATATCCGTGTGTGTGTGAGTATCCGTGAGTGTGTGAGTATCCGTGTGTGTGTGCGTATCCATGTGTGTGTGTGTGTATCCGTGTGTGTGAGTATCCGTGTGTGTGTGTGTGTATCCGTGAGTGTGTGTGTATTCGTGTGTGTGTGTGTAACCGCGTGTGTGTATCCGTGTGTGTGTGTGAGTATCCGTGTGTGTGTGTGTATCCGTGTATGTGTGTGTATCCGTGTGTGTGTGTATCGGTGTGTGTGTGAGTATCCGTGTGTGTGAGTATCCGTGTGTGTGTGAATATCCGTGTGTGTGTGAGTATCCGTGTGTGTGTGTATATACGTGTGTGTGTATCCGTGTGTGTGTGAGTATCCGTGTGTGTGTGAGTATCCGTGTGTGCGTGAGTATCCGTGTGTGTGTGTGTATCCATGTGTGTGTGCGTATCCGTGTGTGTGTGAGTATCCGTGTGTGTGTGTATCGGTGTGTGTTTGTGTATCCGTGTGTGTGTATCCGTGTGTGTGTGAGTATCCGTGTGTGTGTGTGTGTATATCCGTGTGTGTGTGAGTATCCGTGAGTGTGTGAGTATCCGTGTGTGTGTGTGTGTATCCGTGTGTGTGTGAGTATCCGTGTGTGTGTGTGTGTATCCGTGTGTGTGTGAGTATCCGTGTGAGTGTGTGTATCCGTGTGTGTGTGTGTGTATCCGTGTGTGTGTGAGTATCCGTGTGTGTGTGTGTATCCGTGTGTGTGTGAGTATCCATGTGTGTGTGTGTATCCGTGTGTGTGTGAGTATCCGTGTGTGTGTGTGAGTATCCGTGTGTGTGTGTGAGTATCCGTGTGTGTGTGTGTATCCGTGTGTGTTTGTGTATCCGTGTGTGTGAGTATCCGTGTGTGTGTGTGTATCCGTGTGTGTGAGTATCCGTGTGTGTGTGTATCCGTGCGTGTGAGTATCCGTGTGTGTGTGTGTATCCGTGTGTGTGAGTATCCGTGTGTGTGTGTGTATCCGTGTGTGTGAGGATCCGTGTGTGTGTGTGTATCCGTGTGTGTGTGTGTATCCGTGTGTGTGAGTATCCGTGTGTGTGTGAGTATCCGTGTGTGTGTGTGTATCTGTGTGTGTGAGTATCCGTGTGTGTGTGTGTATCCGTGTGTGTGTGTGTATCCATGTGTGTGTGTGTGTATCTGTGTGTGTGTGTATCCGTGTGTGTGTGTGTATCCGTGTGTGTGAGTATCCGTTTGTGTGTGAGTATCCGTTTGTGTGTGTGTATCCGTGTGTGTGTGTGTATCCGTGTGTGTGAGTATCCATGTCTGTGTGTGTATCCGTGTGTGTGTGAGTATCCGTGTGTGTGTGTATCCGTGTGTGTGTGAGTATCCGTGTGTGTGTGTGTGTGTATCCGTGTGTGTGTGTGTATCCGTGTGTGTGTGTGAGTATCCGTGTGTGTGTGTGTATCCGTGTGTGTGTGTGAGTATCCGTGTGTGTGTGTGTATCCGTGTGTGTGTGTATCTGTGTGTGTGTTAGTATCCGTGTGTGTGTGTGACTATCCGTGTGTGTGTGTATCCGTGTATGTGTGTATCCGTATGTGTGTGTGTGTATCCGTGTGTGTGTGAGTATCCGTGTGAGTGTGTGTATCCGTGTGTGTGTGTGTGTATCCGTGTGTGTGTGAGTATCCGTTTGTGTGCGTGTATCCGTGTGTGTGTGAGTATCCGTGTGTGTGTGTGTATCCGTGTGTGTGTGTGTGTGTATCCGTGTGTGTGTGAGTATCCGTGTGTGTGTGTGAGTATCCGTGTGTGTGTGTGTATCCGTGTGTGTGTGTGTATCCGTGTGTGTGTGTATCCGTGTGTGTGTGTATCCGTGTGTGTGTGAGTATCCGTGTGTGTGTGTGTATCCGTGTGTGTGAGTATCCGTGTGTGTGTGTGTATCCGTGTGTGTGAGTATCCGTGTGTGTGTGTGTGTATCCGTGTGTGTGAGTATCCGTGTGTGTGTGTGTGTATCCGTGCGTGTGAGTATCCGTGTGTGTGTGTGTATCCGTGTGTGTGAGTATCCGTGTGTGTGTGTGTATCCGTGTATGTGAGTATCCGTGTGTGTGTGTGAGTATCCGTGTGTGTGTGTGTATCCGTGTGTGTGAGTATCCGTGTGTGTGTGAGTATCCGTGTGTGTGTGTGTATCCGTGTGTGTGTGTGTATCTGTGTGTGTGAGTATCCGTGTGTGTGTGTGTATCCGTGTGTGTGTGTGTATCCATGTGTGTGTGTGTGTATCTGTGTGTGTGTGTATCCGTGTGTGTGTGTGTCTCCGTGTGTGTGAGTATCCGTTTGTGTGTGAGTATCCGTTTGTGTGTGTGTATCCGTGTGTGTGAGTATCCATGTCTGTGTGTGTATCCGTTTGTGTGTGAGTATCCGTGTGTGTGTGTATCCGTGTATGTGTGAGTATCCGTGTGTGTGTGTGTGTATCCGTGTGTGTGTGTGTATCCGTGTGTGTGTGTGAGTATCCGTGTGTGTGTGTGTATCCGTGTGTGTGTGTGTATCCGTGTGTGTGTGAGTATCCGTGTGTGTGTGTGACTATCCGTGTGTGTGTGTGTATCCGTGTATGTGTGTATCCGTATGTGTGTGTGAGTATCCGTGTGTGTGTGAGTATCCGCGTGTGTGTGTATCCGTGTGTGTGTGTGTATCCGTGTGTGTGTGTGTGTGTGTATCTGTGTGTGTGTGTATCCGTGTGTGTGTGTGTATCCGTGTGTGTGAGTATCCGTTTGTGTGTGAGTATCCGTTTGTGTGTGTGTATCCATGTGTGTGTGTGTGTGTATCCGTGTGTGTGTGAGTATCCGTGTGTGTGTGTATCCGTGTGTGTGTGTATCCGTGTGTGTGTGAGTATCCGTGTGTGTGTGTGTATCCGTGTGTGTGTGTGAGTATCCGTGTGTGTGTGTATCCGTGTGTGTGTGTGTATCCGTGTGTGTGTGAGTATCCGTGTGTGTGTGTGACTATCCGTGTGTGTGTGTGTATCCGTGTATGTGTGTATCCGTATGTGTGTGTGAGTATCCGTGTGTGTGTGAGTATCCGTGTGTGTGTGAGTATCCGAGTGTGTGTGTGTATCCGTGTGTGTGTGTGTATCCGTGTGTGTGTGTGTGTGTATCCGTGTGTGTGTGAGTATCCGTGTGTGTGTGAGTATCCGTGTGTGTGTGTGTATCCGTGTGTGTGTGTGTGTGTATCCGTGTGTGTGTGTGTGTATCCGTGTGTGTGTGAGTATCCGTGTGTGTGTGTGTATCCGTGTGTGTGTGTGTATCCGTGTGTGTGTGTATCCGTGTGTGTGTGAATATCCGTGTGTGTGAGTATCCGTGTGTGTGTGAGTATCCGTGTGTGTGTGTATCCGTGTGTGTGTGAGTATCCGTGTGTGTGTGTGTATCCGTGTGTGTGTGTGTATCCGTGTGTGTGTGTGTATCCGTGTGTGTGTGTATCCGTGTGTGTGTGTATCCGTGTGTGTGTGTGAGTATCCGTGTGTGTGTGTATCCGTGTATGTGTGTGTATCCGTGTGTGTGTGTATCCGTGTGTGTGTGAGTATCCGTGTGTGTGTGTATCCGTATGTGTGAGTATCCGTGTGTGTGTGAGTATCCGTGTATGTGTGTGTATCCGTGTGTGTGTGTATCCGTGTGTGTGTGTATCCGTGTGTGTGTGTATCCGTATGTGTGAGTATCCATGTGTGTGTGAGTATCCGTGTATGTGTGTGTATCCGTGTGTGTGAGTATCCGTGTGTGTGAGTATCCGTGTGTGCGTGTGTATCCGTGTGTGTGTGAGTGTCCGTGTGTGTGTGAGTATCCGTGTGTGTGTGTGTATCCGTGTGTGTGTGAGTATCCGTGTGTGTGTGTGTATACGTGTGTGTGTGAGTATCCGTGTGTGTGTGAGTATCCGTGTGTGTGTGAGTATCCGTGTGTGTGTGTGTATCCGTGTTTGTGTGTGTATCCGTGTGTGTGTGAGTATCCGTGTGTGTGTGACTATCCGTGTGTGTGTGTGTATCCGTGTTTGTGAGTATCCGTGTGTGTGTGTGTATCCGTGTGTGTGTGTGTACCCGTGTGTGTGAGTATCCGTGTGTGTGTGAGTATCCGTGTGTGTGTGTGTATCCGTGTGTATGTGTGTATCCGTGTGTGTGAGTATCCGTGTGTATGTGTGTATCCGTGTGTGTGTGTGTATCTGTGTGTGTGTGTATTCGTGTGTGTGTGTGTGTATCCATGTGTGTGAGTATCCGTTTGTGTGTGTGTATCCGTGTGTGTGTGTGTATCCGTGTGTGTGTGTGTATCCGTGTGTGTGAGTATCCGTGTGTGTGTGTGTATCCGTGTGTGTGTGTGTATCCGTGTGTGTGAGTATCCGTGTGTGTGTGTGTGTGTATCCGTGTGTGTGTGTATCCGTGTGTGTGTGTGTATCTGTGTGTGTGTGTATCCGTGTGTGTGTGTATCCGTTTGTGTGTGAGTATCCGTGTGTGTGTGTGTATCCGGTTGTGTGTGTGTATCCGTGTGTGTGAGTATCCGTGTGTGTGTGTGTATCCGTGTGTGTGTGTGTATCCGTGTGTGTGTGTGTATCCGTGTGTGTGAGTATCCGTGTGTGTGTGTATCCGTGTGTGTGAGTATCCGTGTGTGTGTGTGTATCCGTGTGTGTGTGTGTGTATCCGTGTGTGTGTGTATATCCGTGTGTGTGAGTATCCGTGTGTGTGTGAGTATCCGTGTGTGTGTGTGTATCCGTGTGTGTGTGTGTATCCGTGTGTGTGAGTATCCGTGTGTGTGTGTGTATCCGTGTGTGTGTGTGTATCCATGTGTGTGTGTGTATCTGTGTGTGTGTGTATCCGTGTGTGTGTGTGTGCATCCGTGTGTGTGTGAGTATCCGTTTGTGTATGTGTATCCGTGTGTGTGTGAGTATCCGTGTGTGTGTGTATCCGTGTGTGTGAGTATCCGTGTGTGTGTGAGTATCCGTGTGTGTGTGAGTATCCGTGTGTGTGTGTATCCGTGTGTGTGTGAGTATCCGTGTGAGTGTGTGTATCCGTGTGTGTGTGTGTGTATCCGTGTGTGTGTGAGTATCCGTGTGTGTGTGTGTATCCGTTTGTGTGTAAGTATACGTGTGTGTGTGTATCCGTGTGTGTGTGAGTATCCGTGTGTGTGTGTGTATCCGTGTGTGTGTGTGTATATCCGTGTGTGTGTGAGTATCCGTGTGTGTGTGTGAGTATCCGTGTGTGTGTGTGTATCCGTGTGTGTGTGTGTATCCGTGTGTGTGTGTGTATCCGTGTATGTGTGTATCCGTGTGTGTGTGAGTATCCGTGTGTGTGTGTGTATCCGTGTGTGTGAGTATCCGTGTGTGTGTGTGTATCCGTGTGTGTGTGTGTATCCGTGTGTGTGTGTGTATCCGTGTGTGTGTGTGAGTATCCGTGTGTGTGTATGTATCCGTGTGTGTGTGTGTATCCGTGTGTGTGTGTGTATCCGTGTGTGTGTGTGTATCCGTGTGTGTGTGTGAGTATCCGTGTGTGTGTATGTATCCGTGTGTGTGTGAGTATCCGTGTGTGTGTGTATCCGTGTGTGTGTGTATCCGTGTGAGTATCCGTGTGTGCGTGAGTATCCGTGTGTGTGTGTGTATCCATGTGTGTGTGAGTATCCGTGTGTGTGTGAGTATCCGTGTGTGTGTGTATCCGTGTGTGTGTGTGTATCCGTGTGTGTGTGTATCCGTGTGTGTGTGAGTGTCCGTGTGTGTGTGTGTATATCCGTGTGTGTGTGAGTATCCGTGTGTGTGTGAGTATCCGTGTGTGTGTGTGTGTATCCGTGTGTGTGTGAGTATCCGTGTGTGTGTGTGTATCCGTGTGTGTGTGTGTATCCGTGTGTGTGTGTATCCGTGTGTGTGTGTGTTTCCGTGTGTGTGTGTGAGTATCCGTGTGTGTGTGTGTATCCGTGTATGTGTGTGTATCCGTGTGTGTGTGTATCCGTGTGTGTGTGAGTATCCGTATGTGTGAGTATCCGTGTGTGTGTGAGTATCCGTGTGTGTGTGTGTATCCGTGTGTGTGTGTGTGTGTCCGTGTTTGTGTGTGTATCCGTGTGTGTGTGAGTATCCGTGTGTGTGTGACTATCCGTGTGTGTGTGTGTATCCGTGTGTGTGAGTATCCGTGTGTGTGTGTGTATCCATGTGTGTGTGTATCCGTGTGTGTGTGTGTGTATCTGTGTGTGTGAGTATCCGTGTGTGTGTGTGAGCATCCGTGTGTGTGTGTTTCCGTGTATGTGTGTATCCGTATGTGTGTGTGAGTATCCGTGTGTGTGTGTATCCGTGTGTGTGTGTGTATCCGTGTGTGTGTGTGTCTCTGTGTGTGTGAGTATCCGTGTGTGTGTGTGTATCCGTGTGTGTGTGTGTATCCATGTGTGTGTGTGTGTGTATCTGTGTGTGTGTGTATCTGTGTGTGTGTGTGTATCCGTGTGTGTGAGTATCCGTGTGTGTGTGTGTATCCGTGTGTGTGAGTATCCGTTTGTGTGTGAGTATCCGTTTGTGTGTGTATCCGTGTGTGTGTGTGTATCCGTGTGTGTGTGAGTATCCGTGTGTGTGTGTGTGTATCCGTGTGTGTGTGTGTATCCGTGTGTGTGTGTGAGTATCCGTGTGTGTGTGTGTATCCGTATGTGTGTGTGTATCCGTGTGTGTGTCTGAGTATCCGTGTGTGTGTGTGACTATCCGTGTGTGTGTGTGTATCCATGTGTGTGTGTATCCGTGTGTGTGTGTGTATCCGTGTGTGTGTGAGTATCCGTGTGTGTGTGTGTATCCATGTGTGTGTGTGTATCCGTGTGTGTGTGAGTATCCGTGTGGGGGTGAGTCTCCGTGTGTGTTTGTGTATCCATTTGTGTGTAAGTATCCATGTGTGTGTGTGTATCCGTGTGTGTGTGTATCCGTGTGTGTGTGTATGCGTGTGTGTATGTATCCGGTGTGTGTGAGTCTCCGTGTGTGTGTGTATCCGTGTGTGTGTGTATCCGTGTGTGTGTGAGTATCCGTGTGTGTGTGTATCCGTGTGTGTGTGTGTATCTGTGTGTGTGTAAGTATCCGTGTGTGTGTGTGTATCCGTGTGTGTGTGAGTATCCGTGTGTGTGTGTATCCGTGTGTGTGTGTATGCGTGTGTGTGTATGTATCCGTGTGTGTGTGAGTATCCATGTGTGTGTGTATCCGTGTGTGTGTATCCGTGTGAGTATCCGTGTGTGCGTGAGTATCCGTGTGTGTGTGTGTATCCATGTGTGTGTGCGTATCCGTGTGTGTGTGAGGATCTGTGTGTGTGTGTATCCGTGTGTGTGTGTATCCGTGTGTGTGTATCCGTGTGTGTGTGAGTATCCGTGTGTGTGTGTGTGTGTATATCCGTGTGTGTGTGAGTATCCGTGAGTGTGTGAGTATCCGTGTGTGTGTGCGTATCCATGTGTGTGTGTGTGTATCCGTGTGTGTGAGTATCCGTGTGTGTGTGTGTGTATCCGTGAGTGTGTGTGTATCCGTGTGTGTGTGTGTAACCGCGTGTGTGTATCCGTGTGTGTGTGTGAGTATCCGTGTGTGTGTGTGTATCCGTGTATGTGTGTGTATCCGTGTGTGTGTGTATCGGTGTGTGTGTGAGTATCCGTGTGTGTGAGTATCCGTGTGTGTGTGAGTATCCGTGTGTGTGTGAGTATCCGTGTGTGTGTGTATATACGTGTGTGTGTATCCGTGTGTGTGTGAGTATCCGTGTGTGTGTGAGTATCCGTGTGTGCGTGAGTATCCGTGTGTGTGTGTGTATCCATGTGTGTGTGCGTATCCGTGTGTGTGTGAGTATCCGTGTGTGTGTGTATCGGTGTGTGTTTGTGTATCCGTGTGTGTGTATCCGTGTGTGTGTGAGTATCCGTGTGTGTGTGTGTGTATATCCGTGTGTGTGTGAGTATCCGTGAGTGTGTGAGTATCCGTGTGTGTGTGTGTGTATCCGTGTGTGTGTGAGTATCCGTGTGTGTGTGTGTGTATCCGTGTGTGTGTGAGTATCCGTGTGAGTGTGTGTATCCGTGTGTGTGTGTGTGTGTATCCGTGTGTGTGTGAGTATCCGTGTGTGTGTGTGTATCCGTGTGTGTGTGAGTATCCATGTGTGTGTGTGTATCCGTGTGTGTGTGTGTGTATCCGTGTGTGTGTGAGTATCCGTGTGTGTGTGTGAGTATCCGTGTGTGTGTGTGTATCCGTGTGTGTTTGTGTATCCGTGTGTGTGAGTATCCGTGTGTGTGTGTGTATCCGTGTGTGTGAGTATCCGTGTGTGTGTGTATCCGTGCGTGTGAGTATCCGTGTGTGTGTGTGTATCCGTGTGTGTGAGTATCCGTGTGTGTGTGTGTATCCGTGTGTGTGAGGATCCGTGTGTGTGTGTGTATCCGTGTGTGTGTGTGTATCCGTGTGTGTGAGTATCCGTGTGTGTGTGAGTATCCGTGTGTGTGTGTGTATCCGTGTGTGTGTGTGTATCTGTGTGTGTGAGTATCCGTGTGTGTGTGTGTGTATCCGTGTGTGTGTGTGTATCCATGTGTGTGTGTGTGTATCTGTGTGTGTGTGTATCCGTGTGTGTGTGTGTATCCGTGTGTGTGAGTATCCGTTTGTGTGTGAGTATCCGTTTGTGTGTGTGTATCCGTGTGTGTGTGTGTATCCGTGTGTGTGAGTATCCATGTCTGTGTGTGTATCCGTGTGTGTGTGAGTATCCGTGTGTGTGTGTATCCGTGTGTGTGTGAGTATCCGTGTGTGTGTGTGTGTATCCGTGTGTGTGTGTGTATCCGTGTGTGTGTGTGAGTATCCGTGTGTGTGTGTGTATCCGTGTGTGTGTGTATCTGTGTGTGTGTTAGTATCCGTGTGTGTGTGTGACTATCCGTGTGTGTGTGTATCCGTGTATGTGTGTATCCGTATGTGTGTGTGTGTATCCGTGTGTGTGTGAGTATCCGTGTGAGTGTGTGTATCCGTGTGTGTGTGTGTGTATCCGTGTGTGTGTGAGTATCCGTTTGTGTGCGTGTATCCGTGTGTGTGTGAGTATCCGTGTGTGTGTGTGTATCCGTGTGTGTGTGTGTGTATCCGTGTGTGTGTGAGTATCCGTGTGTGTGTGTGAGTATCCGTGTGTGTGTGTGTATCCGTGTGTGTGTGTGTATCCGTGTGTGTGTGTGTATCCGTGTGTGTGTGTATCAGTGTGTGTGTGAGTATCCGTGTGTGTGTGTGTATCCGTGTGTGTGAGTATCCGTGTGTGTGTGTGTATCCGTGTGTGTGAGTAATCGTGTGTGTGTGTGTGTGTATCCGTGTGTGTGAGTATCCGTGTGTGTGTGTGTGTATCCGTGCGTGTGAGTATCCGTGTGTGTGTGTGTATCCGTGTGTGTGAGTATCCGTGTGTGTGTGTGTATCCGTGTATGTGAGTATCCGTGTGTGTGTGTGAGTATCCGTGTGTGTGTGTGTATCCGTGTGTGTGAGTATCCGTGTGTGTGTGAGTATCCGTGTGTGTGTGTGTATCTGTGTGTGTGAGTATCCGTGTGTGTGTGTGTATCCGTGTGTGTGTGTGTATCCATGTGTGTGTGTGTGTATCTGTGTGTGTGTGTATCCGTGTGTGTGTGTGTCTCCGTGTGTGTGAGTATCCGTTTGTGTGTGAGTATCCGTTTGTGTGTGTGTATCCGTGTGTGTGAGTATCCATGTCTGTGTGTGTATCCGTTTGTGTGTGAGTATCCGTGTGTGTGTGTATCCGTGTATGTGTGAGTATCCGTGTGTGTGTGTGTGTGTATCCGTGTGTGTGTGTGTATCCGTGTGTGTGTGTGAGTATCCGTGTGTGTGTGTGTATCCGTGTGTGTGTGTGTATCCGTGTGTGTGTGAGTATCCGTGTGTGTGTGTGACTATCCGTGTGTGTGTGTGTATCCGTGTATGTGTGTATCCGTATGTGTGTGTGAGTATCCGTGTGTGTGTGAGTATCCGTGTGTGTGTGTATCCGTGTGTGTGTGTGTATCCGTGTGTGTGTGTGTGTGTGTATCTGTGTGTGTGTGTATCCGTGTGTGTGTGTGTATCCGTGTGTGTGAGTATCCGTTTGTGTGTGAGTATCCGTTTGTGTGTGTGTATCCATGTGTGTGTGTGTGTGTATCCGTGTGTGTGTGAGTATCCGTGTGTGTGTGTATCCGTGTGTGTGTGTATCCGTGTGTGTGTGAGTATCCGTGTGTGTGTGTGTATCCGTGTGTGTGTGTGAGTATCCGTGTGTGTGTGTATCCGTGTGTGTGTGTGTATCCGTGTGTGTGTGAGTATCCGTGTGTGTGTGTGACTGTCCGTGTGTGTGTGTGTATCCGTGTATGTGTGTATCCGTATGTGTGTGTGAGTATCCGTGTGTGTGTGAGTATCCGTGTGTGTGTGAGTATCCGTGTGTGTGTGTGTATCCGTGTGTGTGTGTGTATCCGTGTGTGTGTGTGTGTGTATCCGTGTGTGTGTGAGTATCCGTGTGTGTGTGAGTATCCGTGTGTGTGTGTGTATCCGTGTGTGTGTGTGTGTGTATCCGTGTGTGTGTGTGTGTATCCGTGTGTGTGTGAGTATCCGTGTGTGTGTGTGTATCCGTGTGTGTGTGTGTATCCGTGTGTGTGTGTATCCGTGTGTGTGTGAATATCCGTGTGTGTGAGTATCAGTGTGTGTGTGAGTATCCGTGTGTGTGTGTGTATCCGTGTGTGTGTGAGTATCCGTGTGTGTGTGTGTATCCGTGTGTGTGTGTGTGTATCCGTGTGTGTGTGTGTATCCGTGTGTGTGTGTATCCGTGTGTGTGTGTATCCGTGTGTGTGTGTGAGTATCCGTGTGTGTGTGTATCCGTGTATGTGTGTGTATCCGTGTGTGTGTGTATCCGTGTGTGTGTGAGTATCCGTGTGTGTGTGTATCCGTATGTGTGAGTATCCGTGTGTGTGTGAGTATCCGTGTATGTGTGTGTATCCGTGTGTGTGTGTATCCGTGTGTGTGTGTATCCGTGTGTGTGTGTATCCGTATGTGTGAGTATCCATGTGTGTGTGAGTATCCGTGTATGTGTGTGTATCCGTGTGTGTGAGTATCCGTGTGTGTGAGTATCCGTGTGTGCGTGTGTATCCGTGTGTGTGTGAGTGTCCGTGTGTGTGTGAGTATCCGTGTGTGTGTGTGTATCCGTGTGTGTGTGAGTATCCGTGTGTGTGTGTGTATATGTGTGTGTGTGAGTATCCGTGTGTGTGTGAGTATCCGTGTGTGTGTGAGTATCCGTGTGTGTGTGTGTATCCGTGTTTGTGTGTGTATCCGTGTGTGTGTGAGTATCCGTGTGTGTGTGAGTATCCGTGTGTGTGTGTGTATCCGTGTGTGTGTGTGTATCCGTGTGTGTGTGTGTGTGTATCCGTGTGTGTGTGAGTATCCGTGTGTGTGTGAGTATCCGTGTGTGTGTGTGTATCCGTGTGTGTGTGTGTGTGTATATCCGTGTGTGTGAGTATCCGTGTGTATGTGTGTATCCGTGTGTGTGTATCCGTGTGTGTGTGTGTATCTGTGTGTGTGTGTATTCGTGTGTGTGTGTGTGTATCCATGTGTGTGAGTATCCGTTTGTGTGTGTGTATCCGTGTGTGTGTGTGTATCCGTGTGTGTGTGTGTATCCGTGTGTGTGAGTATCCGTGTGTGTGTGTGTATCCGTGTGTGTGTGTGTATCCGTGTGTGTGAGTATCCGTGTGTGTGTGTGTGTGTATCCGTGTGTGTGTGTATCCGTGTGTGTGTGTGTATCTGTGTGTGTGTGTATCCGTGTGTGTGTGTATCCGTTTGTGTGTGAGTATCCGTGTGTGTGTGTGTATCCGGTTGTGTGTGTGTATCCGTGTGTGTGAGTATCCGTGTGTGTGTGTGTATCCGTGTGTGTGTGTGTATCCGTGTGTGTGTGTGTATCCGTGTGTGTGAGTATCCGTGTGTGTGTGTATCCGTGTGTGTGAGTATCCGTGTGTGTGTGTGTATCCGTGTGTGTGTGTGTGTATCCGTGTGTGTGTGTATATCCGTGTGTGTGAGTATCCGTGTGTGTGTGAGTATCCGTGTGTGTGTGTGTATCCGTGTGTGTGTGTGTATCCGTGTGTGTGAGTATCCGTGTGTGTGTGTGTATCCGTGTGTGTGTGTGTAACCATGTGTGTGTGTGTATCTGTGTGTGTGTGTATCCGTGTGTGTGTGTGTGCATCCGTGTGTGTGTGAGTATCCGTTTGTGTATGTGTATCCGTGTGTGTGTGAGTATCCGTGTGTGTGTGTATCTGTGTGTGTGAGTATCCGTGTGTGTGTGAGTATCCGTGTGTGTGTGAGTATCCGTGTGTGTGTGTATCCGTGTGTGTGTGAGTATCCGTGTGAGTGTGTGTATCCGTGTGTGTGTGTGTGTATCCGTGTGTGTGTGAGTATCCGTGTGTGTGTGTGTATCCGTGTGTGTGTAAGTATACGTGTGTGTGTGTATCCGTGTGTGTGTGAGTATCCGTGTGTGTGTGTGTATCCGTGTGTGTGTGTGTGTATCCGTGTGTGTGTGAGTATCCGTGTGTGTGTGTGAGTATCCGTGTGTGTGTGTGTATCCGTGTGTGTGTGTGTATCCGTGTGTGTGTGTGTATCCGTGTATGTGTGTATCCGTGTGTGTGTGAGTATCCGTGTGTGTGTGTGTATCCGTGTGTGTGAGTATCCGTGTGTGTGTATCCGTGTGTGTGTGTGTATCCGTGTGTGTGTGTGTATCCGTGTGTGTGTTTGAGTATCCGTGTGTGTGTATGTATCCGTGTGTGTGTGTGTATCCGTGTGTGTGTGTGTATCCGTGTGTGTGTGTGTATCCGTGTGTGTGTGTGAGTATCCGTGTGTGTGTATGTATCCGTGTGTGTGTGAGTATCCGTGTGTGTGTGTATCCGTGTGTGTATCCGTGTGAGTATCCGTGTGTGCGTGAGTATCCGTGTGTGTGTGTGTATCCATGTGTGTGTGAGTATCCGTGTGTGTGTGAGTATCCGTGTGTGTGTGTATCCGTGTGTGTGTGTGTATCCGTGTGTGTGTGTATCCGTGTGTGTGTGAGTGTCCGTGTGTGTGTGTGTATATCCGTGTGTGTGTGAGTATCCGTGTGTGTGTGAGTATCCGTGTGTGTGTGTGTGTATCCGTGTGTGTGTGAGTATCCGTGTGTGTGTGTGTATCCGTGTGTGTGTGTGTATCCGTGTGTGTGTGTATCCGTGTGTGTGTGTGTTTCCGTGTGTGTGTGTGAGTATCCGTGTGTGTGTGTGTATCCGTGTATGTGTGTGTATCCGTGTGTGTGTGTATCCGTGTGTGTGTGAGTATCCGTATGTGTGAGTATCCGTGTGTGTGTGAGTATCCGTGTGTGTGTGTGTATCCGTGTGTGTGTGTGTGTGTCCGTGTTTGTGTGTGTATCCGTGTTTGTGTGAGTATCCGTGTGTGTGTGACTATCCGTGTGTGTGTGTGTATCCGTGTGTGTGATTATCCGTGTGTGTGTGTGTATCCATGTGTGTGTGTATCCGTGTGTGTGTGTGTGTATCTGTGTGTGTGAGTATCCGTGTGTGTGTGTGAGCATCCGTGTGTGTGTGTTTCCGTGTATGTGTGTATCCGTATGTGTGTGTGAGTATCCGTGTGTGTGTGTATCCGTGTGTGTGTGTGTATCCGTGTGTGTGTGTGAGTATCCGTGTGTGTGTGTGTGTGTGTATCTGTGTGTGTGTGTGTATCCGTGTGTGTTTGTATCCGTGTGTGTGTGAGTATCCGTGTGTGTGAGTATCCGTGTCTGTGTGAGTATCCGTGTGTGTGTGTGTATATCCGTGTGTGTGTGAGTATCCGTGTGTGTGTGTGTGTGTCCGTGTTTGTGTGTGTATCCGTGTGTGTGTGAGTATCCGTGTGTGTGTGACTATCCGTGTGTGTGTGTGTATCCGTATGTGTGAGTATCCGTGTGTGTGTGTGTATCCGTGTGTGTGTGTGTATCCGTGTGTGTGAGTATCCGTGTGTGTGTGAGTATCCGTGTGTGTGTGTGTATCCGTGTGTGTGTGTGTATCCGTGTGTGTGAGTATCCGTGTGTGTGTGAGTATCCGTGTGTGTGTGAATATCCGTGTGTGTGTGTGTGTGTCCGTGTTTGTGTGTGTATCCATGTGTGTGTGAGTATCCGTGTGTGTGTGACTATCCGTGTGTGTGTGTGTATCCGTGTGTGTGAGTATCCGTGTGTGTGTGTGTATCCGTGTGTGTGTGTATCCGTGTGTGTGTGTGTGTATCCGTGTGTGTGAGTATCCGTGTGTGTGTGTGTATCCGTGTGTGTGTGTGTATCCGTGTGTGTGAGTATCCATGTCTGTGTGTGTATCCGTGTGTGTGTGAGTATCCGTGTGTGTGTGTGTATCCGTGTGTGTGTGTGTATCCGTGTGTGTGTGAGTATCCGTGTGTGTGTGTATCCGCGTGTGTGAGTATCCGTGTGTGTGTGAGTATCCGTGTCTGTGTGTGTATCCGTGTGTGTGAGTATCCGTGTGTGTGTGTGTATCCGTGTGTGTGTGTATCCGTGTGTGTGTGTGTGTATCCGTGTGTGTGAGTATCCGTGTGTGTGTGTGTATCCGTGTGTGTGTGTGTATCCGTGTGTGTGAGTATCCATGTCTGTGTGTGTATCCGTGTGTGTGTGAGTATCCGTGTGTGTGTGTGTATCCGTGTGTGTGTGTGTATCCGTGTGTGTGTGAGTATCCGTGTGTGTGTGTATCCGTGTGTGTGAGTATCCGTGTGTGTGTGAGTATCCGTGTGTGTGTGAGTATCCGTGTGTGTGTGAGTATCCGTGTGAGTGTTTGTATCCGTGTGTGTGTGTGTGTATCCGTGTGTGTGTGAGTATCCGTGTGTGTGTGTGTATCCGTGTGTGTGTGAGTATACGTGTGTGTGTGAGTATCCGTGTGTGTGTGAGTATCCGTGTGTGTGTGTGTATCCGTGTGTGTGTGAGTATCCGTGTGTGTGTGTGAGTATCCGTGTGTGTGTGTGTATCCGTGTGTGTGTGTATCCGTGTGTGTGTGTGTATCCGTGTGTGTGTGAATCCGTGTGTGTGTGAGTATCCGTGTGTGTGTGTGTATCCGTGTGTGTGAGTATCCGTGTGTGTGTGAGTATCCGTGTGTTTGTGTGTGTATCCGTGTGTGTGTGTGTATCCGTGTGTGTGTGTATCCGTGTGTGTGTGTGTATCCGTGTGTGTGTGTGAGTATCCGTGTGTGTGTGTGTATCTGTGTATGTGTGTGTATCCGTGTGTGTGTGTATCCGTTTGTGTGTGAGTAACGTATGTGTGAGTATCCGTGTGTGTGTGTATCAGTGTGTGTGAGTATCCGTGTGTGTGAGTATCCGTGTGTGCGTGTGTATCCGTGTGTGTGTGTGTATCTGTGTGTGTGTGTATCCGTGTGTGTGTGTGTATCCGTGTGTGTGAGTATCCGTTTGTGTGTGAGTATCCGTGTGTGTGTGTGTATCCGTGTGTGTGTGTGTATCCGTGTGTGTGAGTATCCGTGTGTGTGTGTGTATCCGTGTGTGTGTGTATATCCGTGTGTGTGTGTGTGTATCCGTGTGTGTGTGTGTATCCGTGTGTGTGAGTATCCGTGTGTGTGTGTGTATCCGTGTGTGTGAGTATCCGTGTGTGTGTGTATCCGTGTGTGTGTGTGTATCCGTGTGTGTGAGTATCCGTGTGTGTGTGAGTATCCGTGTGTGTGTGTGTATCCGTGTGTGTGTGTGTGTATCCGTGTGTGTGAGTATCCGTGTGTGTGTGTGTATCCGTGTGTGTGTGTGTATCCATGTGTGTGTGTTTATCTGTGTGTGTGTGTATCCGTGTGTGTGTGTGTGTATCCGTGTGTGTGAGTATCCGTTTGTGTGTGAGTATCCGTGTGTGTGTGTATCCGTGTGTGTGTGTATCCGTGTGTGTGAGTATCCATGTCTGTGTGTGTATCCGTGTGTGTGTGAGTATCCGTGTGTGTGTGTGTGTATCCGTGTGTGTATGTGTATCCGTGTGTGTGTGAGTATCCGTGTGTGTGTATCCGTGTGTGTGAGTATCCGTGTGTGTGTGAGTATCCGTGTGTGTGTGAGTATCCGTGTGTGTGTGTGTATCCGTGTGTGTGTGAGTATGCGTGTGAGTGTGTGTATCCGTGTGTGTGTGTGTGTATCCGTGTGTGTGTGAGTATCCGTGTGTGTGTGTGTATCCGTGTGTGTGTGAATATACGTTTGTGTGTGTATCCGTGTGTGTGTGAGTATCCGTGTGTGTGTGTGTATCCGTGTGTGTGTGTGTGTGTATCCGTGTGTGTGTGAGTATCCGTGTGTGTGTGTGAGTATCCGTGTGTGTGTGTGTATCCGTGTGTGTGTGTGTATCCGTGTGTGTGTGTATCCGTGTGTGTGTGAGTATCCGTGTGTGTGTGTGTATCCGTGTGTGTGAGTATCCGTGTGTGTGTGTGTATCCGTGTGTGTGAGTATCCGAGTGTGCGTGTGTATCCGTGTGTTGGAGTATCCGTGTGTGTGTGTGTATCCGTGTGTGTGAGTATCCGTGTGTGTGTGTGTATCCGTGTGTGTGTGTGTGTATCCGTGTGTGTGAGTATCCGTGTGTGTGTGTGAGTATCCGTGTGTGTGCGTGTATCCGTTTGTGTGTGTGTATCCGTGTGTGTGAGTATCCGTGTGTGTGTGTGTATCAGTGTGTGTGTGTGTGTATCCATGTATGTGTGTGTATCTGTGTGTGTGTGTATCCGTGTGTGTGTGTGTGTATCTGTGTGTGTGAGTATCCGTTTGTGTGTGAGTATCCGTGCGTGTGTCTGTATCCGTGTGTGTGTGTGTATCCGTGTGTTTGAGTATCCATGTGTGTGTGTGTATCCGTGTGTGTGTGAGTATCCGTGTGTGTGTGTGTATCCGCGTGTGTGTGAGTATCCGTGTGTGTGTGTATCCGTTTGTGTGTGTGTATCCGTGTGTGTGTGAGTATCCGTGTGTGTGCGTGTATCCGTGTGTGTGTGTGTATATCCGTGTGTGTGTGTATCGGCGTGTGAGTATCCGTGTGTGTGTGTGAGTATCCGTGTGTGTGTGTGTATCCGTGTATGTGTGTATCCGTATGTGTGTGTGAGTATCCGTGTGTGTGTGTGTATCTGTGTGTGTGTGTATCCGTGTGTGTGTGTATCCGTGTGTGTGTGAGTATCCGTGTGTGTATGTATCCGTGTGTGTGTGTATCCGTGTGTGTGTGTATCCGTGTGTGTGTGTGAGTATCCGTGTGTGTGTGTGTATCTGTGTGTGTGTGTATCCGTGTGTGTGTATCCCTGTGTGTGTGAGTATCCGTGTGTGTGAGTATCCGTGTGTGTGTGAGTATCCGTGTGTGTGTGTGTATCCATGTGTGTGTGAGTATCCGTGTGTGTGTGTGTGTGTCCGTTTTTGTGTGTGTATCCGTGTGTTTGTGAGTATCCGTGTGTGTGTGACTATCCGTGTGTGTGTGTGTATCCGTGTGTGTGAGTATCCGTGTGTGTGTGTGTATCCGTGTGTGTGAGTATCCGTGTGTGTGTGAGTATCCGTGTGTGTGTGTGTGTATCCGTGTGTGTGTGTGTATCCGTGTGTGTGAGTATCCGTGTGTGTGTGAGTATCCGTGTGTGTGTGAGTATCCGTGTGTGTGTGTGTGTGTCCGTGTTTGTGTGTGTATCCGTGTGTGTGTGAGTATCCGTGTGTGTGTGTGTATCCGTGTATGTGTGTATCCGTATGTGTGTGTGAGTATCCGTGTGTGTATGTATCCGTGTGTGTGTGTATCCGTGTGTGTGTGTATCCGTGTGTGTGTGTGAGTATCCGTGTGTGTGTGTGTATCTGTGTGTGTGTGTATCCGTGTGTGTGTGTATCCGTGTGTGTGTGAGTATCCGTGTGTGTGAGTATCCGTGTGTGTGTGAGTATCCGTGTGTGTGTGTGTATCCATGTGTGTGTGAGTATCCGTGTGTGTGTGTGTGTGTCCGTTTTTGTGTGTGTATCCGTGTGTTTGTGAGTATCCGTGTGTGTGTGACTATCCGTGTGTGTGTGTGTATCCGTGTGTGTGAGTATCCGTGTGTGTGTGTGTATCCATGTGTGTGAGTATCCGTGTGTGTGTGTGTGTGTCCGTGTTTGTGTGTGTATCCGTGTGTGTGTGAGTATCCGTGTGTGTGTGACTATCCGTGTGTGTGTGTGTATCCGTGTGTGTGAGTATCCGTGTGTGTGTGTGTATCCGTGTGTGTGTGTATCCGTGTGTGTGTGTGTGTATCCGTGTGTGTGAGTATCCGTGTGTGTGTGTGTATCCGTGTGTGTGTGTATCCGTGTGTGTGAGTATCCATGTCTGTGTGTGTATCCGTGTGTGTGTGAGTATCCGTGTGTGTGTGTGTATCCGTGTGTGTGTGTGTATCCGTGTGTGTGTGAGTATCCGTGTGTGTGTGTATCCGTGTGTGTGAGTATCCGTGTGTGTGTGTGTATCCGTGTGTGTGTGAGTATCCGTGTGTGTGTGTATCCGTGTGTGTGTGTGTATCCGTGTGTGTGTGAGTATCCGTGTGTGTGCGTGTATCCGTGTGTGTGTGTGTATATCCGTGTGTGTGCGTATCCGCGTGTGTGTGTGTATCCGTGTGTGTGTGTATCTGTGTGTGTGTGTGAGTATCCGTGTGTGTGTGTGTATCCGTGTGTGTGTGTATCCGTGTGTGTGTGTATCCGTGTGTGTGTGTATCCGTGTGTGTGTGAGTATCCGTGTGTGGGAGTATCCGTGTGTGTGTGAGTATCCGTGTGTGTGTGAGTATCCGTGTGTGTGTGTGTATCCGTGTGTGTGTGAGTATCCGTGTGTGTGTGTGTGTGTCCGTGTTTGTGTGTGTATCCGTGTGTGTGTGAGTATCCGTGTGTGTGTGACTATCCGTGTGTGTGTGTGTATCCGTGTGTGTGAGTATCCGTGTGTGTGTGTGTATCAGTGTGTGTGTGTGTATCCGTGTGTGTGTGAGTATCCGTGTGTGTGTGAGTATCCGTGTGTGTGTGTGTATCCGTGTGTGTGTGTGTATCCGTGTGTGTGAGTATCCGTGTGTGTGTGTATATCCGTGTGTGTGTGTGTATCCGTGTGTGTGAGTATCCGTGTGTGTGTGTGTATCCGTGTGTGTGAGTATCCGTGTGTGTGTGTGTATCCGTGTGTGTGTGTGTATCCGTGTGTGTGAGTATCCGTGTGTGTGTGAGTATCCGTGTGTGTGTGTGTATCCGTGTGTGTGTGTATCCGTGTGTGTGAGTATCCGTGTGTGTGTGTGTATCCGTGTGTGTGTGTGTGTATCCGTGTGTGTGAGTATCCGTTTGTGTGTGAGTATCCGTGTGTGTGTGTATCCGTGTGTGTGTGTGTATCCGTGTGTGTGAGTATCCATGTCTGTTTGTGTATCCGTGTGTGTGTGAGTATCCGTGTGTGTGTGTGTGTATCCGTGTGTGTATGTGTATCCGTGTGTGTGTGAGTATCCGTGTGTGTGTGTATCCGTGTGTGTGAGTATCCGTGTGTGTGTGAGTATCCGTGTGTGTGTGAGTATCCGTGTGTGTGTGTGCATCCGTGTGTGTGTGAGTATGCGTGTGGGTGTGTGTATCCGTGTGTGTGTGTGTGTGTATCCGTGTGTGTGTGAGTATCCGTGTGTGTGTGTGTATCCGTGTGTGTGTGAATATACGTGTGTGTGTATATCCGTGTGTGTGTGAGTATCCGTGAGTGTGTGTGTATCCGTGTGTGTGTGTGTGTGTGTATCCGTGTGTGTGTGAGTATCCGTGTGTGTGTGTGAGTATCCGTGTGTGTGTGTGTATCCGTGTGTGTGTGTGTATCCGTGTGTGTGTGTATCCGTGTGTGTGTGAGTATCCGTGTGTGTGTGTGTATCCGTGTGTGTGAGTATCCGTGTGTGTGTGTGTATCCGTGTGTGTGAGTATCCGAGTGTGTGTGTGTATCCGTGTGTGTGAGTATCCGTGTGTGTGTGTGTATCCGTGTGTGTGAGCATCCGTGTGTGTGTGTGTATCCGTGTGTGTGTGTGTATCCGTGTGTGTGAGTATCCGTGTGTGTGTGTGAGTATCCGTGTGTGTGCGTGTATCCGTTTGTGTGTGTGTATCCGTGTGTGTGAGTATCCGTGTGTGTGTGTGTATCAGTGTGTGTGTGTGTGTATCCATGTATGTGTGTGTATCTGTGTGTGTGTGTATCCGTGTGTGTGTGTGTGTATCCGTGTGTGTGAGTATCCGTGCGTGTGTCTGTATCCGTGTGTGTGTGTGTATCCGTGTGTGTGAGTATCCATGTGTGTGTGTGTATCCGTGTGTGTGTGAGTATCCGTGTGTGTGTGTGTATCCGCGTGTGTGTGAGTATCCGTGTGTGTGTGTATCCGTGTGTGTGTGTGTATCCGTGTGTGTGTGAGTATCCGTGTGTGTGCGTGTATCCGTGTGTGTGTGTGTATATCCATGTGTGTGTGTATCCGCGTGTGTGTGAGTATCCGTGTGTGTGTGTGAGTATCCGTGTGTGTGTGTGTATCCGTGTATGTGTGTATCCGTATGTGTGTGAGTATCCGTGTGTGTGTGTATCCGTGTGTGTGTGTATCCGTGTGTGTGTGTATCCGTGTGTGTGTGTGAGTATCCGTGTGTGTGTGTGTATCTGTGTGTGTGTGTATCCGTGTGTGTGTGAGTATCCGTGTGTGTGTGTGTGTGTCCGTTTTGGTGTGTGTATCCGTGTGTGTGTGAGTATCCGTGTGTGTGTGACTATCCGTGTGTGTGTGTGTATCCGTGTGTGTGAGTATCCGTGTGTGTGTGTGTATCCGTGTGTGTGTGTGTATCCGTGTGTGTGAGTATCCGTGTGTGTGTGAGTATCCGTGTGTGTGTGTGTATCCGTGTGTGTGTGTGTATCCGTGTGTGTGAGTATCCGTGTGTGTGTGAGTATCCGTGTGTGTGTGTGTGTGTCCGTGTTTGTGTGTGTATCCGTGTGTGTGTGAGTATCCTTGTGTGTGTGACTATCCGTGTGTGTGTGTGTATCCGTGTGTGTGAGTATCCGTGTGTGTGTGTGTATCCGTGTGTGTGTGTATCCGTGTGTGTGTGTGTGTATCCGTGTGTGTGAGTATCCGTGTGTGTGTGTGTATCCGTGTGTGTGTGAGTATCCGTGTGTGTGTGTGTATCCGTGTGTGTGTGTGTATCCGTGTGTGTGTGAGTATCCGTGTGTGTGTGTATCCGTGTGTGTGAGTATCCGTGTGTGTGTGTGTATCCGTGTGTATGTGAGTATCCGTGTGTGTGTGTGTATCCGTGTGTGTGTGAGTATCCGTGTGTGTGTGTATCCGTGTGTGTGTGTGTATCCGTGTGTGTGTGAGTATCCGTGTGTGTGCGTGTATCCGTGTGTGTGTGTGTATATCCGTGTGTGTGTGTATCCGCGTGTGTGTGAGTATCCGTGTGTGTGTGTGAGTATTCGTGTGTGTGTGTGTATCCGTGTATGTGTGTATCCGTATGTGTGTGTGAGTATCCGTGTGTGTGTGTATCCGTGTGTGTGTGTGTATCCGTGTGTGTGTGTATCCGTGTGTGTGTGTGAGTATCCGTGTGTGTGTGTGTATCTGTGTGTGTGTGTATCCGTGTGTGTGTGTATCCGTGTGTGTGTGAGTATCCGTGTGTGGGAGTATCCGTGTGTGTGTGAGTATCCGTGTGTGTGTGAGTATCCGTGTGTGTGTGTGTATCCGTGTGTGTGTGAGTATCCGTGTGTGTGTGTGTGTGTCCGTGTTTGTGTGTGTATCCGTGTGTGTGTGAGTATCCGTGTGTGTGTGACTATCCGTGTGTGTGTGTGTATCCGTGTGTGTGAGTATCCGTGTGTGTGTGTGTATCCGTGTGTGTGTGTGTATCCGTGTGTGTGAGTATCCGTGTGTGTGTGAGTATCCGTGTGTGTGTGTGTATCCGTGTGTGTGTGTGTATCCGTGTGTGTGAGTATCCGTGTGTGTGTGAGTATCCGTGTGTGTGTGTGTGTGTCCGTGTTTGTGTGTGTATCCGTGCGTGTGTGAGTATCCGTGTGTGTGTGACTATCCGTGTGTGTGTGTGTATCCGTGTGTGTGAGTATCCGTGTGTGTGTGTGTATCCGTGTGTGTGTGTATCCGTGTGTGTGTGTGTGTATCCGTGTGTGTGAGTATCCGTGTGTGTGTGTGTATCCGTGTGTGTGTGTGTATCCGTGTGTGTGTGAGTATCCGTGTGTGTGTGTATCCGTGTGTGTGAGTATCCGTGTGTGTGTGAGTATCCGTGTGTGTGTGAGTATCCGTGTGTGTGTGTATCCGTGTGTGTGTGAGTATCCGTGTGAGTGTGTGTATCTGTGTGTGTGTGTGTGTATCCGTGTGTGTGTGAGTATCCGTGTGTGTGTGTGTATCCGTGTGTGTGTGAGTATACGTGTGTGTGTGTATCCGTGTGTGTGTGAGTATACGTGTGTGTGTGTATCCGTGTGTGTGTGAGTATCCGTGTGTGTGTGTGTATCCGTGTGTGTGTGAGTATCCGTGTGTGTGTTTGAGTATCCGTGTGTGAGTGTGTGTATCCGTGTGTGTGTGTGTATCCGTGTGTGTTTGTGTATCCGTGTGTGTGTGTGTGTCCGTGTGTGTGTGTATCCGTGTGTGTGTGAGTATCCGTGTGTGTGTGTGTATCCGTGTGTGTGAGTATCCGTGTGTGTGTGTGTATCCGTGTGTGTGAGTATCCGAGTGTGTGTGTGTATCCGTGTGTGTGAGTATCCGTGTGTGTGTGTGTATCCGTGTGTGTGAGTATCCGTGTGTGTGTGTGTATCCGTGTGTGTGAGTATCCGTGTGTGTGTGTGTATCCGTGTGTGTGTGTGTATCCGTGTGTGTGAGTATCCGTGTGTGTGTGTGAGTATCCGTGTGTGTGCGTGTATCCGTTTGTGTGTGTGTATCCGTGTGTGTGTGTATCCGTGTGTGTGTGTGTGTATCCGTGTGTGTGAGTATCCGTGTGTGTGTGTGTATCCGTGTGTGTGTGTGTATCCGTGTGTGTGTGTGTATCCGTGTGTGTGAGTATCCATGTCTGTGTGTGTATCCGTGTGTGTGTGAGTATCCGTGTGTGTGTGTGTATCCGTGTGTGTGTGTGTATCCGTGTGTGTGTGAGTATCCGTGTGTGTGTGTATCCGTGTGTGTGTGTGTGTGTCCGTGTGTGTGTGTGAGTATCCGTGTGTGTGTGTGTATCCGTGTGTGTGTGTATCCGTGTGTGTGAGTATCCGTGTGTGTGTGTGTATCCGTGTGTGTGTGTGTATCCGTGTGTGTGTGTGTATCCGTGTGTGTGTGTATCCGTGTGTGTGTGTGTATCCGTGTGTGTGTGTGAGTATCCGTGTGTGTGTGTGTATCCGTGTATGTGTGTGTATCCGTGTGTGTGTGTATCCGTGTGTGTGTGAGTATCCGTGTGTGTGTGTGTATCCGTGTGTGTGAGTATCCGTGTGTGTGTGAGTATCCCTGTGTGCGTGTGTATCCGTGTGTGTGTGAGTATCCGTGTGTGTGTGAGTATCCGTGTGTGTGTGTGTATCCGTGTGTGTGTGATTATCCGTGTGTGTGTGTGTATACGTGTGTGTGTGTGTATCCATGTGTGTGTGAGTATCCGTGTGTGTGTGAGTATCCGTGTGTGTGTGTGTGTATCCGTGTTTGTGTGTGTATCCGTGTGTGTGTGTGTATCCGTGTGTGTGTGACTATCCGTGTGTGTGTGTGTATCCGTGTGTGTGAGTATCCGTGTGTGTGTGAGTATCCGTGTGTGTGTGAGTATCCGTGTGTGTGTGTGTCTCCGTGTGTTTGTGAGTATCCGTGTGTGTGTGTGTATCCATGTGTGTGTGTGTATCCATGTGTGTGTATCTGTGTGTGTGTGTATCCGTGTGTGTGTGTGTGTATCCGTGTGTGTGAGTATCCGTTAATGTGTGAGTATCCGTGCGTGTGCCTGTATCCGTGTGTGTGTGTGTATCCGTGTGTGTGAGAGTATCCGTGTGTGTGTGAGTATCTGTGTGTGTGTGAGTGTATCCGTGTGTGTGAGTATCCGTGTGTGTGTGAGTATCCGTGTGTGTGTGTGTATCCGTGTGTGTGTGAGTATCCATGTGTGTGTGAGTGTATCCGTGTGTGTGAGTATCCGTGTGTGTGTGAGTATCCGTGTGTGTGTGTGTATCCGTGTGTGTGTGACTATCCGTGTGTGTGTGTGTGTCCGTGTGTGTGTGTGTATCCGTGTGTGTGTGTGAGTATCCGTGTGTGTGTGTGTATCCGTGTGTGTGTGTGTATCCGTGTGTGTGTGTGAGTATCCGTGTGTGTGTGTGTATCCGTGTGTGTGTGTATCCGTGTGTGAGTATCCGTGTGTGTGTGTGTATCCGTGTGTGTGTGTGTGTATCCATGTATGTGTGTGTATCTGTGTGTGTGTGTATCCGTGTGTGTGTGTGTGTATCCGTGTGTGTGAGTATCCGTTTGTGTGTGAGTATCCGTGTGTGTGTGAGTATCCGTGTGTGTGTGTGTATCCGTGTGTGTGTGACTATCCGTGTTTGTGTGTGTGTGTATCCGTGTGTGTGTGTGTATCCGTGTGTGTGTGAGTATCCGTGTGTGTGTGAGTATCCGTGTGTGTGTGTGTATCCATGTGTGTGTGTGTATCCGTGTGTGTGTGTGTATCCGTGTGTGTGTGTATCCGTGTGTGTGAGTATCCGTGTGTGTGTGTGTATCCGTGTGTGTGTGAGTATCCGTGTGTGTGTGTGTATCCGTGTGTGTGTGAGTATCCGTGTGTGTGTGTATCCGTGTGTGTGTGTGTATCCGTGTGTGTGTGTGAGTATCCGTGTGTGTGCGTGTATCCGTGTGTGTGTGTGTATATCCGTGTGTGTGTGTATGCGCGTGTGTGTGAGTATCCGTGTGTGTGTGAGTATCCGTGTGTGTGTGTGTATCCGTGTATGTGTGTATCCGTATGTGTGTGTGAGTATCCGTGTGTGTGTGTACCCTTGTGTGTGTGTGTGTATCCGTGTGTGTGTGTATCCGTGTGTGTGTGTATCCGTGTGTGTGTGAGTATCCGTGTGTGTGTGAGTATCCGTGTGTGTGTGAGAATCCGTGTGTGTGTGAGTATCCGTGTGTGTGTGTGTCTATCCGTGTGTGTGTGTGTATCCGTGTGTGTGTGAGTATCCGTGTGTGTGAGTATCCGTGTGTGTGTGTGTATCCGTGTGTGTGTGAGTATCCGTGTGTGTGTGAGTATCCGTGTGTGTGTGTATCCGTGTGTGTGTTTGTGTATCCGTGTGTGTGTGTATCCGTGTGTGTGAGTGTATCCGTGTGTGTGTGTGTATCCGTGTGTGTGTGTGAGTATCCGTGTGTGTGTGAGTATCCGTGTGTGTGTGTGTATCTGTGTGTGTGTGTGTGTATCTGTGTGTGTGTGAGTATCCGTGTGTGTGTATCCGTGTGCGTGAGAGTATCCGTGTGTGTGTGAGTATCTGTGTGTGTGTGAGTGTATCCGTGTATGTGAGTATCCGTGTGTGTGTGAGTGTATCCGTGTGTGTGTGAGTGTATCCGTGTGTGTGAGTATCCGTGTGTGTGTGAGTATCCGTGTGTGTGAGTATCCGTGTGTGTGTGAGTATCCGTGTGTGTGTGTGTATCCGTGTGTGTGAGTATCCGTGTGTGTGTGTGTGTATCCGTGTGTGTGTGTGTATCCGTGTGTGTGTGAGTATCCGTGTGTGTGAGTATCCGTTTGTGTGTGTGTATCCGTGTGTGTGTGTGTATCCGTGTGTGTGTTTATCCGTGTGTGTGTGAGTATCCGTGTGTGTGTGAGTATCCGTGTGTGTGTGAGTATGCGTGTGTGTATGAGTATCCGTGTGTGTGTGTGTATATCCGTGTGTGTGTGAGTATCCGTGTGTGTGTGAGTATCCGTGTGTGTGTGTGTGTATCCGTGTGTGTGTGAGTATCCGTGTGTGTGTGTGTGTATCAGTGTGTGTGTGAGTATCCGTGTGTGTGAGTATCTGTGTGTGTGTGTGTATCCGTGTGTGTGTGAGTATCCGTGTGAGTGTGTGTATCCGTGTGTGTGTGTGTGTATCCGTGTGTGTGTAAGTATCCGTGTGTGTGTGTGTGTATCCGTGTGTGTGTGAGTATACGTGTGTGTGTGTATCCGTGTGTGTGTGAGTATCCGTGTGTGTGTGTGTATCCGTGTGTGTGTGTGTATCCGTGTGTGTGTGAGTATCCGTGTGTGTGTGTGAGTATCCGTGTGAGTGTGTGTATCCGTGTGTGTGTGTGTGTATCCGTGTGTGTGTAAGTATCCGTGTGTGTGTGTGTGTATCCGTGTGTGTGTGAGTATACGTGTGTGTGTATCCGTGTGTGTGTGTGTGTATCCGTGTGTGTGTGAGTATACGTGTGTGTGTGTATCCGTGTGTGTGTGAGTATCCGTGTGTGTGTGTGTATCCGTGTGTGTGTGTGTATCCGTGTGTGTGTGAGTATCCGTGTGTGTGTGTGAGTATCCGTGTGTGTGTGTGTATCCGTGTGTGTGTGTGTATCCGTGTGTGTGTGTATCCGTGTGTGTGTGAGTATCCGTGTGTGTGTGTGTATCCGTGTGTGTGAGTATCCCTGTGTGTGTGTGTGAGTATCCGTGTGTGTGTGTGTATCCGTGTGTGTGAGTATCCGTGTGTGTGTGTGTATCCGTGTGTGTGAGTATCCGTGTGTCTGTGTGTATCCGTGTGTGTGAGTATCCGTGTGTGTGTGAGTATCCGTGTGTGTGTGTGTATCCGTGTGTGTGTGAGTATCCGTGTGTGTGTGTGTGTATCCGTGTGTGTGTGTGTATCCGTGTGTGTGAGTTTCCGTGAGTGTGTGAGTATCCGTGTGTGTGTGTGTGTATCCGTGTGTGTGTGAGTATCCGTGTGTGTGAGTATCCGTGTGTGTGTGTGTATCCGTGTGTGTGTGTGTATCCATGTGTGTGTGTGTATCTGTGTGTGTGTGTATCCGTGTGTGTGTGTGTGTATATCCGTGTGTGTGAGTATCCGTGTGTGTGTGAGTATCCGTGTGTGTGTGTGTATCCGTGTGTGTGTGTGTATCCGTGTGTGTGAGTATCCATGTCTGTGTGTGTATCCGTGTGTGTGTGAGTATCCGTGTGTGTGTGTGTATCCGTGTGTGTGTGTGTATCCGTGTGTGTGTGAGTATCCGTGTGTGTGTGTATCCGTGTGTGTGAGTATCCGTGTGTGTGTGAGTATCCGTGTGTGTGTGAGTATCCGTGTGTGTGTGTGTATCCGTGTGTGTGTGAGTATCCGTGTGAGTGTGTGTATCCGTGTGTGTGTATCCGTGTGTGTGTGAGTATCCGTGTGTGTGCGTGTATCCGTGTGTGTGTGAGTATACGTGTGTGTGTGTATCCGTGTGTGTGTGAGTATCCGTGTGTGTGTGTGTATCCGCGTGTGTGTGTGTGTATCCGTGTGTGTGTGAGTATCCGTGTGTGTGTGTGAGTATCCGTGTGTGTGTGTATCCGTGTGTGTGTGTGTATCCGTGTGTGTGTGTATCCGTGTGTGTGTGTATCCGTGTGTGTGTGAGTATCCGTGTGTGTGTGTGTGTATCCGTGTGTGTGTGTGTATCCGTGTGTGTGAGTATCCGTGTGTGTGTGTGTGTATCCGTGTGTGTGTGTGTATCCGTGTGTGTGTGAGTATCCGTGTGTGTGTGAGTATCCGTGTGTGTGTGTATCCGTGTGTGTGTTTGTGTATATTTGTGTGTGTGTGTATCCGTGTGTGTGAGTGTATCCGTGTGTGTGTGTGTGTATCCGTGTGTGTGTGTGAGTATCCGTGTGTGTGTGTATCTGTGTGTGTGTGTGTGTGTGTGTGTGTGTATCTGTGTGTGTGTGAGTATCCGTGTGTGTGTGTATCCGTGTGCGTGAGAGTATCCGTGTGTGTGTGAGTATCTGTGTGTGTGTGAGTGTATCCGTGTGTGTGAGTATCCGTGTGTGTGTGAGTATGCGTGTGTGTATGAGTATCCGTGTGTGTGTGTGTATATCCGTGTGTGTGTGAGTATCCGTGTGTGTGTGAGTATCCGTGTGTGTGTGTGTGTATCCGTGTGTGTGTGAGTATCCGTGTGTGTGTGTGTGTATCAGTGTGTGTGTGAGTATCCGTGTGTGTGAGTATCTGTGTGTGTGTGTGTATCCGTGTGTGTGTGAGTATCCGTGTGAGTGTGTGTATCCGTGTGTGTGTGTGTGTATCCGTGTGTGTGTAAGTATCCGTGTGTGTGTGTGTGTATCCGTGTGTGTGTGAGTATACGTGTGTGTGTGTATCCGTGTGTGTGTGAGTATCCGTGTGTGTGTGTGTGTATCCGTGTGTGTGTGTGTATCCGTGTGTGTGTGAGTATCCGTGTGTGTGTGTGAGTATCCGTGTGTGTGTGTGTATCCGTGTGTGTGTGTGTATCCGTGTGTGTGTGTATCCGTGTGTGTGTGAGTATCCGTGTGTGTGTGTGTATCCGTGTGTGTGAGTATCCCTGTGTGTGTGTGTGAGTATCCGTGTGTGTGTGTGTATCCGTGTGTGTGAGTATCCGTGTGTGTGTGTGTATCCGTGTGTGTGAGTATCCGTGTGTCTGTGTGTATCCGTGTGTGTGAGTATCCGTGTGTGTGTGAGTATCCGTGTGTGTGTGTGTATCCGTGTGTGTTTGAGTATCCGTGTGTGTGTGTGTGTATCCGTGTGTGTGTGTGTATCCGTGTGTGTGAGTTTCCGTGAGTGTGTGAGTATCCGTGTGTGTGTGTGTGTATCCGTGTGTGTGTGAGTATCCGTGTGTGTGAGTATCCGTGTGTGTGTGTGTATCCGTGTGTGTGTGTGTATCCATGTGTGTGTGTGTATCTGTGTGTGTGTGAGTATCCGTGTGTGTGTATCCGTGTGCGTGAGAGTATCCGTGTGTGTGTGAGTATCTGTGTGTGTGTGAGTGTATCCGTGTATGTGAGTATCCGTGTGTGTGTGAGTATCCGTGTGTGTGTGTGTATCCGTGTGTGTGTGAGTGTATCCGTGTGTGTGAGTATCCGTGTGTGTGTGAGTAT